>NC_077237.1:84401707-84717903 GCF_947179165.1 Solanum dulcamara | reverse complement strand
AAATAGATGATATGTGGCATCCATAGGCCAGTATCTTCTTCTCTCTCTCTCATTCTGTCATACAGCATACTTGCAAAAACTTTCTCTACATGTTGGAATTAGATAGAGACATTCAATCTGTAAGAACTGTTATAGACCGTGCAAGTGATGTATGATCGAGGCAGGATACTGATCATTTACCATTCCCCTCCAGTCCGCGAGTTTCTGAAGTTCTTTTAGTCTATTTAATAATGGCTTTTTCGACAAACCTTATACTTGTCAAAAAATTTGGAGACTTCACATATAGTTGAATGTTTCAAATGCTTACGTAAAATTTGTACCATGCTATTTTCCTCTTTCCACCTCTCCTGAAATTTCAGGATCATAATTCTGAAATACTTTCTCAATCAAATGGAAGTTGGTTAGGAGATTGCAAGGTCAGGATGGAGATATGGCGGGAGAAGAGGTTCCAGCTACACCAAAGAAAATTTTTCAGTTATTGAATGAGGTAATAGTAGCTCTTGGATATGGTGTCTTGTAATTGTCATTAGAATCAGTGTGTGAGATTCTTTTTGTTTCCTTTGATTTTGATTTGTTATTGATTTTATTTCTCACCATGGTTATGCGATGTGACACAAAATGTCCTCTCCATGATGATCTCCGTACTGGTGAGATGCAGTACATTGGAGTGATTTTTTCTTTTATTTTTGTCTTCTGAGAGAAGATATTATAAGTCATGACTGCAGACTTGTAGTATTTTCTTCACCCCGCTCCTCCATATTGGTGATCTTCAGGTTTAAACTTTGTTAATCTTTTGAACAAACTGGTTTGTGGTGTGTTCAGTTTCATTCATGGTACTAGGATATGATTACCTCCATTTGATTCCTGTCATTTGTCTTCTAACTATCAGATAACCCTTGTGTGCAGCAGTTTACTGATTGAGCTAATCATGTTGCAGACTATCGAGGCTCTTTCTACAGTTCCATCGGCAGAATTGGCATTGAGGTTATACTTGCAGTGTGCAGAGGTGAACGGTTGATTTTTTTCCTCTGGAGATGTTGTGCATGATATTATTTTTTGAAATGTTGTGCATTATACTATTTAGAAACCCCTTTAAGAAGCCAATAAGTAAACTACTTCCTAAAAGTATAGATTATTTTTTTCCATCTATTAACTGTTAAATGTCCAGTAGAACTACTTTAAGCAGAAAACAATTTAAAACATAACTTTTACAAACTCTCCACCTCTATGAGCCCGTTTGGATGGGCTTAAAAAAAGTAACTTTTATGTATGAAGTGCTTTTAGAACTTTGAAGTGCTGAAAGTTATTTTTATAAATAAGCAGTTGAGTGTTTGGATAAAAGTGTTTATGCTGAAGAAATGAGGAAAATGATGTGAATTTTAGGGTTAAAAGAATAAAAAGGGTAGTTTGGGAATTTAGTTAAAATATAAGGGATATAAAAGTAATTTCCATGGTCAAAGAAAATGGCTTTAAACACTTAGAAAAAAAAAGTTAGGAATCCTAACTTTTCATTTTTGACTGACTTTAAGAACTTTATGGCTTAAAGTTAGCATTAGGCAAACACCACAATAAGCTAAAAAGGGCTTATAAGTTGGTTTGACCAACTTATAAGCCCATCCAAACGGGCCCTATATATTCTGAAAATATGGCCTGGTTTGTGCTCCAAATTTCGCTATTGTAAGTAGAAAATATATGTCACAAACCAAGCCATCAAACATATACCAAAGTAGACTAATAATTTACCCAACAGAAATGAAGGGTTTGTCAAAAAATCTAAAAGACAAACCTTTCAATTTGCCTTAAATGACTAAGTTTAGACTAAAATGAAATCCTGTTCCAGGTTTAGAAGCTTTCCCAACATTTAAAAGAATTTTCAGATATCCAACACACAAATAGCTAATTATATTATGGAATATCACCTTAGGGCCTAGACTCAATTTAGGATCAGATAGCTGGGTTTGATGATCTTATTGTAAATGTGGCTCAGTACTGCCTATGTACTGTTGTAGGCATACACAAAGTTGCCTGTTTCAAAAAAAAAATATCTCCTTAGGGCATAATTTAGGATTTTAAGGAGATTTTCTTCTTTTTTTCTTATCAAAACATATCTCAGTAAAATCCTAAATTATGCCCTAAGATGATTATGAGCTTTTAGGCTCAATAACCTCACCCCTTCACTGGTAGAATGGGAGATGATTGAAAGAACAAGAATGTCATGGTGAAAAGCTCAGGAGTACATGAGCAAAAGGTGGATAGGTGTTGATGGATAGACCTATTTAATATCTCTCTTATGTTCTTTTTAAAACTTCACTTATGCCCTCGGGATCAGCTCAAGTTTCGAAACATAGCAGGAGAATTACCTAGTGGAATCTTTTGGATGCCCTAGGAAATTGTCTTCCTATCAATTAGATATGCCTTCCAGGAGTGCCTCTGATCTATGCATATGTGCGAGTGCATCCATTTTATTTGTGTGGTGTGAAAGTCTCTTCACTATCACTAGGTGAGCAACAGAATTTTACTTGATCCATTTATTATTATATTTATTTCTGAAACTTGCTTTTGTTCCTCAGGCCGCCAATGATTGTGAACTTGAAGTGATTGCTTATGAATTTTTTACACAAGCTTTTGTACTATATGAAGAAGAAGTTGCGGTAATTACTCACCTGTAAACGATGTGTTTGATGTTATATTCTTCTTCCATTTACCTTTTCATCTGTTCAAAGTTCTACTTAAACCTCTTGTACTTGGTATTAGGATTCTAAAGCGCAAGTGACTGCAATACACTTGATAATCGGAACTCTTCAAAAGATGACTGTGTTTGGTGTTGAGAACAGGGATACCTTAACACATAAGGCCACAGGGGTAATTTCTACCTTTCATCTCTTTTGATCTGTCTATCTATTTATTTGTTTTCTAACAATGGGAATACCTTTTTTTAATGTATAGTATTCAGCAAAACTCCTAAAGAAACCTGATCAATGTAGAGCAGTTTATGCTTGTTCACATCTATTTTGGGTTGACGATCAAGATGGTAGTAAAGATGGAGAAAGGTTGGCAAGAGTGTTCCTCAAATTTCTCATTTTCAATCGAGTTATTTGCCTATTAAATTGATGCATCTTATAAGAAGGCTTGAACTTGTCTTCCCCATAGCTTTTATCATTCAGGAGTTGAAGTCTTGCAATTTTTTTACTTGTGTTACCCTGGATTATATGATTTGCTGTCTTTGGGTTATGATAGGGTCTTGCTTTGCCTAAAGCGTTCGTTGCGGATCGCTAATGCAGCACAGCAACAGGCAAATGTTACAAGGGGTAGCAGTGGACCTGTCACTCTTTTTGTTGAAATACTTAACAAGTTAGTAATCAGAACATTAATGTTTTTAAGAGAAATTCAGGTTCTAGATTGCAGACCTGGGTTTATATATTATAAAATCCACTTCTGGTCTCAGGTACCTTTACTTTTTTGAGAAGGGGAACCCTCAAATAACACCTTCTGCAATTCAGAGCCTTATAGAGTTGATTAAAACTGAGATGCAGAGTGACTCCACAACCCCAGATAAAGCTTCAAACGCTTTCTTCTCCAGCACATTGCGTTACGTTCAATTTCAGAAACAAAAAGGAGGGCTAATGGGTGAGAAATTTGGTCCAATTAAGGTGTGATACTATCATGTTTCTTGTGGTATTTCAAATTTGATGTGCTAAACACATTGTGTCTCAAGTCCTGAAACCAGAGGATTTAGTAGATCTGAAACTGACAAATGAGTCTTCTGCAGTGCTGCTTCCCATCAATTATTCTATCAGCAATAAATGCAACATTTTCCTAGAGTCTTACTACTAGGTGATTCAATGTAAAATTCTCCTTTTACATTAAGCTATTCTTTACCCTAAAGTAGTGAGAATACGCGATTTCTGGAAGGAGAAATGGTCCTGTTTCACTTGAATTCTTATTGCTGAATTGCCAGTTGGTTGGAGTGTATATAAAAAGAAATGTTTATTTACTGGTTTTCAAAATGGATGATATATTTCGACTAGGGTATTAACTTGTTTGGGTAAAGGCCAAGCTTCTCTTCCCCCAGTCCCTACTTTGTTTGATAATTAGAAGATATTTTGAGCTGAAACTGATGTTCTATATGGCCATGGGACTAAGTAGCTAACCATAAATTTTTCCCACACATTATATGTTGTTTTCAGGCCGTTAAATTTATCAGGATAATTCCATTTAGAAATCAAATTAAGACATGGTCCAATTGAACACCTCAATTCCTAATAAAATGTTTCGTTCGATTCAAATTTTAAAGAAAAAATGATGCGTGTTTTCAATATCTATTAGATAGTTAAGTTAATCAGATAAATATGTTAATTTTTTTTAATTATATGCATTTGCATCAATAAGTCATAAAATATTTTATGTTCAATATAAATATGGATTCTTTCAAATGTTTAAATAGATTATCTCGATAAATTTAAGGAGTTAGTCATGTATTGAGTCTTTCCTTTTGATTTTTTCCCAAGAATCTTTTACATTGTCAAATAAACTTACACGATGTGTCATTTTGGAGCCACCTAGTCTTAGCCTGTCTATCCAATAAGAATATTCAAAAAATTATTATGATATTACCTGACTACTATTTCAATGTTCATTGAAATTGCTAATGATTTAATTATTTAGAATATAAAATGCCGAATGAAAGCAGATTATGGCAACAAAACGAAACACTCATTTTGCCATCAAGATTTATAGTCTAGTGGTATCAGGGAGAATTTTCACATAATCATTTCTACTCAGTTTATTTGCAATTCATGATTATCAACAGTTTAATTATGCCTTGTTAAGAAAAAAAGCCAAAATGTATAGATTGATTTGACTTATTATGTTCCAGGCAAACTAACTAGGCTGATTCATATTTATCTAAAAGAAAAAAAATCAGCTATTCAAAAATTATATAAAAATACTACGAGTGGTAAGTTTACACGTACCAAAATTCATTCGGAGAGAAAAAGGATATTTTTGGACGGAAAAAGTAGTTGTTATCTTCACTTATTAATTCATTTTTAAAAAAAATGATATTATATATATAATTTATATAAGAGTTTATGTTATTTGTTCTTTTCATTTAAAAATTAATCAATTGATATTTAAATTTACATCTAAAAACAACATATGCATAATGCATTTAGCATCTAAAGGTGTGTGACCTACTACAATTGATAAAGTGAATTCAGAATCATTATATAAAACACAATTGATTTATTCCTATTTATCCTAAGTTTTATGTGAGAGAATACTAATAAGAGTCAAGAGATAGCATCTATCTTATAATATTAGTTCAGTTTGCAAATTGGACACCGCAATTATTAAAAAACAAAGTATATGTATTTACATCATAGTCCCACAATTGTTCATTGTTTTAAGACAAATAGAATAAATAGTATCATTTTTTGACAAACATGAATCTATTCAAAGGGAATTTATGTTTTTTTTCAGTCCAAAGTGGAAAAACGTTACCGACATGTTTGGGATGCCAATAAATTTCCTTCCCTCCTAAAAACCGTTACATCTGACTTTACAAGGGGTTCATTTTTTTTACCCATTAATATTTTTCATAATAGTATTAATTAATATTTTTCATGTTTAATTAATTTCCTTCTGGTAATTTCTTATCTTTGATTTCATTCTTTGTAGAGGTACTCTAGGAAGTGACAGACTTACCAAACTGTTTGCATAGATCGAACTCGTAACCTTTGCTTTATTTCATGTATCGAATTGTCAAAATTTGATATTGTTGTTTATGTTTTCCTTGCAGAAGATTTAGAAGAGGCAAATATATTATTGTGATGGGATTCATAAGCAGTATATTGGGATTTTTCGGATTTGGATTTGGGATCGTCATTGGGCTTGTGATCGGGTATTTCCTCTTCATCTACGTTCTACCAACTGATGTCAAGGTCACTTTCTTCTTTCTCCTTCAGATTTTCGCGCTCTTCTCTCTCTATATATGTATGTTTGTATGTATAGTGCCGGAAAATTGCATTGTGCAAAAAGGGCGAAAAAAAACAATTATTATTATTTTTGTGTATATATGAAATGTTGAATCTCCGTGACATAGGTTTATATCTTAGGTGAGAAATTTTTACATTTTCTCGAATTTTTTTACTTAAATTCCTGGCTTCGCTACTATGTATGTGTATATCACGCATGGTATTGAAGAAGTAAGCGTAAAATTATGATAAATAGAAATGAGTTTGAGAGGTTATTTGAGTGAACATGGTCTTTTGACGTGTTTATGTGGTTTTTTAGTGAGATTTAGTCGGTTTTCCAAGAAGACTATCTATACGTTGAGTAACTTTTATAGGGAAAAAAGTGTTGATTTGACTTTTGTATTGTATTCACCAACAAAATTTCTTGAAAATTTTGGAAGTCGATATAGTCTGTGTTATCAATGAAACGGTGTCATATAAATTAAAACGAATGGAGTACTAGATATTTTGAAGTTGGAAGAAAAATGTTGTCTATTTAGATAAGAAACTTTGGTTAAGTAGACGTTTTAGACGACAAATCATCTTATTGCGGCTTTTACTCTTTTCAGCATCCTGATATTCGGCCATTGGCAGAGCAAGATACTGAAAGTCTGCAACGGTTTCTCCCCGAGATACCACTTTGGGTTAAAAATCCAGATTATGAACGTGTATGTTGTCATTTCATATCTACTTGCACGAAAGCTTTAGAGGGAGATCTTTCTTTGCATAACAACCTTTTGTTCTAACTGCATTTGTGCAGCTTGATTGGCTTAATAAAATGATTGAACTCATGTGGCCTTATTTGGACAAGGTAATTTTTAATTTACTTGTATAACACGTTATGATTTTTCACTTTGTTGTATTGATATTCATGATTCTCAGGCTATTTGTAAAACAGCAAAAGGTATAGTAGATCCCATCATAGCTGAGCAGATTCCGCAGTACAAAATTGAGTCTGTTGAATTTCAGTCATTTACCTTGGGCACCTTGCCACCTACATTTCCAGGTTAGCTGCTTGCTCGATAATAAGATGGTTAGAAATCTCCTATTTTTTCCAAGCCCGAACAAGATCAAAAGAACTTGTCGATAGTTATCACCTCTCCTATCTGTTTGAGTAGCTTAAGCTGCTACATGGTTCACTTAATTTGGACATACCACCAAAAGGACGTAGATTCTATGTTGCTTGGATCCTTCAAAAATATCGCAGCCCCCTTCTTGTATCCTCCAAAAATAATACATTTTTGGAGGATACAACTCTGGTGCATACCTTTTTTTGAAGGATCCAAGCAACATAGCTTAGAATTAAATCAAGATTGTGACTATCTAAGACTAATATTTAGTGTCAATCATCTTGAGTCTTAATTTATTTGAAGTTACTCTGCTTGTCCGGCCTCTAGATCCTTTTCTTTACTTTATGCACTTCATATTCTTCCGTGCATAAATATAACTTGTTTCATATGAGTAATCTGTTGAACTATGCCAGGAATGAAGGTCTATATTACCGAGGAAAAAGAGCTGATAATGGAACCAGTCATTAAGTGGGCAGCTAATCCGAATATCACTGTTGCAGTGAAGGCATTTGGGTTGAAAGCCACTGCTCAGGTAATTATTCCCAACATAAATAATACTCGAAGCAACAAAGAAAGGTGATGTTAAGGTCTCCGATTTTGTAGATGTAAACATTCTTGATGTTACAAACTTGTTCACGAAATAAAATAATTCGTGTGTTGTTCTAGTTCTGAAAAACTCTGTTCGAAGAAACACACTTTCTGTCATTTAACTGCTGATACTTGAGATTGTTTCAGGTGATTGACTTGCAAATATTTGCTTCTCCTCGAATTACTTTGAAGCCACTGGTTCCGACCTTTCCATGTTTCGCGAAGATATATGTTTCTCTTATGGAGAAGGTGAGTGTTCATTCTCCAAACTTACTCAAAACGACTAAAAGGGCTAATCAACTCTTGTTCCTCGAAAATGTTGTACATATTTTCATCTCCCTTGAGATTGTGCACATCCAGTAATTTGACACAGAATATAGATATATATATGTTATATATGTGCAAACTACTAAAATTTCAACAAATATCAAAGTTTGAACTCATTATTAGAAGTACAATGAGTCAGGGCTCAGAACCATTAGTTGAATCCATCACGTTCAAATCTTGAATCCGACTTTGGTCTAATCTGCTTGCAGCCTCATGTTGATTTTGGACTAAAACTTCTCGGAGCAGATGTGATGTCCATTCCTGGCCTATACAGATTTGTTCAAGTATGGTCCCTTATCTCTTCTATATCTTTCTTGCATATATAATGGAAGTCTCAAGTTTGAAACCCTAAGCTTGCGACAGCATAGGATTGGCCTTCTAGGTCAAGCTCCTCACACGGAGCTTGCCTAGTGCAATTTACGTCTCCTGTGTGATTCGTGAGCTATTGCACATGAGCGGGGTTTACCCTAAGGGTAGTGGTTGCAGGTTTCCTTGTCATCATACTATATATATATATATATATATATATATATATCCCGGTCTCAGTCACTTAACTTTTATAAAATTTTCAGGAAACTATCAAAGATCAGGTTGCAAGTATGTATCTATGGCCAAAAACACTTGAAGTCCAAATATTAGATCCTTCAAAGTAAGTCCAAATAAACTTGTTTGGCATTTCAATGAATTCTTGATAACTAAATTATATTTCGTTCTTTCGAGTATAGAGCAATGAAGAGGCCTGTTGGAATTCTTAACGTGACGGTTGTGAAGGCAATGAAGCTTAAGAAGACAGATCTTTTGGGGCTCTCAGACCCCTATGTTAAACTAAAAATTATCAATGACAAATTTTCATCAAAGAAAACAACAGTCAAACACAAAAACTTGAACCCCGAATGGAATGAGGAGTTTAGTTTCGTGGTTAAGGATCCAGAAACTCAAGTTTTAATGTTTTCTGTTTACGACTGGGACCAGGTAGGTACACGTTGTTCTTAATCAATGTTATCCCTTTATCGTCGATCATGTCGTTAATATGGAGAATTTTTGTGTGTGTTTTTGTGTTAGGTGGGCTCACATGAAAAAATGGGAGTGAATATTGTGCCATTGAAAGATCTTATTCCGGATGAACCAAAAGTATTGACACTAGATCTTCTGAAAAACTTAAAACCAAACGATGTTCAAAACGAAAAAGCAAGAGGAGAGCTTGTTCTTGAAGTGATGTACAAAGCTTTCAACGACGAGGAGCTTGCAAATGGTTCTGATGAATCAAATACAGTAGAGAAGGCTCCTGATGGAACACCTGATGGCGGAGGTATGCTCGTGGTTATTGTCCATGAAGGTCAAGATCTTGAAGGGAAGCACCACACCAATCCATCCGTTCGTATGCTCTTTAGAGGAGAAGAGAGAAGAACTAAGGTATTTTTTACCAAGCACAATAGGAAACATTCCTTGAGTCGAGCGTATATCAGAAACAGTCTCTCTACCTATCAAGGTAGGGGGTAAGGTCTATATCAAAAACAGTCTCTCTACTTATCAAGGTAGGGGTAAGGTCTACGTACACTCTATCCTTCCAGACTCCACTTGTAGACTATACTGGGGTATGTTGTTGTTGCACAATAGGAAACATATGGCAAAGCAACTTTATGCACTTTTCAAATGATGTAAAATGCCACTTTAATGTTTTATAAGCACTTTGCATTTGTTAATTAATTAACCAACTTTGTTTCTCTCAATTAACTTTTCATGTTGAAAAGTGAATAGTCTTTTAGTGGGTTTTAAAGTGATTTTCTTTCATTAATCCTAAATCCATTTCATTTTCCCCTGAAACTTCCACAGGTAGTAAAGAAAAATAGAGATCCAAGGTGGGAAGAGGAATTTCAGTTTGTGCTTGAGGAGCCACCAGTAAATGATAGGATTCATGTAGAAGTTGTTAGTACTTCTAAAAGAATGGGTCTAAGACATCCCAAGGTACATTTGAGCTCTCACTATAAATCTATGTTGCTCCAACTCTTCAAAAATATTGGTGGGTGTGTGTTGGATCCTCAAAAAATAGTACATTTTTTTGAAGAATCCGACATGAGTGCAACGAATGTTTGGCGAGTCCGAGCAACATATGCATCAAATTCTTTAGCAAACTTATGAATTTTGAAGTTGTTATTGAATCCATAGCTTGTTATATATATCTAATGGAATTCCAAATACAAATATAGGGTCTAAGCAAAAGTTATTAGCTTCATCGTGCTAATATTATAGTTCCACGCAGAGCGCAAAAGTCAGTAATTTTGACTCAAACCCTACATTTGTGTTAAAGAAAAACCATTTAATATGTACTAATAATCAATATAAAACCCAATAAGCAAAAAATAATTGTGGTGTAGAACCTATAAACTTAAAATTCTGTCTTTGCCTCTGAATTGGTGCAACAAGTCCTTGTCGACTAACTTTTATACTGTCAGTGCAAAGAGGTTAAACTCCTTTTTTTTTATTATTTATATGTAACATATGTTGATCTTTCTTTTAATTTTATAGGAAGCTTTGGGTTATGTGGATATATACCTTGATGATGTTATTAACAACAAGAGAATTAATGAGAGATACCATCTCATTGACTCAAAGAATGGTAGGCTTCAAATTGAGCTACAATGGAGAACAGCTTCTTGAGGGTGCCAAATATCCACATCTTTTTTTAGGATTTTAAGAAGAAAATTGATTAATAAAATTTTTGTTTTATTTATAGACTTTTTTTTTGTACACAGTCATAGATTTTTAAGTGTTGTTCTAGCTTTAATTCTTTAGGAAAGCAAAATAGTACTTGCATTATTCATTCATGATGTTTACTTTGGTTAAAGTTCTTGTGGCATGGAGTTTGGGGTACAGCTCTACATGTATTGGTGATTGGTGAAGAAACATAGTGCCTTACCTCTTGAAAACAAGTTGGTTTCTTTTTTATTTTCTAATGTTCGATAAATAAATAAATAAAATATTATCTCAAAAATATTTATAGGTTTAATACATAATCAATCCCTTAAATTTGTTAGAATATTCCATTTAGACATTCTAACTAATCCTTGTTTCAATTGAACACCTCAACTTCTAATAAAATATTCCAAGTCTCTTTCGGTTTAGATTTTAAATTTCTTTTGTGTCTATTCTCTTTCGTATATTAGGTAGTTAAGTTAACCATATAAAATATGTCATTTTCTTTAATTATACACATTCACCTCAACAAACCGTAAAATTACAAACATTTTCTACTTGAGGCTGATGCTAATTAAAGGAGATCGATGATGTAGTTATGTGGTTAATTAACTTAACTATCTAATAAACAGATGAAAACAAAACATTTTTTTCCTTTCAAAAATTCGATACAAAAATGTCTAATTGAAACACTTTATTAGGAGTTTGAGGTGTTCAATTGGAACAAGACTTAGTTTGAATGTCTAAATAGAATATTTTGACAAGTTTAAGAGACTGATTATGTATTAAGTCATATTTATATATAATCTAACCAAACACTATAAGAATGGAATGGGTGGAGGGTGGAAGGACGATCAAGGGGTGAGAGGGTGTTGGGTTAGTCGGGAGGAGACAATAAACTTGAAATTTCACTTATAATTTATTTTATTTTATTTTTATTAAGAAAATTATTTTTCTCATCTTTAAAGTTTTTATTATTTTTTGGGATAATACACAAGTACCCCCTCAACTATAACCGAAATCACTAGGACACACCTTAACTATACATGGGTTCCATTATCCCCCTAAATTATTTTAAAGTGCAATAAACACACCCTAAAATATATATAATCACTCACATGAATGGAGGTGTTTTATACTCGCTTTCACATCACCATTACGTTAGCGCCACGTCATTAAATTGTCAAATCTAAAAAAAAAAATCCATGTCATTTAGTTCCTCCTCCTTTATTACTATCACTACACCTACCATAGCCATTAAACCCACTATTTCCACCATTAAAAGTTATAGCAACCGCCATGAAAATTGTAACCCACCTCCAAATTCATTCCTTCACCACCACCGAAATCATATATTTTATCACCTACCTCCAAATCTACCACAAATATCACTCCAATGGTCAAAAACTCAAGTTATTCAATTTGAATTTAAAATTTGAATCTCTTGTATCCAACTAAAATTTATGACCTAACAAAAAAAAGTAAAAAAAAATAAATCCCATAAAACTTGATCTAAAATCTCCATCGAAGAAGTTACCCCAAAATTGAAATTCCAATTCAAGAAAAAATTAACGTTGGAGTCCTTTTGTTGATCGAATTTGGGTTATGAAACACAATTGTCCTCATTCAAATATTATTTGGGTAAGATGAAGAATTGAAGCGGGGGTGAGGGCTGGGCCGAGGGTGGGGCTAGGGGTGGTGCTGGGTAGGTTGGGATATGACATAGATAATTGATGAATGGGAGGATAATTAAAAAATATTTTTTTTTTTTAAAAAGAATTTAATTTAAATTGCACTCACCATATATTGCCTAGACTAAATATCTAATATGCAATTTTTTTTTGAATTTCATGTTAAGTGCTTGAGTAAAAAATAAAAATAAAAATAAAAAGAAAAATTCTTCCGATATTATACAAATTGATGAAATATCTGGAAAAAGATCACCGACAATTTAAGTATGTTGTGAAAAAAATATTTATATTTCTAAAAATGATAAATTTGGGCTATTTCATAATGAAAAAAAAGAAATTTTAATTAAAAAGATATCAACTTAAGTTTTAATATTAACTACTTATGTATATTAATTAATAATGAAAATGTCTAATTGAAAATGGACATGTATCCCAATTAATCAGATTTTAATACTTCTTTTTTGTCTCTCACATGCCTCCAAAAGAGTGAACACACTCTCTATGTCACCTCAGCATTGATGAGTGTGTTTATTAACTTTAAAATAATTCAGGAGGATAATAGAACCTATATATAATTAAAGTGTGTCCTAATAATTTTGAGAATACTTGTATATTATCCCTTTTTTTTTTCATGTTCCTTAACCAACTGGACATAATTTTTTTAAAAAAGAAAATCCTTCTTCGTTTGATCAAGGAAGAAAGTGTTTTTAATAAAATCTAGCTCACAGTATGTGTCCTTTCCAATAAAGGTGGCAATAATATTTTGTGCAAGTCTTTGATAGACAAATGGGCATTTCAATATTTAAACTTGGACCACATATGACTAATTAAACCTTTATTATAATTCAAAATCTTTTAATTCTTTACGTTTTGATCGCATCAAGTTTCAGTGGAGACGTGATATTAAAATCCGGGAAGATCTTTCACCAGGGCGACCTACATCGGTGTTAGAGAGTTCATCCGAATTCCTTTGATAAAAAATTATACGATAAATTTTTTATATTTATATATATATATATATATTAATTTTGAACAATTTAAATAAAAAAGAAGAGATAGTCTAGTGGTACTAGACTCCCAAACTTGGGCAGCGAATACTATCTCCAATTTACGGGTTTGATTATTGCTGGTTGCACACTCTATCATTCCTATGATTGTCGATTTGAGTCACCAACGAAGCAAAAAGGGTGAGAACTCTTAGGGAGAAATTAAAAATAACTCTAGTTGTCCCTTCGTTTTAATTTGTGTGTTTTGTTTGATTTGATATAGAGTTTTAAAAAAATAAAAAAAAGTTTTAAATCTTGTAATCTTAAATTAAAAATAATGTAGATTTTTTATGGATATAACATTAGTTGGTTAAAGGTTAGCTATTTATTTAATTAAAATCATTATCAAAATCACTAAACCAATCAATAACTTTTTTAATTCGATTTATCGGTTTCGATTCGATTTTGATCGGCCTAGACATAAGTACTATTACCTTTAAAAAATAATAATTCTATGGTACTTTTTTTAGAGTATTAATTGATCCATTAATTATACGTGCACACAACTGATATTTTTTGTGTCATTAACAGAAGCACTATAATTGTGGGCGTATCAAAATACATATTATAAGAAAAAGTTAAGTTTTATATATTAATGATATATATTAAAATAGTAACATATATATTTATATATATATATATATATATATATATTAAAATAGTAACATACTCAAATTGTTTATAAGGTAATTACATATAAATTGTTATAGGAATAAATATTAAATGCATGGTAAGTTGATAAAAAAGAAGTAAGTAGCATGTTAATACATATTAAAATTATAATATAATGTAATTTTTTTAAACATGCTTTTGAGATTAATATGTCAAACACTAGTCCATAAAAGATGGCAAAGTATGACTTTCTTTTGTCCACTAGCTAGAAATGTAGACAAAAAGTATCACCATTTTTTTGAATTTTGACTATACGTTTTTTTTATTTATTGATTTTGATATAATTTATTTAAGTCAGTTTCGAATGTATTGAAAATAATTTTTTTATTTTTATAAATAGAGATAAGATTGCACCCACATATTTCTTTTTGAGCTTTGCTTGTAAAACTATCTGAATATATAATTGTTGTTAGAGATTAAGTACAGTCTGGTGCACTAAAATTTTCGCTATGCACAGAATTCGGGGAAAAGCTCAACCATAAGAGTCTATTATTTTAAATATATTCTATTGTTTTAATTACTTGGCACCTTTTTTTCTAACAAGTACCATCAATTTGACTAATTGTCCACAAAGTATACTAAATTGACTTCTTTTTTTTCATTAATTTTAGGTAAATCACGTGAAAGTATCATTCGTAACAATTTTTTCTTACATCTAAATGCTCAAAATGATCGTCGTATCTGAATCAGCTTTCACGTAATTTGATTAATTCTTCGATTACCTGCTACCTCCCATCAAAAATAAATATAAGTTCCATAATATTTAGTTATAAATCAAAACCTAAGAATATAAAATCCTGTAGCGAAGTAAAATTTAAGAAACTTTTAAAATTATGCAAGAATATTCTAGAATATATACATACACTATACACAGCTTCAAGTTTCACCAAAAAATTATGCAAAAATATTCTAGAATATATACCTACAATACAATAAGATCCAATAATATAGGCTTATTACATTGACAGATCCTTAAACGCCAACAAAATTTATTTAAACACTTAAATGATAATTTATTTCAATTGAGAAAATAAACACATGATAAATGTTTCTATTGGACTTTTGTGACTCAAAGTTTGAAAAAAGCTTTTGTTCATCTCAATTGTCCATTACATAAATAGATTAACCACTTAAAATATATAATCTCTTTTAAGCATACACATCATCCTCTTAGGAACATGTCTTAGATTTGATGGCTTATTGAAACTAATTCGTATAATTAAAAAATGTAACATATTTTAAACAGTTAACTTATCTACACAATCGTCATTTGAACATGTACACAAAAGAAAATTCAAATTGAATCAACAATTTCCAATAGAAACACTTTATTATATGTTTATGTGCTCAACTGGGGACAAACCATAATTTAAATGTTTAAATAAAATTTACTGACATGTTTAAAAGGCTATTGATATATTAAGCTAATAACATAATATTATAATCTTGCATAAATAGTGCATTTCTCACAGAAAAACTTCATTGTATATTCAGATGTACAATTGGAGACAAATCACAATTCTAATATCTAAATAAAATCTACTAACATATCCAAAAGGTTATCAATATATTAAGCCATAATAATCTTACATAACTAGTTCATTTCTCATAGAAAAACTTCATTATATATTCAGATGTTCAATTGGAGACAAATCACAATTCTAATATCTAAATAAAATATACTAACATATCTGAAAGGTTATCGATATATTAAGCTATTATAATCTTGCATAACTAGTTCATCTCATAGAAAAACTTCATTATATATTCAAATGTTCAATTGGAGACAAATTACAATTCTAATGTCTAAATAAAATTTACTAACATATCTAAAAGGTTATCGATATATTAAGCCATTATAATTTTGCATATCTAGTTCGTGAACCATGCGTTAGTGTGACTTTTTTAATTTTTTTTAATTTTCCATTCGATGTCTAATATTGACATTGGAGTTTGATTATTTTAGAGTCGCATCGAATAGAATTTTCGTCGAGAAATAACACTTTTTACGATTTTTTTTTTCATATCTAAAACTCAAATTTAAAATCTTTAATTAATAAAAAAACAATCTCATCTACCGCCACCACATCCGTAGCACATGATGTGGTGACTTTTCTAACTTACTATAACTATATGTTAGTAATAAATTACTAAAGTATTTTGTAAACAAAAAAATAAGAAGAAAGAAAGATAAAAGAGAGAGAAAAAGAGGGTACACTTGAAAATAGAAACAAAAAAAAAGAAAAGGACAGCTGAAGGAGAAAGGTTAGTCCTTTCTTGTTTTCTGTGATCTTACGGGGGACAAACCAGGGATTTTTGAAAAAAAGACAGAGCTGTAGAAGAGAAATAGTGAACCAAAAACAAAAAATACTGATACTCAATTAGTGGAATTCGAAATCTACAGCGAAAACAAAGCAAAAAAAATTGAGCTTTTGAAGTTTCAAATTGGAGACAAAGTTAGGTTTTTTTTTATCTGTTTTCTTGAAGAGGTAAAGTTCATTGCTTTTTGAAGTTTTTTTAATTACTGCAATTATTTTGGAGTATTGGGTTTATTGGGATAATCTTGATTGCATCTATTGTGTAATTTTGATTTATTTATTTTTTTGTGTAAAGATATGTTCTGTAGGCATTTTAGGCTTATGGTAAATGAATTCTTATTTGTTTTTTGTTTGTTGGTTGGTTTATTTTGAGGTTTGGGGGATTTTTTTTTGGTATCTTGTTTGGCTCAGCTTGAAACTTTTTTAGGGTTTAACTTTGTTTGTAGAATTGAAGTGGTTCAAATAGTGGGAAATGAATAGTGACGATTCATATTAATTACCTGACTAATTTTGATTGAAGTGAAAATAATACTAATTTTGCGATTTCTGTCAAAGTTATATAGTTGTCCGTCTGCCGTGGATTGTGTAAGACTTTCAATGGGGTTATAAAGGTCTTGAGCTATTCCAATTTCCACTCCTTTGCTTAAGGTTTTGGGTTGGATGCTCAAGATTCTTTTACAATTGCCAAGCTATTAAAAATTGTAAATTGGTCTTTCTTTAATTTGCATGACTATCTAGTGGTAAGAACACGGCACGTGATTTGTGGGTTAGACTCACATCACGGGTTCGATTCTTGCCATAAACAAAAGCCTAGTGTTTAAGTGGAAAAAGGTAGAGGGGTGGGCCCATTACCTTTCGTGTTTTGAAGTGTGTGCCGCTGGCCTGCGAAAATTTCTCGGCTATCAAACAAAAAAATAGTTAAGTGAAGTTCTGTGAACATGGCTAGTTAATGAACTTCTGAACTTCTTGACAAGGCTCAACTGCGGTAAGGATATGAGAGAGAAAAGGAAGAAGGAATACCATTCACCTATCCTATATTTGCCTGTTGTTCTTTGCAGAACTGGAGAATAGTAGCATTTTGAACCTAGCAGCAGGAGGTTCGAATGTGCTTCTATGCATTTGTAGCGATCTTAAGCTTGTCAAGAAGCTAAAGATCTGGCTGCCCTGACAGATAAACCTACATGTTAGTCCTGAATTTAGATGCTAAAGTTAACTCCTACACACTTCTCTAGCAAAGACCAAAATTTTGAACCTATTGGCAGTGGAGAAAATTTATTCAAATGTTGATCAGCATGGGGATACTTTTGCACTCAGGGAGCTCTGTTGTGATTCTTCCGTTGCTTGAATTGATTGTTGCAATCACAAAGAAGAAAAATGCCAACTGTTGTTAATAAGTGCCAAAGGTGTTTAAGGGCGTTCCATCCCGCTTAAGCATATGATAATAAACTTTATTATGGATTTGATCTCTTTTGTTGACAACCACATTTTGGTGCAAGTCCTTTTCTTTTTGGTATACGGTTTGTACACAGGGTTCCCCCAAATGTCAATAAAATTATTTATCTTCCAAAAAAAAAAACTTTTATATTTTCTTCATTTCATTGGCTTCTGTTCTTGTCTTCCAACCTATACAAGGAGATGGAGACAAGGCCTAAATAGATATTACACGAACTACTATCCCATCTACCATATCAGTTGAGTCGATCCGATTCAGTCGTATCTATAGATAGCACACTTCCTATTTTAATGGGTACTTGATGAGTCGATCTAGGTACATGTATTGCTTTTAGTATTATATTAGGAGTCATTACTCATTATGATGTTAGGCAGGGTATGTTTGGGTTAGTGGCGGTAAGTTCAAAGGCACTCGACCCAGCAAGTAATTCCCAATTCAGAAGTTGGAATACATAAGCTTGGTTGGATATTTTAAGGTATTTTAGTCATAAAATATCCGTAGTTTTGTTTCCATGCTAGGTTCAACCAAAACAAAGGAAAAAGAAAAAAGTGATCCAACTTGTCATGCTCATGCTCTAAACTATGCATTGATAAGCATGCTCTAAACTATGCATTGATAAGCTTAGTCAGGACGGGAGTTATTTGAGCATTTAACATACAAAAATTTGGTTTCTTCATTTATCTGGGACCGGAGTTATAAGAGAATGAGTCAATACAATTTTTTTTTAAAAAGCACGAGCCAATACAAAAATTTAACTATTCTCATAATCTCTTCATTGCTGTTAAATATTCTACCTTTTTTATAAATACTTTCTGATATTCTATTGTTGGAAAGTATGCATAAACCAATTTTTATGAGAAAAATCAAATTATATGAAAAGTAAAACTATCTCCATATACAGAGCAATTATATATATATATATATATATATATATATATATATATATATATATATATATATATATATTATATAGAAAGGTAATAACGAGGGACGGATCTAGAGTGTCATATACTGGTTCAGGTGAACACAATAACTTTTGTTCAGAACCTTCTGTAAGTATCTATAAATATCGCATTGTGAATCCAATTATTATTGAATATTATCTTGAGGTTATCACAGATACCCATAAATATAAATTTTGAATCTGCCTCTAATAGAATAACATTAATGTTAAATCATTTAAACTGACTGGATTCAATTTTCGTTTTAACTTTACAAGGAGAATAAATTGTAACAAGTGAAAAGGGAAAGAATATTGTATTGGGAGTTGGAGTAGCACAGTATATGTCACACACTAAAATTAAAATTTTCTTTTGGCATATATTCATGAATGTGTCATTTTCCTCTTAATTTTATTGTGTTAGTTAACATTCTTATAGACTTGTATAGTATATGCCAAAATTAACTTTTTACGTATGTGGGGAATAGTGACGAATCACAAAAGGAAATATTGTCATGTTGGTTGCTTATAATAATAGCGTATGAAGTGGGTGGATGCAATACTTAAGCCGAGGTTCTTTCAGAAACAACCTCTCTGCCTCCACGAGGTAGAGATAAGGTCTGACGTACACCTCACCCTCCTGGGGGTCCTATTTAGGATTTCATTGGGTCTGTTGTTGTTGTATTTATATATAGGAAAGTCAATTCTTATTAACACTGTCCAAAAAAAAAGTTTAGTAGGGACCAAGGTGAATAATGTTGTTTTAGTTGATGATCACATATCATTGGTCTATAGTTTTTGAAGAAATATCTTTTCCAATGTGTCGGAGTGTGTGATCAGGAAGTGTAAATCATCAGAGAGATCACACTTGATTATTAAATTATGCTATGTGTCAACATGCTTATTTACATGTGACTTAATTCTTTTTTCATGGGTCTAATACGTGGAAATAATTTTTTGCTTTTCTGCGTGGTGGTGAAATTTGAAGTTTGAACCCAGAACATCTTACCTGCTCTAATAACATGTGAAAAAAATATACGTTGGGCCTAACTTAATTTCAAAAAGTAGCTCATGAAGTGAGGGTTACTTTAAACCATATAAAGAGGATCCTCACCTCTCCCTGTTTTGTTGTATAGCGAGGCTTGAGAATGGAGGGAATGAGTTGTTGCCACTTTATATGGTCTTGGGTAACTATCACTTTATGAGTTTTTTTTTTTTTTGTGTTGAGTTAAGCCCAAAGTTCATGTAATTCATACAATGTTAATTATTGGGAATAAAATGAAATAGTCGGATTTTCTATTTACAACAGTGTCTAATCTGTTTGGTGATGTAGGTGCTCTTGAGGCATAAATTAGTGTTGCCACTTTGTAGGACTATTTCAGTGTTATCAAAAGCGAAAAACGCAAAAAGCATTCTAAGCTCCTTTGGGGTTTTGAGCGCAAAACCCTAATGAAATTAGGTGCAAATGGAGAAAAAAAATACAAATTATGTATGTGTAGTCCAAGATTAATAATCATAAGTTTTAGTAACATTTATATGAACAAAGAAATTGAAAAAGAATTATGATAAAGTGAACTATCTATTGTTTAGTATCACATCTTCAGGATTATTCTCATTGGCAAGGAAAAGTATGTCTTAGAGCCTTAATGACAACACTGAAGCATCCAAAAGCAAGGCGAAGTGTTAAACATGTTTTGCGTCTCGCTTTAGGGCTTAAACGTGCCTTTGACAACATTCGACCATTCAGGCTTTCTATTTGCTTTATTTGGATGTCTTTTTGTTTAATAAAGGCCAAAATTGATGCAACGTTAAGAATTAACATTCTTTTGTATCTCCCAATGATGTTTAAACAACTAGTCAGCTCTCGAGTATAAGGTCAAATTAACAAATATTCGTGTCTATTATATCTATCGAACTAATATGTTGTATCAATTTTCATTTATTACTTTTTTGCAGGGGGAGGTTGCTGGATATTCTGCTTCTTTATCTTTTCCGATATTATGGAAAAGGTAGATGTTACAAGAATCACTTTACATCTTGGAAGTCCTGATTTGTGAGTTACTATTACATTATGAAACTCGAGGACTTCTTTACCTTGACTGAGATGAGTAATGGGCTCACTACTCCTTCTCGAGTCCAGGAGCTAGTCTCCATCATGCAGAAGGAAAGAGAGTGTGATGTCAAGAATGCTGGTGAAACAACAAAGCAGTGGTCTGCCGTTGCAAGCACAATAGCTGCAACTGAGAGTAAAGAGTGTCTTGAACTCTTTATCCAGCTAGATGGACTCAGCTTTATTCAGAGTTGGCTAAGGGATGCTCTAAGATTTGGAAGTGAGACAGATGAATACTTTGTAGACGAGTCAATGAGTCATTTGATTGATCTTTTACTGCGAGCGGTTGAAAGGCTGCATGTTGACGAGAAGAAGTCTGTATCTTCTGGAATCTGGCTGACTGTGAAGAGCCTCCTTGGCCACAATAGCTCTAAGGTGCAAGAGAGGGCGAAAGCACTATTTGATAGTTGGGATAAAGGGAAAGATGATTGTATGGTTTCAGTGGGTATTGAAAAAGTGCAAGCATCTATTGATGATAGAACAAGAGATACTGCGAATCTTGTTGGGGAAAATGGACCGTCTGAACCATCTTCTGTGGAAGGAGGTTCTGGAGAAGAGAAGTCCAAGGAGCATGTTGGCAATAATAAGATACTGTCTTCAAGGTCTGATATCCATCAGCCTAGGGTTGGCGAACCCACAACATCTGACCAAAATTCAGAGCATATACACATGAAGGATGAGTTTCCAGGCTCTTCTTTGTCAAATGCAGTTACTGAAGGTCACAAGGTTGAACACCCGACACATCATGCAGAGTGTGCCAACAATGCTATTGATACGTCAAATACTTGCACTTCTATAGTAATGAGACCTGGTACTGTTGATGAACAGACTGATGTTCCTGTTTCAGATTCGATTAATCATTTAAACCACATTACAGAAGTCAGAAGTTCTGAGAAATTCAACTCAGCAGTGTCTAAATCATTGGAAGACAGAACTATTTCTTTAGTTACTGATATCAGAGAAGCTTTGGATGCTATTACTGGATCAGATTTACAAAAACAAACTGATGTCTACAACGAAAAGAATTGTAGCGGAAAATCTTCTTTGGGTGATGCCTCAGTTGCTGTTCCCAAGGGAAAGGCACCGGTGGATGATTGCAGACCTGAAAATCATGGCAGCAGCAAGATAGTGCTTGAAGCTAACGAAAACAGAAATTGCAACAATGACATATTGCAGGACTCTGATAGGCATAATCTGGAACATCCCATAGATTCTGTTGTTGGTGGGGATGACAAACATTCTAGTGACAACAGTGAGGACAAACACACTAGTGACAACAGCGAGAATGATATGGAAAATGAAAGTGTATTTCAAGAAGCAGGAAGTGGAGGTACAGATTCTGGTGTGTTTGGCAAGAAAAGTGATATTGATTTTGACTATGGCATGATGGATCCTTTAGAATTAGCTAGACAAGTTGCAATAGAAGTGGAGAGGGAAGTTCAGAGTTGCAGTTCTTCTGAGAAAATAGAGGAGAGTAAAGTTCATGAGCCTGGTAGCCCAAATTCTATTAGTGCAAAACAATGCCAAAAAAAGTTCGAGTGCTCTAACAAGGAAGTACCAACTGAAGCTTCACTTGCAAACTCAGAAGCTAGACCAATCAATGGAACAGTGAAGGTGGAACCTTCTCAGGTTGTTGATGCCACTTTGGATCTTGAAACCAATGTCGAGAAAGGTCTGTGCAATTTTGATCTGAATCTAGAGGTTTGTTCAGACGATATAGATAGCCCAGGAAATCCAGTCTCCACTTCTGTCTCTGTTGTTTCTGCTTCAAGGGCTGCAGCAGCCCCTGGAGTACCTGCTACTCCTTTACAGTTTGAAGGAACTCTTGGATGGAAAGGAACCGCTGCAACAAGTGCCTTTCGGCCTGCATCACCTCGCCGGATTACTGGAAGTGAGAAGGCTGTTTCCTCTGGCGGGAGTGCCAGCAGCTCAAAGCAAATGCAATGTTTCCATGATATTGATCTGAATGTATCTGAAGGTGGAGATGATAGGGTTGCAGACCTTTTTCCTGAAAAGAAAGTTTCACTATCATCTGCTTTACCTCTAGGGAAATCTTCTCGTGAAGCCAGTCCGAGAAAATCGGAAATGTTAGAGTGGGATCTCAACTGTGCAAGTGAGGAGTGTGAGGCACCATCTGATTGGCGGATGGAGGGAGCACTCTTGTCTCTGAGGAATGGTCATCTGAGCCAGTCACCTTCATCATCATCATCATCAAAGCAACCTTCATTAAGGAACTTTGATCTAAATGACCAGCCGTCCTTTCTCAATGATTTCTCAAATCTGAACAACTTCAAGAAACCACCTCAGAATTCTAATGCATCTGGTGGAATAAAATCAGGTGATTCTGTAGTGTCCATCATGGGCGTGAAGGTAGAGGTCAACCGTAAAGATTATGCTGCTCAGTCTTTTCCTTTCCCAAATGGTAGGGTAGCAGAAAACACAGTTGAGCATAATGTTGCAAGAGGTGGAGGAGTTTTAGGAATGGGATCTCCATTTCAATATACCCCTCTTCCTGCTTTTGGTTACAGTGGCATTGCTCAAGTTCCTCCCATGGCTTTCTCCTCATCGATGTATGGACCCAGTGGTCATATTCCTTACATGGTGGATTCCAGGGGTTCTCCTGTTGTACCTCAAATTGGTGGATCTGCTTCAGCAATACCACCATCTTTCTCCCAACAATCATTCATTTTAAACATGGGAAGTGCACCTGTCCCCAACGGAGTTTGGCCATCACGAAGTGGTCTGGATCTCGACACTGGCTTAGCACTTGATCGTGGGAATAAAGACGTCGGAGGTCTGAGGCAGCTTTTTGATCAAGGACAGGCTAGACCAATGGATGAACACTTCAGGATCAGCATGCAACCCTCAACCAGTTTGAGTATTGGTGGGAAACGCAAAGAACCAGATGGCGGTTGGGAGCCTTCCCCGTTTAAACATCATCCACCACAATGGAAGTAGGCTTCAATTTGTTTTCCCTCTCGTTAAATCATTTACGGGCCAGTGTCTTGTAGCAGTAGGTAAATTAAAGGTAGGAGGAAGGGTCTATATTGATTTAAACTTGGAGGGGGGGCATAATATAGTTGAATAAAGACTTGATTTCTGAATGTAATATGATTCTTGAGATTATTTGGCCAAAGAAGAATAGGTGCAAAAGTTTACAACTTCAACATGTTTTTAACTTGTTTATTCTGGACCTTCTGGTGACATTTCTTAGGTATTTGCTACACAGCAAGCTTACATGTAACTGTAATTCTCATTTACACCAAAGAAATTTAGAAGAATGTCTCTTTATTATCTGTATTCATTTTCAAAGATACTGATCCCTGAGGTCAAGAGAAACAACCCCATTTGCTGCACCACGGTGGTTTCTTTATTGGTTATTACTTATGTATATTAGTAGAAATTAAGGTGTATTTGATGTTCCTTTAAGTAATACGTTAGATGTCTGTTAAGAAGTGAAAGGAATAAAATTACAAATAAAATCTCTTTCAAACAGCATGAGCGTTGAAATTCTTCAATTTGACTCGAATGTTGAATCCATTTTATTTATTTTTTACATCTTTAAGAGGGCAATAAATAGAAGGAAATGAATTAACTCAAGTTCATATGTAGTTGCAATTTCATTTGATACTCTCTCCTCCAACAATATTTGTCCACTATCGACTTCGCACAATTCCTAAGAAACTATAAATAGAAGACTAATTTTACCATATCACCCTTTGATATATTAAATACAATGTCTTGAAAAATGTAATAGGGAAGATACAGAGGCGGATAAATATTTATTAGCAAATTTTCATATAAAATTTAGACTTGTTCTATTGATTTAGTTAAGCTTTTAATTACAAGAAGTCTAGAGTTCTAATCTACTTATTCACGATGTACAGCAGGGCTCAAACTTGCATCCGAATGGTGGTAAATCTAAGTTTTAACCATTGGTACCACAAGGCTCATGGATGTCACATTTAATATTTATATTTTTCTTATAAATATATATATATATAAATATACATGTATATATAGATTTTCAATCGAGACCCCTCAAATGATCTACGTAGATCCGCACCTGGATAGATACTATTTCTGGAAAAACTCTTTTTTTTTTTAAAAATATAATCAGAAATTGTATATTCAATAAGAAAAATATAAATAATAATAAAAAAGTCCTTATTTGACGGTGGCCACGTGGAACTTTGTCCCCATCTATCGGGCCAGCGATTTTAATTTGTCCGTATTCTTGCCCCGCAACTCCTCTTCACGTTGCCCCATTTCTCCCTTTCTCCTGTCATAATATTCTCCTTATTTCTGTTTCAATTTTGTTTCCATTTTCATTCTCCAAATAAAAAATGAGAGAAATCTTACACATTCAAGGAGGCCAATGCGGGAACCAAATCGGTTCAAAATTCTGGGAAGTTATATGTGATGAACACGGCATTGATCCAACGGGACGTTACAATGCTGGTAACGCAGATGCATCTGATCTACAACTCGAACGGATTAATGTGTATTTCAATGAGGCTACTGCTGGTCGTTATGTACCTAGGGCTGTTCTTATGGATCTCGAACCCGGTACTATGGATAGTATTAGATCTGGTCCTTATGGACAAATATTTCGCCCTGATAACTTTGTTTTTGGACAATCTGGTGCCGGAAATAATTGGGCCAAAGGACATTATACTGAAGGTGCTGAGTTGATTGATTCTGTTCTCGATGTTGTTCGTAAAGAGGCTGAGAATTGTGACTGCATGCAAGGTTTGCAATTTTTTTTGAAAAAATTTACTTCCTCTGTTCAGTTTAGATATTCGAAAAATGCTATAAGTTGCAATTATTCGAATAATGACGTTATGTCATGGAGAAAAATCACCTGCCGAAAATGATAGATGTAATGCATATAAATATGCTTTCATGTTGTAATGGCTACAGTTCCTTGAATTGATCTATTGATCTTTTGTCGTGTGACGCATGAATGAACGCATGCAATCGTATAAAGTAGTACTATCTCCGTTAATCTACGTTTGTAGATATACGATATATAATTAGATATGTAGTTTAAAAAATATACAAAACATTTTATACAATACATATCAACAAGTTGTGGGGACACAATTTCATAATTATGATCTATGATGAGATACATCCAAAAAAAGAGCTGGAATTATGATATATGAAAAGAGGTTTTGGGATGGGGGAGGAGGGGAAGGGAGGATGCATTTACCCTCTTATGAACTGAATTAATATTCGTAGAAAGAAAACTATTGTTAGCTTTTGTAACTCACACCGATCCACCTCCCAAAATATAATTTCTTTTTGTTAAAAGAAAAAGAGAAGAAAAAATCACTTTTCTAAGGGGGATGCAGCTCCATGTTTAAAAAAACATATATTTTAGTATCACATAGGATCAAATGTGCCTGTTCAGATATGTAATGGTTATGCAATCATTTGGAGTACTTATTATCAAATCATGAACATTACTGGCCTCTTATTCTATTGTAATAGCAGATAAATCACCTTCAGGAATTTGTGCTTATTAATATTGGCGCATAACTTCCTGTAATTGTGCATATTCAGTTGTAGTGTTACTGCACTTCCTTTACTTGTGCAGATTCGGTATTGTTAGTTAGTTATCTACTGCTCATAGGATTAGTATTGCACGTCTACTATTAAGAGTCCACTAGGAATACTCCTCCAATAATATAGAAGTTATTGTTGGTCTTTGCTTGTATTTAAAGGACCTCTGTACATTGTAAAGAATATGAAAGCTTTCATTGTTTCTATCTTGCATCTATAATTAATTGGACTCGTACAGTCACATGATGCATAAGTTACCCACTCTCCTGCTTTTTTTCTTTCAGTAAACAATCTGGATTAATGCTGGGAAGTCGAATTCTATCACCTTGTCTTTTCTACTTTCGATATTTATCAAAAGATCTTACTGTCTAGTGCTTTTTCTCAAAATTTATAGTAAAGGATTAGAATGTTATATCAGAAAAACCATACACTGATCCATGATTTTCTTAAGATATGGACGACTATGATTTGTAGAACGAGAATTCTCCAATGCTTCAAAAATTCTGAAACAATGTTTCTAGATCTCACGTAACACCTATTTTTTTAACATGATGTTTTGTGGTGAAACAAACATGCTTATAATGGATAGATTGGTTATTTTTGAAAAAAACCCGCGCAATAACACAATCAGACCAATAATATTTAGCTTTCTGGGGTAATATGTACCACTACCTAACTAAACCAATTCTATAATGGGCCAAAAGAATAGGGTCACTTCCCACAAACTCTCACATGGACCACACTTTACACTTTTATCCATTTTGGGGGGGATTCCCACAAATACTTAAATCTTTTCTGAGTCTTTGGACATAAATGAATTTTAGAAGGTTTGTTTTTATCCATATTCTGAATTAGGCCTCTGTTTATTTATTTATTTACAATCTTTGTATTTTGTTTTATGATCCAGGATTTCAGGTTTGTCACTCACTCGGAGGAGGTACTGGATCCGGCATGGGAACCCTCTTAATTTCAAAGATAAGGGAAGAGTATCCAGACAGAATGATGCTCACCTTCTCTGTTTTTCCATCTCCAAAGGTTTCTGACACTGTTGTTGAACCATACAATGCTACACTCTCAGTGCACCAATTAGTTGAGAATGCTGATGAATGTATGGTCCTTGACAATGAAGCCCTCTATGATATCTGTCTCAGGACTCTGAAGCTCACTAATCCAAGCTGTAAGTTTCTCTCTTTGATATTAACTTATATGATCATACTCTTTTCATTTTAGAACGTTCTAAATGTGTCTCATCATTCCTAGAATAATATTATTATATTTAACCTTCAAAGCAAAGTCTTTAAGTTTTTATATGATATCCTTTCTATCAAACTAAGTTTATTGCTGTTATTCTAAACTTTTCTTGCATTACCACTAATACAGTGCACAAATTAACTAACATTTAAAATAAAGTACCGGATCTACACGACATGCTTAAGTTTAATAGAGTCCACTGCATTTAGCTTGAACTATATTATATAAAGGGCAAGGAAAGATGGAACCTACTAATTCTAAATCCTGAATTCATTGATGTTAAAACTTCGAGTTCAGTTAAACAACCTTATATAAAGTGATAGTTTGATATGGATAGAGTAGTGCGATTTTCATGCGAAGTATGCATATGTTAAATCATATCCTTTTTGTTTGCAGTTGGTGACCTGAACCATTTGATATCTGCAACAATGAGTGGTGTTACATGCTGTCTGAGATTTCCCGGCCAGCTGAACTCAGACTTAAGAAAATTGGCAGTGAATTTAATCCCTTTCCCACGTCTTCATTTCTTCATGGTGGGATTTGCACCACTGACATCTCGTGGATCACAGCAATACAGTTCCCTCACAGTTCCAGAACTTACACAACAAATGTGGGATGCCAAGAATATGATGTGTGCAGCTGACCCTCGTCATGGGCGTTACTTAACAGCATCTGCTATGTTCAGGGGGAAAATGAGCACTAAAGAAGTAGATGAGCAAATGATCAATGTCCAGAACAAGAACTCATCCTACTTTGTCGAGTGGATCCCTAACAATGTGAAGTCTAGTGTGTGTGATATTCCACCAACTGGGCTAAAGATGGCATCAACATTTATTGGCAATTCGACTTCCATTCAAGAAATGTTTAGGAGAGTGAGCGAGCAGTTCACGGCCATGTTTAGGCGAAAGGCGTTTCTTCATTGGTACACTGGAGAGGGAATGGATGAAATGGAGTTTACTGAAGCTGAGAGCAATATGAATGATTTGGTTGCAGAATACCAGCAGTACCAGGATGCTACTGCTGAGGATGAGGAAGATTTTGATGAGCATGTTGAGGAGCATTATGAAGTCTAATAATGACTTGTGAAATTTTAGTATTACTACTGCTTTGTTTATTTTCTGCTTGTGGATTTGTTATTGCTTATGTTTTTTTTTTTAGCTTTATTATTGTATATTAGATGAACTCTTTGTTTATTTGTTCTTTTGTGAATGAAAATTGAAAGTTATATAATGATTTGAATATGATTGCATCATAGCAACACCTGAAAATTATGAAAAACTAAACTTGTATTCTGTCCAATCATGTGGCTATGTGAACTTCCAAACATAAAATTATGCATAAGATAATACATTATTTAATTGACCACATAAGAGTAATTTATGTATAGAAATCTTTTTGTCGCCCGTAATATTAATCTAGTTATTTTAATTTCAAATTTAAAAAAGAAAATAAAATAATTAGAATGTTCTAGTTAAATTAAAAATAGAGAAAACAAAAGTTGTACTTGGTCTTTAGTCTTTTCTCTTTGCTGCACATGTTCCCCTTTGCTCTTTGTTGTATACATTTCTCTATGCTCAAAGCTAAAGGAGCATTACCAACAAGGTTTTTGTTGGAGTGATAAGTACGAATTCAAATTTTCTTGGGTACAGAATCGCCTTATGTTCTCCATCAGGTATTGTTCAAATTCCATTCCGGGGTATATATATATATATATATATATATATATATATATATATATATATATTTCAGATTTCACATGCAATTTCTTTAACCCACTTGAAAATGTATAGGATGGGGTTCCTGTTTGCTGAAAAATCTTCAATTTCTCACTAGTAATGTACTCTAAAGTATGTGCTCCATTATGTGTGTGGTCAAATCCCTTTCTTGATATATGTATTTTTCAGATTTCACATGTAATTTCTTTATTCCACTTGAAAATCTGTAGGAATAGGATATCTTGAATTCAATGATTTATGCATAGAAAAGAACTTAATTTTAGGTTCAAATTAGTGAAAGGGTCAGTGATTCAATAGTTGTCATCTGGGAAACAACTCATTTCACCTGAGGCATTCTTGAACCTATTCTGCTAATGTTGCCACTATTCTGTTGTTGTCTTTGCTCCCTTCTGGTAGACTTCGCACCGTTTCCTTGTTAATTACTATCTTTTTTCACTGTCTCCTACTTCTTCACTTGAGCAGAGGGTCTTTCGGAAACAGACTCTCTACCATCCCTGTACTCCACTTGTGAGATTTCACTGGGTATGTTGTTGTTGTTTGTCTGTGAGGTTATATTTAGGTTTTTATTAAGACGCTACTCAGATTGATCGAGCCACTTTTTACTTTGTCTTTGATTGATTGTCACATCTCGAGGAAAGAACTATTTAAACAATAATCAAATGTGGAAGTCATAATTAACTGTTCTATATGTTAATCGGTTTACTCTTGGTTTCATTTATTCTACTGCATAGCATAGTTTAATCTGCAACCCCTCATTAGTTTAATTTTCGAGGTCATGGAAGTTCTGAAACAACGTCATGGCCACAAATACAACTAATAGAAGTTACCGAGGTTTATTTAGAGACAGGACAATCATCTATCCAAAGTCATGGACCTCTACAAACAAAACAAATATCAAGCAACCCTTGCCAAAGAACATCCCTAGAGACACAATCATCAAGAAATCTAGAAGAAAGTATACTCCCCTCCCTAGAGGCTGAAACTGGTGCAGGTTAGTTCACTCCCCAAACTGGTGCATTTTGGGTTTTTGAAGTATACTAGAAAGCTTTTGCACCCTTTGTTTGCTGAAACATTTTGAATTTGTTAGAGGATTTCTGTTGGATTTTTCTTTGGTAGCTCCCATATCATAGCTATTAATATGTTATCATCATTTTTCTTTTTTGATCAACATGGAAAGATTTTGAATAAGTAGCAAAAGACTAGCATCATTTTTTGTTAGCATTTACAGTAGTAAAACAGATCCAACTTGGTCAAGAATCTATACTCTCAAGTGTCTAAGAATTGAAGTTTGTTGGATTTTTCTTTGGTAGCTCCTGTAGCATAATTATTATTCTGTTATCACCATTATTATTTTCTTATCAACAAGTGGCTCTCACAGCAACTTGTTGTTGAACAACAATCTGAAGGGGATCGAGCATCCCACGACTAGAGATGAGATTTTTTCCTCGGTTCTTGGCGACAGATGGGGCAATGCTTGGGAAAAGGATATGGAAAGAAACTCCTAGAAAGATTCAAATACAACAGGTAGACATAGAGGTCAGTGTGTTTGACAATGGAAAATATGCATCAAGAGATGCAAGACGATATGGACCAGACGTTGCAAGAAGAACGCAAACAAATGGCTGCCAATTTTAAAAAAACTGTGGAACAGGATTTGAATTTTTTTTTGGAAGAGGAGCCTGAACACATGAAGGGAGAAGTAGACAAGGATGTTCCAAGAACAAATGACCGCTATCAGGACTAAAATGCAACAGGTGCTTTCTCTTGCTCCTTCTAAATAGTTCTTCTCCTTTCTTATTTCTTGGCAATTATTCTTTGACAATTTTTCTGTGACTTTAATTTCTCCGTAGAGTATTGTCAAAGTTGTTCTTCAGTAGCTAGATGAAAGTTACCACAAATGGTATAGGAGGTTTGTGGCGACTATTTTTGCCAACTAAAATTATTTTTCGGCAACAAGATAGTGTTGCCACTAATAGTTATCAGTATTGTAGTGACAAGAATTGCCACTAATATATACTTATAGCGGCAAGATAAATGTTGTCACTGTTTAGATCGAGCTTTTGTGGCAGTAGAAGTTTATTTCAGTGGCGACTTGGCTATGTGGGTTGTAAATTTTTTTTTTTTGGTATATTTATTTACCTTTGGTGGGGATAAATGTCACCACAAATGCGTATTTATTGTGACGACTCCCTGTTATCGTCACAAATAACCTTTAGTTATGGAAGTACTAGCTACGCTGCAGTTGTCACTGCTATAAAGCTTAGTGGCGACTTTGGGGACATTGTGATGACTTTCGTCGCCACAAAAAGGCGGATTTCTTGTAGTGATGTGTGAACCAAACTTCATTACAAAAAAATAACCTCATTTACAATTTTCCCAACCACTTGGGCCAATATATTCTAATTCCTCATCAAATAATTCTACCAAATCTTGTCGTTTCACTAGTGAGATGTAATGTCAATCTCAAGTCTTGTCATGAGATAACTGAAAATTTTCAAAGAAATAGTAATAATAATAATAATAATAATAATAAAAGAATTAAAATGAATTACACAAAATCTAATTATCTATCTCTTTGGTGGTCTTATAAAACCAGATGATATTTTAATTTCTTTTCTAATCATATCCTCCTCTTCCTCCTAGCTTCTGTATATTGGGGCTTTCTTTCAGCAATGTCTCTGTTATGCTCAAACGGAGACACTGTGTGATTAGGAATACCTACTACTGGGCCTGTATAGTTCACAAAGCCCAGTCCATTAGCAGATGAGAACATGGGCTTTGCTTGTGGAAGTTGGCCCATTGGGTACTGAATTCCTATTGAGCCTGTATGGTTCACAGAGCCTAATCCATAAGCAGATGAGGAGCCCATTGGGTACTGTAACATATGGCTGGTCTCTGCTTCTTGTCCGTTCAAGTGCGTCATTACCTGTAATTTTGAAATAATGTTCGTATTTAAATGTACTTAAAAATAATTTTAAAAGTAAAAAGTGAGATGAAAAACATGCTATAAGCTATTTACCGAATTTGAAATACAACTTCAAACGGAATTTAGAATTTACATGATCAAATATTGATTTTCAAAATAAAAAATAAAAAATTATGCTAAAGAAAAATGAATAATTTTCATGACAAGACGAGTCCTTTTAAGTGAACATTTTTTTTGTCCCACCATAAAAAGAGGAAGTACTATACAAAATTAAAACAATTGATAGTGATATGGGGGATTTCATTAGTTACCTTTTCTCTAATTGCTTTTAACTCAAGATTATAAGCTTTTTGGTTGTTGTAATAACTTTGTACCTTCTTCAACTCCTACAAAATTCCAGCAAAAAAAAAAGTTTTAGACAAAAGGAAAAAAGAGGGAGTAAACACAGGACAAAAAAAAGAGTAAATCTATGAACTAAGCAATACATATTACTAGGGTTTGGGGAAGGGACACAGTTTAAGGGGTGTGATGAGACACAACCTACTCTAATGTAAGTATTAATGATTGTTTTTATTGCTTAAGCATGTGATCTGTACGTCACACAGAGATAATTTTATTATTGTCCCAGACCTCCTCTTCAGTAAAAAAACAGGATAAAAAAGAGTAATCCGATGAACTAAGCATTTCGTATTAGCAAGGTTCGGAGAAAGACTACACCCCAAAGAGTATGATATAGACATAATCTACTTTTAATGTAAATATTGTTGACTAACCACTCAAACTCGTAATCTATAAATAACACACTTTAAAGCTCCCAAAAGAGAAGATGATTTTTGGAAAATAAAAACGGAATATTTGTTAAATAATTCATAAAGTCACTCACCCCTCTTAGCAATTCTCTGCATTGAGTCAACTTCTCTATATTACACGTCAACTCCTCTCTTGTCTGCAATAGGCAAGATTAATACTTGTCAAAATCGGAAGAATTTTCTTACTACATATAAACGAAATTTTGCAAGAAGAAAGAATTGAAAAAGTGTAAAATTTACTATTTTTCAGTACCTTTGCTTTACTTCTACTTATTTGATTTGGGTTTGTTTTCTCTAATTTTAATTTAGCAAATTTAGGCTCAATTTCAACATCACCACTTTCATCTTCTTCAACTTGAGAATTCCTCTGGACGAAATTAGGCGACGGTGAATTAAAACCTAAATTTCTATCACATCTTCTCCTTTTAGAACGAGACTCCGATTCTTCAATTAGGTCTTTTAGATTCAGCAGAATATTGGACACTTCGATTTCATCTTCATCGAATGAAGCAGAATTCTGTATCATTCTTCCCTTTTTTTTTTTTTGAAATTTTGCTTTATGATTTTGATTGAAAATATATGAAACAATTTTTTTACTTAAAAAAAAAGAACGAAATCAAGCTGCTTAATATAAAGATTTTTAGGTAACTTTTTTTTTCCGATTTATTTCTTATTTCTCCTTCTCCTGTAAGAGTTAGAGGTTGTTTATTATTATTATTATTATTACAATTATTATTACTACTAATACTACTATTACTATTACTATTACTACTACTACTTACTATTACTACTACTACTATTACTATTAGTATTAGTATTACTACTACTACTAGTACAACTACTACTATTATTATTATTATTATTATTAGTCCTATATACGAATTAGGATTAGGGAAAATTTCATAAGTGTCATTATCAGTGGAGAAATCAGAATTTTTATTAAGGGGTGTCAAAATATAAAGTAAAAATATATATGTTGTTATCAAGGATAGAACACACAACCTCAAGTAATTTTTGCAACTCATTAACAACAACAATAGCAACCCAGTGGAATTTCACAAGTGGGGTCTGAGGATGGTAGGATGTACGCAGACCTTATCACTACCTTATAGACATAGAGAGACTGTTTTCAAAAGACCCTCGGCTCGAAAGACACAATTTCAAGTACGAAAGAAAAAAATAAGATATATAGCATAAAGAAAAAAGAAAAAAGAAAAAATAATAATAAATAAATAAATAGTAAAAATAGAAATAAAAATAAAATGCAATGCAAAATTTACAAGACATGAATAATAACTATAGCAAAATACTGCAATAATCAAAGGCAATAGCAACACAACTATAAAGGCACGCCTAGACATACGACCACCCTAAACCGACACACGGTAAGACACCATTCTATCCCTACTAGCCTTCTACCCTAATCCGCGACCTCCACTCGTTTCTATCTAAGGTCATGTCCTCGGTGATATGGAGTACCACCATATCTTCTCTAATCACCTCTCTCCAATACTTTTTCGGTCTACCTTTACCCCTCCGCATTACCCCCAAATCCAACCACTCGCACCTCCTAACTAGGGCGTCGACACCCTTCCACTGCACATGTCCAAACCATCTCAGTCTCGCTTCTCTCGTGTTGTCGACCACGGATGCCACTCTCACCTTCTCCCAAATAACCTCATTCCTGATCTTATCACTCCTAGTGTGTCCACACATCTATCTTAGCATTCTCATCTCCGCAACATGCATCTTCTGAACATGAGAGTTCTTTACTCGCCAACACTCCACTCCATATAACAACGCTGGTCTAACAACCATTTTGTAGAACTTACCTTTAAGTTTAGGCGGTACCTTCTTATCACCCAGGACTCTAGAGGCTAGCCTCCATTTCAACCACTATACTAAAGTTTCAACTTGTGTCAAAAGGTGTCAACACTTATATATATATATATATATATATATATTCATTAAACTAAATTTTGATATATATATATACAACGTAATTTTCTGACGAAGGGGTGTCGTTGGATAGCCCTTCCGCCCCTGGCCATTAGTCTGGCTTTTGCAAAACATAGTGCCTTTTTTTAAAAAAATAATAATGTAGATAGGTGTACTGTATTGGCACGCATACAAAATTTAATTCTAATTGAAATCAGGTGGATGTATTATGTGATTATAACTGTATGTATGTTTGACCAATTATAGTATGCATGTGTTTTTAAGGCAAAAATTGAATGTGTGTATAGCTAACTTTATGTGTATATGTATATATTATTCGTATTGTCAAAATAGAAACGGGAAGCATATGTGTTCAACTAGATCTAATGTATGTGTTTTAAATTTTACGTGCACAATATAATATTGGCCAATGGTATGTAAAGGATATATAAAGTGTATGTTATATGTATGATGATCTCCGATGAAGCAACATTGATTTTCCAGTGGGCAACTAAAATGTTGATAAACTCCAATGACAATGAACGAGTGAAGTTGGACGGTGGATAGTGAAAGCTAGGATTTGTAAACACACAAATACATATATAAGGATAGGAAAAATGGGCAAATATATCCCTAGTTAAATATGTGGTGTATATATATATATATATCCTTTTGGTTTAACAAATGATGCATGTTTACTGTTTTCGTTAATAAACTGAAATAAAAAATATTCTAAAACGCAACTTTTAATTTTAAAAGTATCACGCTACTTTAAAAAGTACCTTACCCATTTTTTTAATCCTCCAAATTTATATATATAATCGTGATTAACCAAAAAAAACACATTTCTAAGGTGGAGACAAATTGTGAAGAGAAGGAGAGTGTGGGCTGTCTCAGAGGCAAATTTAGGATTTCAAAAATATGGGTGCATTATTATTTTAACGATAAGATCTAAAATTTCAAGAAAAAGGATATGATATACCTCTCAATTTTTGTCACTTAGAGCTGATATACCCCTCGTTATGAAAGTGGCTCATATATATCTATATTATTACACAAATGACTCACATATACCTTTTTTCTTTAATAAAATTGCAAAAATTAATATTAAAAAAATAATTCATACAGGGATATATTTGATCTTTCTCACATGTTTTTTCTTAGAATTTTTTTATTCAACGAGTAGTTTGGATTTATTGTTTTGATTTTCAAATTTATTTTTCTCACTAATTTTATTGTAAAATTTATTATAAATGCTCCAACTTTTTTTATAGATACAAAAACTAAATTTCAATATAGCCCCAAAAATTGTTTAAATTACCATATAGCCGCAAAAAATTGTTTTATCATTTTTTGTTACGTTTTTCTCTTTTTTGATTCACTCTTCTTTCTTTTTATTTCTCTTATTTTTACACTAAATAATGAAATAAGAAGAAGAAACTCAAATAATGATAATTAAATAAGTCAAATGATAATTTACGTGTGAAAAAAATCAAATATATTATATACCCCTACATAATTTATAATGTTTATGTGAGCTATTTTTGTGATGATAGAAGTATATATGAGCGACTTTTGTAACGGTAGATGTATAATATATATGAGCTATTTTTATAATGACAGAGGTATATGTGAGCCACTTTGTTACAAGTGGTACATCAACACTAAATGAAAAGTTAAGAGGTATGTATATTTGGGCCTTTTCCCAAAAAATTTATAGCGACAACAACTTGGCGAGCAAAAAAGAATGTTATACCGGAGCCCACCGATTTTTCTTTAAAAAAATAAAAATTAATGGGCAAACTATGCTATTGACTAGGTTTAAATCAAAGACCATGATGTTGAAAACAAGCCCTCAGACCAATGAACCATCTAGTCACTTTAAGAATGAGTTTCTTTCGTTAATATTTAATATTTAATATATTCTTTTAGAATTATACAAGTAATATATCGAATTTAGTTTGAAGACCACGAATTTTCGTGACCCAAAATTAACACATAAATTCGCCTCAGGGCTACCTCAATAACTATTAATAAATTTGTGTGAATTTGATTTTAAAAAAAGAACATATTATGTTATAATAACAATATTTTTGAATTGATTTAGTCCAATAAAAAATGGAAGTTGATCGAAATTACTTTTCTATCTATCTTTATTTGTTTATGTTTAATTTGATGTACACATTTAAAACTAATAAGATAAAAAAATAATTTTACTATATCACTTTTATTTATTGTAAATTATCTAAATATTGAAGAATAAATAGTAATTAATAATAAAAAACAATAAATATTTTTTTAACTTTTAAGCTAAAGAAGTAAATTTGAATAACTATTTTTAATAAACGAAAGGAGTACAAGACAAATGAGATAATAATATTTTTACATCTAACAAAGTTCAAGTTCCCATATCGTGATTCATCTTTCTATTTGTTGGGAGTTAGGAGTTGGAACGAAAGAAGTTTTAAATTTTAATTAAGTTCAAATCAGACACGACTTTGCAGAAAAATAAAATAATAAAATCAAGACACGAGTTTCACGGAAAATTTGTATTTATTTCTAATTCTACTCTTTCCGTCTTATATTAGTCGTTATATTTATTTTTGCACGTCCCATAAAAAGTTATACATTAATATAATTTTATTACTTTATTCTTGTAAGTTGTATCTCTTCAATAAATTATAATTTATTTTTAAAAACTAAATTAAGCTAAATCGGAAATAATTATGATTTAAAAATAGTTAGTACTAAGTAAAATTAAAAATAATTAATTTTATCTTAATTTTATAAAATAACAAGTAAATTGATATAAATATTTTTAGTAACGGTGATAACAAATATAGAACGAAGGGAGTACGACAATAGATAAAGAGGAGACGACTAGAAAAGCTAATTAAATTAGTGTTTGATCATAAATTTTGAATGAAATTTAAAAAAATTATCTTTAAATATTTGTTTGATCATAAAATTTGAATAAATTTTTTAAAAATCTAATCTTCAAATATATTTTAAAGTTCCCCAAAAAATCAATTTTTGAATTTTAGAATTTCCGCTCACAAAACTTTAAAATATTTTCAAATAAAAAGTATATCCAAATACAATTTCACAAACTCAATTTTTTATATTTTAACTTCAAAATTTATGACCAAGCAGCAACTTAATATTACTAGATTATGAAAAAATAAAAATTCTAATTTGTTTTGGCATATCCTTAAAATACACACATTGGATAAACTTCATATTGTAGATATATATTACTGCGACTTTTGTCTTTTTGCCCCTATTTGCTGTTGATGTTGCCGAATTCTTTAAAATTTAAATTCTATGAATTTACTTAAATAGATTATTAATTTCTTAAAAGGATAAAGTCGTATTAAAACACTCATATTTTAGGTGTCGGTTGGCTCCAAATTGTTTTTTTTTTTAAAAAAAAATTAAAAATTTGGAAATAAGTATTTGACTATATAATTTGTCATTACTTAATAAATATCTCAAGTTCTCAAGTTTTAGGAAAAAACTAAAACTCGGAAACTTAGAAAGTTTTAAAAATTTAAAAATTAGCTCAAACTTTTATATTTTATAAAACAATTCATAATTTATTAATTCCAACTAATATTTATCTACCAACTTATTCTATTAATGTGGTCAACCAACACCATTAAATAATATCTCTATCTATTAATAAATAGTCGGACTATTCTTTTCTACTATATCTATAAAGAATGATCATATTGTTTTTAATTTGATTAATGTATTGCTCTTGCCTACATTGTTATTTTGTTATTGTTATTATCAATTATGTTATAAGATTTTTTTTAACGGAACATGTTTATTATAAAATGATAACACAAACTTATGGATATTTTAAATAATTTTTAGAACTTATGAGTATAAAATAATATTTTTTGAAATAATCAAATATTTTTTTAAAAAATTATGATCAAACGCATGATGAAACTTCTCCAAAACTTGAGCTAAAAATAACTTGTGAAAATATTTTGGAATTTGGGTCCAAATAGTGAAGAATAAAAGTTATTTAGATTACTTACTTACTTACACGTCAAAGAATGGAATAAGAAATATAATTTCAATTAGTTCTAGCTGTTTACAGCTGTTACTCACTTTAATTTTTTCTTTTTTCAAGTCTATTTATATGAAGTGTACTTTAGTTTAAAACTTTTAAAAAACTATAGTGCAAAGGTTTATTTTTAAGAGGTGTACGATAGCCATGTCAATCTCCAAATTTCTTCTTATTACTATGGTTTTAATTTCTCTATTTGTTGTTCGTCTTGTGGAAGCTGATGATGATGATAACAACCAAGTGGTATTTTTAAATTTTTAGTATTTGCTATTGGAAAAAAATTAGCTACGAAATTCATCGTTTAATATAAAACGTATAGCTAATGAGATTTGATGATTAATTCAGGTGAATACGGCTGCACCAGAGGGTGCTTACACCCCTACTTACATCCCTACATTAGGTAATTTAATTATTCCCTCCTGAAGTGTATATATTTTTAACCATCAACTTTTATTTATGATTTAAATAAAAGTTTGATATAGCTTATAGCTCTATTATTCAATTTTCATGTTGTATCAAATGAGCGTGAAATTAACTGCTAATTTTAACATGCATCCCCTTCTTGGCCAGGACTAATTTTAGTCACGGAGTTATTGAAGTAACTGTAAAATTATTTTCGTATGATTTATAGATTACAAACTCGAACTGTGAAATTAATTACTAATGTTTCTATTACAATAGACTGTCTACGTAATATCTTTGAGATGTACAAATCATGTCATATCGAATTGTTTTTTTCAATGCATAAACCTTGAATTTTTCAAAAATAAATAAATAATAATAGTATTTTCTACGAATTTCCAACTCATGGTCACAAATATTCTATTTCCACAAACTTAGCTATTTAGCGTTTCACCATAACTCTTGTGGTCGGGTCCTTTTTCAGATCCTGCGCATAGTGGGACCTTTAGTGCATCGTGCACCAGATTGTTTTTTTTAATTTGTTTGACCTTAAATTTGATCAGAATTAATTTGAAAATCTAATCTTCAAATATTTTCAAATTTTTAGACCAGTTTTGGAGAAAAATTTCACTTCTACTCACAAACTCCTATTTAAACACAATTTTAAATTTAAAAATCGCAACTTCAAAAACTTAAATTTAACGTCAAAATCTAAGAGCAGACGAACGCTTAAAATTTTGAATTCGTCCTCTTTAAATTTTTGCAGATTGTGGAGCAGCATGTGAGGGAAGATGTCGTCTAGCATCAAGGCAGAAAATGTGCTTGAGAGCTTGTGGGACTTGCTGCGCTCGTTGTAACTGTGTGCCTCCTGGCACCTCTGGAAACCAAGAGCTTTGCCCTTGTTACCATGACATGCTCACCCATCATGGCAAGCGCAAGTGCCCCTAAATATATATAGTAATATATGTATATAAAAAAAAAACTTTAAGAAGTATACGTAGTTTAGGGGGGGGATCTAAATAAAACGCGTTAAATTTAAGGTGGTCTTTATGTATTATACTTAATTTTTATCGACTTAAAAAATTATGATTTTTTTCCCCATGTTCACCTATATATGATTGCATGCGCTAGATGATGATCAATGTCATTCGTGTAATCTTGTCCCTATTTTGTGCACGTATCATATTATGTTTCTTTGGCAAGTTGCTACCGTCTTATTACTTACTTTTTGTGATATGAATAAATTACCTGTAAAAGGGAATTCGTTGCCTTTATCACATTTCTCATGATTTGGCATAACTTCAGTTTAATTACTGAGTTCATGATCTTATATAAGAAGGAATGCGGATTAGGTTAAGAAGGTTAATAGTTAGCCGAATGTTGTCGCGCTTTGTGTAAGAGATGCAACGAGTGGTCTCCTCTATGCTTCTTATAATTAGTAGTATTATTTAGTAATCGCATTGTAAAATAATCTTTTTCTTTTATGTGTATTTACTATCTATTGTTTCATTTATTTTGCATCTTGTTATTTTGTTGTCATATTTTTTTTGGCTATCATATTGTTTCAAATTTTTCCTTGTTTCTCTTCCCTTGTTTCTTCTCTCTTAAGCCGAGGGTCTTTCGGAAACAGCCGCCCTACCTTTTAAGGTGGGGGTTAGGTCTGCGTACACTCTACCCTCCCCAGACCCCACATGGTGGGATCACACTGGGTTCGTTGTTGTTGTCATATTGTTTCAAATTTTTCTTCTCTTTCTTTTTCTTTCTGTCGAGCGAGGGTATTTATTGAAAACACATCTCTACTCCACAAAAATAGAGATAAAATTTGTATACATCATATTTTTTTCAAACTTCACTTCACTTGTGGGATATATTAGGTATAATGTTGTCGTTGTTGTCACATTTATGATGATTGAATAGTGAATTTGATGTAGCATGCAGTTTGTGAAAAATTGCAAACATAATGCTCGTACTGAAACATTCATGAAGTTTACTAGCATGATTATTGAATGATTTTTTTTTCCTCGAAAAATATTAGAGGTGTTTTGTGATGCCTAATATATCAACTCTCTATATACAAAATTGAGCATTTTTTTGTCCTTCAAGTCTCAAGAAAATATGAATAAGCTTCAATAGGATTTCTCAAGCTGATTATTGAAAGGCAAAGTAGGATTTTTCTCAAACATAGGAAGAGGAAGAGATCACTAAATATTATAAGATGGATCGATGCCAATAAAAAGCTCTAAAGCCTCAGTTTTTAGGTAGGGGTGTGCGTCTATGGTAGATAACGAATTACCAAATCGAAATCGAAATATTTGATACATTTTAGTATTTGATATAGTATTTAGTATGTATTTTTTGTATTCAGTATGTATTCAATATATATATATATATATATATATATATATATATATATATAAATACCAAATATTATACCAATGAATTATTATCGTTTACCAGGTCATCGTCGCAGATGGACCCACAACATTTGAGGTCAAACGGAGTCAATCGGCCATATTCCAAGAAATTCATACACTAATACATCGAAAAATTAAGACTTTGCTAAATTCGTGATTTGTGACCCATAGACTCCAAAAAGAGCGGTGTGGATCCGTTTAGCTAGCATACCATTATCGTTCATTAGGTCGTCCCGAATGAACCCACAAAATTTGAGGTCAAACGCAGTCAATCAGCCATATTCTAAAAGATGTCTGAATTAATTCACATGAAAAATTGAGATTTTTCTAAATTTCTATTTTGTGACCCATAAACTCCGAAAAAGTGGTGTGAATTGTGTTTAGGCTACCAATATCGTTTACTAGGTCATCGTGGATGGACCCACAATTTTTTTTTCAAAACCTTTATGAGGCTCCCCGAGAGTATCCAGGGGATCAGTAAGTGTAGTCTCGACATGATCTAAGGTGTATTCATAGCATTTAGGGGCCGCACATGCGGAATTAGACAATTTTTTCATTTTTCGTTTCTATTAGCCCATGAATAACAACAACAACAACCCAGTGAATGTTAGCCCATGAATATTTTAATAATATAACTTTCGATCAATGTTTTTCTGAAACCTTTATGGGACCCTCCATAAGTACTCGGGAGAGAAGTACGTATAGAATCAACACGATTCACGACATATTCATAGCATATTAGGGTTGCACAAGCGGAATTAGTCGATTTCATCATTTTTTATGTGTGTTAGCCCATTAATATTTTGGTGATATGACTGTTGATAAATATTTTTTTCGAAACCTTTATGGAACCCTTTGTAAGTACTCGGAGGATCAGTACGTGTAGCTTCGACACGATCCACGGTGTATTCATAGCATATAGGGGCCGCCGCACAAGTCTTTTTTCGTCTGTATTAGCCCATGAATATTTTGATGATATGAATTTTAATTAATTTTTTTTGAAAGCTTTATGGGACCCTCCGTAAGTACCCGAGGGAGAAGTGTATATAGCCTCCGCACGATCTACAACGTATTCATAGCATTTAGGGTCACAGAAGCGGAATTAGATAATTTTCTTATTTTTGTGTGTTTTAGCATATGAATATTCTGGTGATATGACTTTCAGTCAATTTTTTTTTGAAACTTTTATAGGACCCTTAGTAAGTACAGGGGAAGCAGTATGTGTAGTCTCGGCATGATGCACGATGTATTCATCACATTTAGGGGATGCACAAGCGAAATTAAGCGATTTTTTTCATTTTTTGAAATTATAGTTCATTGGGTGGTCGTGGATGGACCCATAAATTTGAAGTCAAAAAGAGTCGGTCGTTTGTATTCCAAAAAATCCATTGATTAATATATGTGAAAAATCAGTATTTTGCTAAATCCCTATTTTGTGACCCATAAACTTTTAAAAATGTGGTGTTTATCCTCTATAGGCTACTCCAATCATTCACCAGGTCGTGGTGGATGAATCTACAAAATTTGAGCTCAAACAGAGTCAATCAACCATATTCTAAAATATGCATGGACTAATGCAAATGAAAACCAAAATTTTGCTAAATTCCTATTTACAACAACAACAACCAGTGAAATCCCACAACGTGGGATCTGGGGAGGGCAAAGTGTACGCAGACCTTACTCATATCAAGGTAGGACGACTATTTGCTAAATTCCTATTTGTGACCCATAAACTCCAAAAAAAAAGGTGGAATGGATCTTGTATAGGCTACCATTATCGTTCACTAGGTTGTCGCGGATGGACCCATAAATTTGAGGCCAAATGGAGTCAGTCGGCTATATTCCAAAAAATCTATTGACTAATATACACGAAAAATTAAAATTTTTCTAAATTCCTGTTTTGTAATTCATAAACTCCAAAAAAAAGGTGGTATGAATCATGTATAGGCCACCATTATCGTTCAATATGTTGTCGCGATGGACCCACAAAATTTGAGGCCAAACAAAGTCGATTTGTCATAATTTAAAATATTTATTAACTAATATACATGAAAATTTGAGATTTTACTAAATTTCTGTTTCTCTAATGTATATAGTTACCAATACAATTCATATATGTTATTATCATACTAACAAATATATAAATTATTATTACTACAAATTAATTATTTAGGCGTGGAACTTTGATGATTTATCTTGAATTAAAAAGATGTGTGTAATTGATTAACGAAGAAAATTATTTGTACTTTCATTTGAATATCTCTATATGTATAATTTAGGCCTTTTTTGAAAAGCCGAAGTTATAATTCTCTGCTATATATGAGTATATGTAATTAGTCAAAGTCAAACAAATTAAAGCTATCGATTTATCATACCACAAAATATTAATATTGAATCTGTAACGACCCTTAATGGTCGTTTTGAATACTAGGGCTTTTTATTTCATAAAAGACTCACCCCATAAATTTTTAATAGGTACTTTGGACTAATTGATAACTGAGGTTATTTAGTTGAGGGGTAAATTTAAATAACTAATTTATTTAGTGGATTAAGTTAATAATTTATTTAATACGCTATACAAATTATTAAAATAAAAGAATAGGGTTTATGAATTGTAATACATAATTATTTTAATTAGAAAAGAAAGGAGAAGAGAAGGGTGTACCTGCGGAGGCGGACGAAGAGGCAATCGAAGGCCTCCTTAAGAAAATTTGTTTCAGGTGATGAATTGTTTTGTGAATTACCTGCTAGGATAGGATATATATATATATATATATATATATATATATATAGTATATTACTTAATGTCCATTTAGTATTGGGAAAAAGAGTAATGAATATGGAAAAGCTGAACTTCCAAATCATGTTACCTGTCGTTCCTACATTGGGGTAATATGAAAAAAAAAAAGTTAGCTATAATGAAAATAGTGTACATAGGTTGTGGCTCAGTTCTGCAGTTTGTCCACCTTCGCACTTCTTATTTTTGTAGTAAATTATTCTTACAATTATCATATTTTAATTTATGTTTTGATATATTGAGATGGGTAATTAAATATTAGGTGTAAGATGTTATATGAATATCATCAAATTTATGATATTGGAAGAAATTAAGGCTTAACCCTTTCTTAAGATTTAGGAATATGAGACTTGAGATATTAGTTGTATCTAAACTTAGGAATTTGATTATAGATTTGGATGAGTTGTGGGGTCTAGGTTAAACATATAAATAATATTGCTGTCTACGGACTAGTTTACTTATAAATATTATATACTTGATAGATTAAAAACGGTCTGAGGCATTGAAGAAAGGAGGGACATTGGTGGATTAACTTGCTTTACTTCGGTTCTTCGGTTGAGGTAGGTTATGGTTTTTATTCTATATCATAGATAGACTCTTAATAGTGATTGATATTCATTGAGTAATATGTGTGAAGTTTACTACACATTTAATTGTTGTGGTTTGGATGGTTGATATGTTGTTGTGATTGGTCTAAAATCCCGAGGCCATGAAATCCATAATCTTGAACTTGCCCTATCAAAAATGGTGTCTTGAATAAAGAAGGCTTGATGAAATATAGTTAATGAAGTGGAATGTAATCATAAGCAATGATAAATTAATTATATTTGGATCGGGTGTCACGTTCCGACACGATATATTTGGATCGGGTGTCACGTTCCGACACGGTATATTTGGATCGGGTGTCACGTTCCGGCACGGTAATATTAAAGAGAAATAAATTAAAATTACTTAATACTACCCAATCTCCAAAAACTCATATTTCAAAAGAGTGTGATGTGGAGGTTTGAGTCCTTATGTGTGATCTTGATATTATTGACTGGTTATGTAATTGTTCATTGGTTGCCACCTGTTAAGTGTTGTTGATTTTTCACTATTATTTTATGAATATTAATTTCTATTTTGAGTCAGTCAATGATACCTACTCAGTACATGTTGTCTTGTACTGACCCCTACTTGTATCTTTTCTTGTTTTATTTTGTGGAGTGCAGCGAGTGTTCCACAGACTTCGACTCGACCTCAGCTCTAGTCAGTGTCAAGATCATCGGATTTCAGGGTGAGCTATCCTTCTAGCTCATGATGAATTCTCTCGGTTATGGCATGGTGTCTTAGTTTTCGGACACATCTTGTTATTTGTTTATTCTGGTGTTTGATATTTCCAGACTTAGTTTTATAATTTAGATGTCCTTCATGTGATGACTTTTAGGTTTTGGGAAAACGTATTTATTTGAGCTTCCGCGTTATTGTTATATTTATTAGTTGGGGTTTGTATTGTTGGTTCTCCCACCTAGGAGGTTAAGTGTGGGTGCCACTCACGGCCCATTTTGGGTCGTGACAGAATCATACTTAACTAATTTAGTATGGTAATAATATAGTATTTTTTTAAATCAAAATCGAAATTAACAAACCAAAGTTTTCAATATGGCAACATACCTTACCATGCCACCCCTATAATTTGAGGTACAAATCTCCATCCCAGCTTTCTATGTGCTCCATTACATACGAGTGCTTCAATATTTGTGGTGTGGTTCATGAATATGGATGGCTGCATAGTGAAGACTTCTTATAAAGCAACATATTTTTTATGTAAAATATCTTAGTCCAGCACAAGCCTTCAACCCAAATGAAGCAAGGAAAAACCAAGTTATACATACAGCAAAAAACTTGAGAAAAGAAGCAAGAGTGACAAAATAGTAGGGCATTCAGAACTGAGTTTTACTTCAGTTTATCATTAAAATCTTTTTAAGTCCATCCCAAGGACAGCGCGATATGTTCTGGCTATCTGCTTTTACAGAAACTCTCTAAGAAGCTCAAAGTTTCATTGGCTCATGATCAACCCCTTCATTTCTCAATCCATGCAAACAAAATTCATGGAAAACTTCAGATAATTAATGAAAGAAGATCTGACATGTACATTGAACTCAACATCCTAGAATGCATCCTTTTACCCACCATCTAAGTCAAGGATTGGGTGCAAGTCGTGTCCTCCTTGATCTGGCACGTGTTACTCGAACTGCTTCCTCCATTACTGTATCAACAACAGGATTTACACTTTGATTGTCCTCCATGACTGTATCGACAAGAGGTTTTGCACTTTGATTGTCTGAGGAAGGCACTAGATCAATCTGCAACAATTGAGTTTTGCTTAGACTCGAAGCTTTGGTGATTTGAGCGAGGGCTTCAGTTGGAGTAGATTTTTGTGCATTTAAGGAGGAAGCAGCAGAAGCAGGGGTAGCCACAGGAGATGGTTGTGAGGGCTTCACTTTTTCCTTTGTGTCTGCTTCATTTTCACTTGCAGAAACGGTAGAAGCAGGAGGTGCTTGTTTTTCAGTCTGTACCTTTGTTGTTGGAGCAGCTGATCTGCGTTTTGGTGGTGTTACAGTGCGTTGGCGGCCTCTACTTCCTTGCTTTTGTGGCTGCAATTTCAAGAAAAAAGCTCAAAATTGACCCTCTATAACATGGGAGTTAAATTCCAGTAACACAATTGTGGAGAGAAGATTGTAGCTGGGAAGTCGTGATAATAGGCGACAAAATGCATGCAATAAGCATAGGCAAGAAAATTTCTCCTGAAATTATAATTCTTCAATTCCAATCTCTAAGTACGAATTAGTCCCTAAAGGCACTAATTAGCCGCAATCTTGTAAGAACTAGAACACAACCCAATATACTCTGCAAATCCCCAAACAATGGAACAACTTGTAAGTATATCTAGCACATAAGTGCTATTTAGAAAGAAAAAAAAAAAAGATCTCAGGTAAAGCCATATGAGTTAATAAATAGTAAAACCATTTGTTATATAACTGGACAAGCAAATTTGTGCTCCTAATGAAAATAAGAGTTCAGATGTCAAGCAACTAACACCATTTTGGGAAATAGCATGACTCAAAGAGAGAGCATGATTGAGATAGCAAGATTAATTCTGAAAAACTGATGAAAACCTGAGTTGGGCGAGGAGTTGACTGAGAAGCAATAAATTGCAATATATCAAAAAACCTCGTCTGCACATAGCTAGAAGAGTTCTGCCAGTACAGAAACGCCAAATCTCCAGCTCTTGTCCTCAACTCCAACAAATTACGATCAATCTCGGTTTCATGCTTTAACACTACCGGTTTAAAGAAGGAATCATAGACATATGTTGTTCCCTGCAATAATTTTATGAGAAAATTAAACAATTAGAAAAAGATGCCACCGGAACTAATCGAAGATTAAATTTTCTTTCAAACAGGAGAGGATATTATGCGGAATACCTTAGTTTTGGGGCACCACAAATATATGATGAATGCCAACTTAGCTTCACTGTACATTGGAACCCTTCAAAGCATAACAAAAGTGTTAGCACTAGATGGATTTAACACTAGTTTATATACACAGCCAAAATTTCGTACGATTACCATGAAACAAAAGCATCGCCAACCCTTTCACAAACTGTCAATAGAGCAACTAAGATCCTGAAAAATAGGAGGAATGGGGAAATTACAGCCAAGATTAACGAGAAGATACTTAAGAGATCGACAGAGCAAATGCTGCAATATACCAATATTGACACCAGAAGCGAAGTTCCTGAATATCAGGTTTGTTCATTTCTACAGTCTTAAAACACTCATAAGCAGGAAAAGCATAACCAAAAATCATCCTGCACGAGGAAAAGGAAAACTCACAAATAGGGGTGTTGAGCAATAGAAAAACTAGGACTACTAGTGCTTAAACATTTATAATGGAACATTTTCAAACTCACACAAGCCCTCTGGTGAGAAAAGATCCAATCATCTTGAATCCCTGTAACAGGAAAAAAGCCAGTGCTTGTTAAGCAAACTCTCATATTGATAGCATATAGAGGTCAACACATAGGGGAATGAATTTTATGAGGAAGAATCAGTTTAAGCTTAACATTACAAAGGAATACCGAAAGTGCCAAGAACTTCATTACTTTTGGGACTTTCTGTGCCAGAACCAATGAAGTAACAACTAACAACAACAATAACAACGCCTCAATCAAAAACTTTTCGCGTTGGCTATATGCATCCTATTCCACTCTAATTTTGGCCCAATCTGTTCCAATCCTAATATTCAATAAAATTGTATTTTGTTTCTACTTCATAATTAACAAGGATAAATTTGCATTTTAATCCATTCAACGATCATACATATCCCTTCATTAGCTTATCATCCCAAAAGAAAAGATACTAACATTGAGCCCTAAAATTAAAGAAGAAAACTACACATCAAACACAGGAAAGCAAACATCCAATCATTTCCCTTTTGATTGAGCTAAAAAATCACTACATAGACATAAGTATGCAACAACTTAGTCCTGAACCACACTCAAGCAAAGTCAAACAAACATTTACTTATTCAGATACCGCAAATCACCTTGCATTGCATCACTCATTTCATAGACTCAAATTTTCTGCACAGATTGAAATTCGTGAATTCTGGCGAACTAAGAAATTGAGCTAAAAGTTAAAAAATGAAAATCAATTCACTTCAAACAAAAATCTGTACTACAAAATTGATAGTTAATAAATACTGAAGCAGAGAATGTAGCTTAACAGAGAGATTGTGAGATGTTTGAGAAATTTACCGGCGCCGGCGAACGGTGGCGAAGTCGGCGGCGAAGAGAAAGAGGGGGGTCAAATTGGATTGTGTTTTTTTAAAATTTTATCTGATTTAATTCTTTGATATCATTTTTAATTAGCTTTAGTGGGGTTTGCATTTTTATTTGAGATCGAGCGGAGATTAGTTGTGTGAAGGTCCATGGTAATAGTGTGGGCCAAAACATCAAAACTTAAGGGGTCGTTTAGTCGGGAACAAGTTATCCCGGGATTAATTATTCTGGAATAAGTTATTTTACCATTTATATGGAATAATTTATCTCATCATTAAGGTGTAAATGATGGGATAAATAATCTCAGAACTCCAAACACGGGATAAAATAATTCTGTATTTTATTCCTAGAATTATTATACCTTATGCCTCATTCCAAACGACTCCTAAGGGATCGTTTGACAGGTAGTAAAGTTGTAGCTTATTAATGTATTGATTTCTGTACAAGTTATATAACGTTTGATCGTTAGTTAGGAAGTAAGTTATTAGTATTGAAAATTAATATGTCATTTAGTTTGCAATTTAGATACCCCGCATAACTAATATATTGTATAAATTAATAAAGAAATTGATGTATTATCTTATGAAAGATAAAAGATAGAATAATTAATACTCGCATTACTAATATTTGTATAATTCTAATCAACTACCAAATAATTCCTATGAAAATTTAGAGCATGTTTGGTAGGGAAGTATACTTCATGTTTGGTTGGTCATTCAAAAAAATATAATATTTAATTGATCAAATATTTTTAAGAGTATTTTTTCTTAAAAAACAAATTAAATTCCTTAAAAAACAAAAAAAAAAGACATATATAATGAAAGTAGAAAAAAATGAGTTTCATAAATGACATTTTATGTTGATTCTTTTCCCATCCCCCTCCAGCTATATCCCCCCTCAATGTTTATCTATAAATATTTTTGAGATAATATTCCTTGATTATGTATCAAATATTAGAAAATAAATTAAGAAAATTATTCATTTATTAAGAAATATTTTTTGTTTCTTTATACCAAACACACCTCTAGAATTGCAATGTGTTTGTAGCTTTGAATGGAAGACAAGGAGGACTTTTGGTACCTTATCCACTAAGAACAACATATTTGGAGAAATGTTAGTATCACTCTTGGATACTATCAAATCTTTTACCAAACATGTATTATAATATTTCCAACTTTGCTCATTAGGCTAATCAACTTATCTGAAATTGGTTAGGGTTGCTTTTGACAATAAAATTATTTATGGAGTAAGTGTATAAAATGTCAATGTTCACTGAAATTTGTAACTTGGGCTCTAAATCCTAGTATATGAAGAGCAAAGTAGTATACTCCCTCAGGTTCATTTTACTTATCATACATTTTTTAAAAAAAATACTAATTAAAGGATAATCTGATTAAATTATTGGTATTTATTACTTCTCTTTTGCACCACATTAATATCTCTTCATATTTATTGTTGGAATGTATGTGTCCACTATACTATGGGACCAGGGGTTAGCTAAGACAGGATAATAAGTAAAATACAGTAGTAAACAACACAAGACTTTTACGCGGAAAAACTCCTTACTCAAGGGAGAAACAATCACGACCTGTTCCCCAGGATTTTTCAACCAATCTCACTATGATGCAAGAGCAAAGTAGTCTATTACAACTTATTGTAACTAGACACTAACTCTATCCATCCCTCGGCTTGCAATACCTCTATTACAAGACTTTGAGCCTAAGCAATATCCCTATTGCCCACTACCCAACTAACTCTAGTTGAAGTAAACTTTGAACACTCCGATCAAGGCTAACTTTAATAATGACTCAGAAACTAAGCAATAAAACTATTCTCCACTACACAACAAATCGCAATGGCGATGATCTGTTACCGACCATAAGTAGGGACTAAGAAACCTGAAATTTCTAGCAATGACTTTGCGTATTCGCTTGCAGTAAAGAGGCATTGCTTGCATCAATTCGTTTGAGTTTTATTCTTGTGAACACGTTAGCTACAACACTCACAAGCTTCCAAACGCATTCAAACAATTGGTATCTGATTGAAAGATAGAAAACATAGATTAGCGTCACTTTTTTACTGAAAGAAAAAATAAAATAATAGATCATGAACTATATTTTTAAGACCGCACTAATCTGCCAACCACTTTTTAGTTCATAATGAATGAACACTAAAATGAATCAAGGAAGTATTATTTAACCCTCCCAAAAGTAAAATGAAGAAGTAAAAGGAGCTAAAAAGGGAGAGAAAATTCTTTCTTTAGATTGCTCCCCTAATAATTACTTGTACTTGGTTAACGATGACGAAAGCACCAAAAGGTTGTGTGCATATGCCTAATGTCCCTAATTTACTAGAATTTTTTGCTTTTCTCCACTCCTTTTCATTAATGTCTATTTCAGCCACATTTTTATTTTATAACTATTCACTTGTTGAAATTTATTGTCCCGATTATTTTAAAATTTGTGCTACGTAAAATTTAGTAAAAAAAAAAGCACTCCACATCAAGAATTTCATTTTATTTTATAACTATTCACTTATTGTAATTTATTATCCCGATTAGTTTATATTTGTACTACGTAAAATTCAGTAAAAAAAAAATTCACTCCATATCAAGAATTTCATATTTCTCCTAGATTAAAGGCGAAAAAATCACATCCATATACTTCATTGGAATTTGAAGTTACATGATCTGGTTTTGTGTCGTTGTCACTGATCTGATTTATTTGTTCATTAAATTGAAACAAACCACTAATTTATAATTTTATTTTAATTTGATTAACTAACCTTTAATTAAGCTTAAATCTGAAGTAAGAGCCCTTCGAAAAAAAAAAAAAAAAAAAACTCTGAAGCAAAAGCGAGAAAATGTAAATTACTATGTGAACTCTTGTAATATGTCATAATATACGTGAAAGAAAAGTCAATAAAGGCTGTTAAGTAAAGTCCAATTCAAAGAAGGAAAAAGTAGACAGAAAAAGTAAGCAGAAAAGAAAAAGAATTTTCTAGTATAATTGGGTTTTTCTTTTCCTAAAAGGAAAACACAAAGTTTCCATATATTTGGCTAGTCCTTTTCTTATAGGAAAAGGTTTATGACTCTATAAATATAAGCTCATTCATTCTAACATAACTTGGTAGAACTCACAATGTAGTCCTAGGAGCATTAGCGGTGTACTCCATATCAAAATAGTAAAATCCTTCTACCCCGTGGTTTTTCCCCTCTATTTGTTTGAGGGTTTCCACGTAAAATTCTCGTGTCTAATTTATTTTCATTATTTATCATCATATCAAACTTTAGTTGTGGTGCTTCCTCCCCCAGTTAAAAACACTTACGAAAACAATTAATTAAAATATTATATGATGAAAATTATATACGAGAAAAAGTCTTAATACATCAATAATCCCGGAAACTTGTTAGCGGATTTCATTAAGACACTTGGTTTGTGTTCCAATTGGCCACATGAACATTCGACATTTTCGATTTCAAATTTTGATTTTTTTGCGTGTATTCTTAAATGGTCATTATGTAAATAAGTTAATTACTTAAAATTTATTATCTTGAATACCTATAATAATAAATAAAAAATCATGCTAAAAATTAAGGAGAAGTATAGGAGCAAAACAACAAATAAGATGTAACTAAAGCAAAGAAAACACCGGGTAATAAAATCAAAAATAAGATAATAGTAGAGAAAACTAAAAAAACACTCGAATGCCTACTAATCTTCTACCTTGATTTTTGCCCTCCATATCTTTCTATTTAGAATCATGTCCACGATAAGTTATAGATATGTCATATCATTTCCAATTACCCCTCCCCAATACTTCGGTCAACTCATTGCTTCTCTTTAATTAAAATAAAAAAATAAATAAAAAAAAGAGGAACTCATTGGCTATTACATTTTCTTTTGTCACAAATGTTTTTACACCTCCTCACTCTAAATTGGTATATCAAAAAACAAAAAGGAAAACAAATACGTCGACAGCAGGGTTCGAACCTGCGCGGGCGAAGCCCAACAGATTTCAAGTCTGTCTCCTTAACCACTCGGACATATCGACTTTGTTGTTGCATCGGTGTCTAGTAATATCTATAGTACAAAGATGTTTTGTTGAAAGTTGGTAATAGTTTTTAACCACATTTCAGCTTAGTAGTGTACAATCCGTTTTAATTTATTTGTCTAGTTTGATTTGATATTGAGTTTTACAAAAAAAAATAATTAAATATTGTGGTCTTTAACTAAAGATATATGGAATGTACTGAAATATTCTTTAATTTTGTAGTTTTAAACCTGTCATATAAAAAGTTAAAAGTAACAAATTGCTCCCAAAAAATAATAAGATAAACAAATTAAAACAAAGAGAATAATACAGAAAGGCTTCTCCTAATTTATGAGGCAACATAAGTATTAGGAGATCACATGAGAAATCTTATTCATACCTCCACCCACCCTTTCTCTGAAAAAGTAAGAAAGTAGGTTCAAGAAGAAGGTTGAATTTATTAGTACTGAATCTTAGAATATACAATTTATTGGGTTTTGAATAAACATATCAAGTGAATTTTTAAAATACAAATCTAGAGTTTGAACCAAAATTTGAATTATGTCCAACTAGTAAGCAGAAATATAAATCTACCCCCAAAGAAAGGGACAGACATTCCAAGACAAAGCAACTATGATTCGTGTTGTATATTGAAGGATGAGAAAGACATCACATCATCTTCTAATAGCTTTTCCAATACAAACAATGAGTGTAATTCCATTATCCCTATCTTGGGGAGGTAGAGAGATTGTGTCCGATAAACCCTCAACTCAAGGAAAAGTATATCAAAACAGATCGAACAAATGGTTTTTCCAATGTTTAGCAATAATTCTTCTATTTCATTTCAAATAACCATTTGATAGGATAAAAAGAGTTTTAAGATGTATAACTTGACTTGTGTGTTAGTCTAGTTGTAGGACTTGAAAAGTTTAGGCAATTGTTAAGAAGTCAATTTCATGTCACTTATTAGTCTTTATTACTGAATATAGTTATGTACATTACACCTATGTAGTACTTTCACTAGTAAGGCAAAACACCTGCAGCACTTGTGGTGGTGACTGTGAGAGTGTGTAAGTAAGAGGGACGTAGGGAAAAGACGAGATTTTTTTCCTTTCTTCGATTAATGCAATACACCAAAATGTTTAGCAAATAAAGCACTCAGAATACAGATTAACCAGCCTACTAGATGTAAAAATTCATCTTTATACATCCAGGTTTGACCTTTCAAATAATTTATTGTGCTTGCTCAAACAAATGAAACTCACTGACATTGTGTGTTAAGAATAAAGAACATGGAAAAGATACAGAGCTAAAGAGCTACAATAACCGTTATGACAAGCACCAGAAAACGGCCTGCAGAATAATTATCATTGACAGGAACAACTATTTGTTCTTCTACCTGTTTCCAAAAAGTACGGAAGTTGTTCGCAGTATTCAGCGTATCCTAGTGAGCAACTAAGCTTAGGCTTAAATTGTCCAGGCTAAAACAACTCTCTACCGACGATGCCCTGAAGGTGGCCTTCTATTTCCTCCCCTACCAAAAGCTGAGAACTGATTTCCTGAAGGACGTGGATGATGATTTCCTCTGACATTTTGGTTTTGAGAAGCCCTTCCACCACCCCATTGGTTATAGCTTTCAGCCCCGTAAGGTACATAGCTCGTAGAAGTGTTATATCCACTCTGCTGGTGGAAATTAGAAGTTGGTGGAACTGGTATTTGACCCACCTGCTGAGGATGACTGGCATACGAGGAATGACTGTGTCCACCATTTTGCTGCATTCCATCTGGATGATGTCCATGACCGCGATAATCTCTACTATGGGTCTCATGATATGGGTAAGACTTACAACTATGGTCATCGGAACCTGAAGATCTGGGGTGGCGTCCAGCATCTCGAGCAGAATGGCCAAAACTAGGCCGTACATTATCATGAACATTGTTTCTCTGCGTTTGAAAGGAAGGAACGGGAGGACCATATGCAGCACGATAGGAAGCTGGTTGGGCATGCATATAATTACCACGTCCTTGGCCATTATGTGTACGCCTGTAATCACCATGTCCACCCTTATCTTTTTTCTTCTGCAAACTATTAACCACCAATCTATGTGCAGCTTCTCCAAGCTGACGACCAGACATTGCACCACGGTGCTGGTTCCTACCAGACATTGCATCATGGTGGTGGTTCCTATCAGACATTGCACCACGGTGGTGGTTCCTGCAATGGTGCATACAAGTTATGTATAACCTAAATAACTAAGACTGATATTAACTATGTCGTATTAATTAATTAGCATGGTGTATACCGTCCATTTTCCCAAGGTTTCTTCCTAGATTCCTCATGCCATAGTACAGGATCAGGTTTCATATCACCTAATGTGACCATCTGCATTGAATCATGGTGAGAGATAAATACATACAAAATGAAGATACTGAAAAGTTTAAAAAGGCACAAACTTGTAAAAGGTAATGACACATGAATAGAACATGAATAGGTTAAGTTTGTCTCTTGCCCAAGCTGTCCAAGCATGGACACATTAACCACAGCTAGTTTTTCATTCTATACAGGTCATGTAAAGGCTACAACCAAATAGACTAAAGTTTGACAATACAACCCTCATCAATGAGCAAGTCACTGCTTCCAAGGAAATCTTATTTTCACATACTCACAGAGGAAGTTAAGAATAGCATTCTAACAAAAAAATGAGGCATCCCTCCCCCACAAAAGCCCCCGGATGTGGAAAGGTGGATCTGTTGCTTTCATAAAAAACCAAGACACCAGAAAGAAATAGATTCAGGGTATATGATCTGTTGGATTAATTACCTTTGTCGGGAAAATAACCCCTTCCACTGGCCGAGCGATATGTTTATGAGTATCTGGAAGTCTGTATATTGCACATCTGAAATGCAAGAACATGAAAAGCTGATCAGCAAAACATAAAAATCTACACTGGTCAGTGAGGGCAATCGATAAAGATGCTGAATGTTTGGTTCTTACATGACTTGATTTTGAGTAATATTTTCCATCCCTTCAATGGGTGATCTAAAAATCGGAGGACAAGGATCTCCGCTGCAAAGGGATAGGTAGCCGTTCATCCCACCACTGCATGTAAACCTAGAGAGAATCAGAAGAATCCAGCTAGGACTTCAAATATTGCAGTTAGAGCAGGTTTTAATCACATAAACAATGAAGAAAATACAGAACAATGTGATGGGGAAGAAGATTTAGACCAATCAACTGATTTCATACATGCTGAAGAAACATGACTCAACTCAGAGAAAGAGCACACAAGGACTAAAAAGGAATTAGTAAGGGGCCTAGGCTGAGTAATGACTCACGAATAAAGAATTGGATCACAAAGACAGTTGGGAATAATTTTTAAAAAGTACTCAACAACACAAGTTTTGCTAAATGGAGCTCTGAGAAGACTGAAGATACAACTGTTGCAATTTATGTATTTTCCTCCGGCAACCACATAAGATCTCAGACACTAAGCAACAGAACCCAACGTTCTTGTTCAACGACTTTAAAAACACACTAGCAAGGAACACTTGAACTTCAGTATCCCAACAATGGGGAGCCAGGATACAGGATGAACCAAGATCAGTGTCATTGGAGCAGAACAAAAAACTGAAAAGACAGTTTTATCCACACAAACAACCAAAACACCAATTAACAGCCAAGCTAATCATGTGACATGCTCCCCAACTTCATCAGTTTTCTCATTTTGGTTAAACGTCCTTCAACATCCATATAAACAAGTTCCAAAACAAAAAAGAGCAAATACACAAAAAAAACGGAAATCCAAAATAATAAGCTATTCATTAGCAGAGATTGATCTAGGTGCAAACAAACCTAACTATTGGGTCCAAGTGCTCCTTGATTTCAAGGCGTTCTTTGTCTGTGAGCTGCTTACAGCGATCATCAAGAGAAAAAATGAATGGAGACAAAGGATTGGATAATGAAACAAAAAGCATATCAAACATCACACTGTTTCTTCGTGATTCTTCTTCCTGTATGAAAATAGCTAAATTAGCAAATCAAAATCCTGTTAAGAGAGACAACTTACTGAATCAGAAACAAAAGCCATCATACCGTCAAAGAATGTTCAATTTTTGCAACCTCTGTTAGGAGCCTTTCTTCTTCAATGAAAGGCAATTTGGCAATACCCTTCAAAAAAGAAGGAAGTCAACACAAAATATGAGAATCCAGTTCTTAAAGAAAACTAAAAATGCTTAATAAGTACCTGCCAAGAAAAGCGCTTGCCATTCATGTCCACCTCAAAATCTGCACAAGCATGATATAACTTGAATTGAGAAGCACTAGAAGGAGGACAATCGTACCAACAGAGAAGAAATACGTTATCTTGTACCATGGAGTATAACTTACTGACAACACATCAATTATCAAAGCAAAAAGAGATCATACCAGTAGGATAAAAATCAAGAATGAGTGACTCTGGATCTATCATCAATTTCCTATACTGCTCAGGTAGAGCATGAGCACTGCAAAGAAAAATTAGTGAACATTCCCAAGCGTGACAAGTAGTTTCTTTTTTAAAAAAAATTTACAATAGGAGAGACAAGTTGTTTATAAACAGTAAAAGAAGAGAATTAAACCTGGCAGCAGGGAAAACCCCCAACAGCTGATTGAATGGCTTGAAAGGAGAACCTAGTTCAAATGTGATGTTCATCTTCCCAAGATCCTTAAGATCAGAAGCAAATGGTGCATAATGATAGGGATAATACCTGCAGAGGAACAACTTATGCAATGAAAGCCAAAGTGCAAAGATAACACGTGTCTAATATTAGAAGCAGAATAAGAACACTGTTAGAAAATTGTACCCAGAAAAATCCCACAAGTGGGGTCTAGGGAGGGTAGAGAGTGCGCAGACCTTACCCCTACCTCGCGGAGGTAGAGAGGTTGTTTCCGGAGGTCCCTCGGCTTAAATACAGCACATCAAAGTAGGTATGAAAGGGAAAATACAATGAAGAAAATATAGCAACTAATAAGGAAACAATAACAACAAACTTAATCAAAAGAGGAAACAATAACACCAAAAAAATAGTGCAATAACCAAAACACCATAAACAACAAATGATGATAGAAATCAAAAGCAAGACACTACGAGAATAAGGCTAGTACTAAGACCAACACCACCAAGTCTAACCAGTCGAAAAGCGAGACAACACTCCACTACCTACCAACCTTCTACCTTCATCCACGACCTCCACACTCTCCTATCTAAGATGATGTCCTCAGTAAGTTGAAGTTGCATCATGTTCTACCTAATCACCTCTTATTTTTTCACCCTACCTCTACCTTTCCTCGTACCCACTATATCCAACCTCTCGTACCTCCTAACTGGGGCATCTGCACATCTCCTCTTTACATGTACAAAATATCTCAATCTCGCTTCCCTCATCTTGTCCAAAACGGAGGTCACTTCTACTTTGGCTCGGATATCCTCATTCCTAATCTTATCGCTCCCCTCAGCATTTTCATTTCCACAACGTGCATCTTTTGAACATGAGAATTCTTGACTAGCTAACACTCAGCCCCCTAAAATGACGTCGGTCTAACCACCACAGTGTTAAACTTACCTTCAAGTTTAGGTGGAACATTTTTGTCATACAAGACTCTAGAGGCAAGCCTCCACTTCATCGACCCTGCATCAATACAATGTGTGACATCATCGTCGATATCCCCACTTCCTTGGATTAAAGACCCATGATATTTGAAATAATCTCTCTTGGGGTTAGCTTGTGTGTCAAGCCTCACTTTCATGCTTGTCTCATGCATTGCATCACTGAATTTGCACTCCAAATATTTCGTTTTGGTCCTGGTCAACTTGAACCCTTTTAGACTCCAAAATTAGTCTTTACACCTCCAACCTAGCATTAACTCTTTTGCATGTGTCATCAATCAGTACTATGTTATCTGCAAATAACATGCACCATAACTCTTCATCTTGAATATACCACGTCAATCCATCACCAAGGCAAATAGGAATGGGCTAAGTGTTGATCCCTGGTGCAACCCCATCACAACTAGGAAGTGCTCTGAATCTCATCTCATTGTTCCATAGAAAAATGCAATACAAAAATAGCAAATATATTGAAAGATAAAATTTCAAGCATAGATAAAAGCGATAGATGTGCATGATCATGTTAATGCAGAAAAAACCCTGATATTGAGGTGCATCAATCATGCAGGCTTCTTAGTCCTACGTACATTGTACACGTGCAAGACATAGTGTATGCTAAGGGCAATGTATCCACATATTAAAGAGGGCGAGAAAGAAATATAAGCACAAAAACCTCCAGTATCATAAGGAAAAATTTACCATTGCCAGGAACAAACCCCTTCATAATAATAATGCATAACCCAGCATAGCCCTTCTGTATATTTTAGCACCTACACACAGAAGACCAAATTTGTTGTAAGGTTCGAAGTTTCAATAAGATTCATAAAACATAAAAGGCCCAAAAATCCCTCAAATGATCAATCTTTGCATTTGTGGCCTAAAAGGCTGAAGTTTGTAGTCATTTCAGATCTCCTACTCTATGGAGGAAATTTCTATAAAATGATTTTGAAGATCTTTAAAATGGTAACATAAAAATGATTTTGAAAATCTTCTGAAATTTTGTCCTTGGACTAATTTTCCATAATTTTTTTTTTGAATCAGACTATAACAAAGCCAATCTTACTTCCTCAATAGACCACAATTATAAATGTATCACTTTGACCACACTATCAGGGAATTCTTTGACAGTTGGAACCACTGGAAAGTTGACAGCGCCATCAAGAAGATTTGGAAGATGATACAAGCAGCCATCTCTTGGACTATTTGGAATGAAAGGAATAGAAGATGTTCCGATGGTCTCTCAACTAGCCAATCTATGCTCAAAGCTAGACATCTTTTGTATTTGTATGGTTGGGTCTTTTTGTCCCCAATGGATTCCCTGATAGCTTTTTAGATTTGTTTGCTCTATGGTTATGTACTAGAGCTAACACACTTGTGCTCACTCTTTTGTAACTACCTTGCATCTTCTGTATGACATGAATGGAATCAATTACTTCATCTAAAGAAAAGGGACCCTCCTCTTTCTTCTACGTTATCCTTATTTATTTTTTACACCATTTCTCTCTCCCTATTATTGCATTCAAAAAATTGCTGTAACTTCTCTCATCTTACACATTTTCTCAAAATGTAAAATCTAATATTAATTTCTTTTTAAGAAAAGTTCCTGATACTGCTAGGATAAAAAGTTGTGCAAATCCAATGCATATTAATTAACACACTTATGTAATGGTCCAATGGAGACAGATTTAATTATATCAGGAGGAGTCTCTTTTATTAGCAAAAAAGTTGTTTTTCAGGTTTCTTGCTTTAGCAAACATCAAAAAACTACTTTCTAAACATAAATTTGAAAAAGCAGTCATCCAAATACAAGTTGTTCTCCAGAAAGGAACTTCTAGAAAACATTACTAAAACATAATCGGAAAACATTCCCAACTAAATAACATTTGAAACAACATTCCCAAATGTAGAAGAGAGTAAAAATAGCCAAAAAGAAAAGAAGTTATGTACTTGGGAAGCTATTTCTTGATGCAGAATCACCAAGAATAGTTCATGAATAGATAAAAAATATATCTTCAACCACCTCAAAATTAAACATTAAACAGTAAGAAATTACTGAAGATTAGATAACTTACAACTTCTTTTCGTACTGCTTCCATTTCCTCTGGTGTTTTTGCAGAAAATTTTTCATCATAATACCTCTCTCTCCATCCTGGCTCGCCCAGTTTGACCTACAAAAAATGAAATAACAGTGTTGCAGAATGAAGATGTAAATAGTAGCTACTACCAAAGGAATGCATAAATTGATTGTGACGTTTTGTTAAAAAGTCAAATAGCACAAACTGCCAAAGATCTCAAGAAAAAAGCAACATCCGCCCTCGGGCTGTTTAGAAGTGAGGCTACTACATAATACCCCCCCCCCCCCAAAAAAAAGGTGACAATCTGCAAACACGATCTCAGGAATTACCAAGGTAGACACATATAGTTCCATGCACTCTAGGAATTCATCACCTTCTCAGAGAATTTCAAGGTCAGTAGATCATCCAAAATCGATAAGCCAAAAGTGTCATTCATTTTGCTTTCAGGAAATAATAATAGCTAGATCGCTCAAGCAGATTTGGCATGCACCATCTAAAACTACTAATACAGTGTTTTTAACCCTTTTTCCATAGGCAGATCAACTTCCGTAACAATTTTCAGAGGCACTTTTTCCTATTTTTGGATTTGGGGAGGGGAAGGGGCCCTACTGGCTAGGAGGATCTATGATACGATATTTTGTTTTTATCAGACTTTATACTTCAGCCAACTGGCAGTCTTCTGCCCTGGTTTAATAAAGTTTAGTCAAGCACTGACGGTGATGAAATTGGATTAAAAGTAAACATTACAACAACAACTATGCCTCAGTCTCAAACAAGTTGGAGTGGGATTAAAAATAAACATTATAAATTATTTTTTAAAATTAAAATGAAAATGATAAAATTCACAAAAACAGAATATTCCATTAGTTATCAATTCTAAATTAACAATAAAAATTGATTGAAAATTTTTGCTCAAGTCTTCTATTCCTTTGACTCTCCCAACAGCTAAGTTGGACAAAATTTATCCTTTTCCAAAAGCCTAATCTGTCACTATGCAAATCAGGACAACTTCTTTCCACCAAACACTTCGATTATTTTCATCCCCTACCAATACTAGCAACCTGAACCAAATCCCCAAGTTGAATCACTAGTTTTACACTTCCAAATTCACCAATCAGATTGATCTATGATAATTTTAAACGCCGCATTATTTTCTGAGACAATCACACCCACAACTTCCAAGGAGAGGCAGGAGATGTATATTTTCGCACCTTGTCTTCTTCGGGATTCTCTGAATTGAAACTATCATTCTTGTCTCGAAGCAGCTTGTTTAGTTTTGTCTTCAATTCTTCCTTGTTTTCAGAAACCTGAATGGCATAGAAAAAAGTAAAAGATAGTTTGTTTACAATATTAATAAGCAATACATGCTGTATGTCGATAACAAAGTGAAAAGAAAACTATCAACTCCTATAAGCAAACCTAGACAATTTAATTTAATGAGATACAACGTAGCCCTAAATGTTATGCAAAGCTAAACAATAGCTTTTCAATTATTGCTGTGTGTCACTAACAAAGTGGAAAGAAAACTATCAACTATAAGCAAAACTAGACAATTTAATTTCATGATATACAACTTAGCTCTAAAAGATGGCTGGAGTCGGAACACATAAAAAAGCCTCTACTAACGCAAGATAACATACTTCAATTTCAAGGTCATTCTCAGCTTCAACAATTGCAGCTCCTATCGTGGCCACGGAACTCAAACGTGCTATTTTTTTGGCACGGACAACATCCCTTTTCTTTTTGTTTTTTCGGGCACGGGCAGTCTTTTTATCATCAGAAGTGTCAGACTGTTCGGTCTTAATGTCAAGGATAGAAAGACTAGAGGTGGTCTGCCCAAGCTGATCAGGTCTACAAGATTTTGAAGCTCCTCCCTGTTGATAGGGGGAAGGTGAAGGACCTGAAGCGAGACGAGAACCATGGAATCGAGCAACTGGAACCAGAGATTCAGGTTCAGCTTGAGGTGCAAAGTCATCTCCTCTTTTTGCCTGTGCCTTTTCACGCTTGATTCTTTCAGATTGTTTCTGAATACACCACAAAAATAGTAGAGTGAAAATTCATTATGCAGGAGATCAAGCACTAGATGGTGTTGAGCCTAGATATTAAAGGCACTTTTCCCCCAATGAAAGAAAGGCACAGTGAGAATGAATAATGATCTTTATCCAAATAGAAGAATGAATAAATGAAATACTTGCCAGTTTAAAAATAATGCGAGTTAAAATAGAATGGTTAACTGCAGAATAAATGTTACAACATTGATGCTGTGTACTTACAACAATAAAATCAAGTAATATAAGTAAAAGTAAACAGATTTTATCATCTCAATTTTAGTGATATACAACTAAAAGTAAATTACTGCTGCCACTAAATCTGGTACTTGGATTTTTACCCATAAAAGAAGACAATAAAATTCACCAGCACCATTCTTCTTCTTTTTGTCCCTGTTTTCTTCTTCATTTGTGATGGACATGACATTCATAGGAACCTTCTATATTTATTTAAGATACTAGTCATCTTTATTATCAGAAAAACAAGTCACTTGAAACCAAAAAGAGCAATCAGTAAAGCCACAATTTCCTTTTTATTCTTATTTTTTCCAAAAAGGAAGGTAAAAAGGCAGTAAATGGTCAGACAAGTGCAGACCTGATGCAAGTGAGATCTCTTTTGGAATATCTTATCTTCATATAATCCTACCGCCTGAATAAAAGATTCTACCCTGCCAAGGTTTGGCTGAAAAAGAAGTAAAAGAGGCAAATCAAAAGGTTAACTACAAAATACAAGAATAAGTAGGTAAAAAGGCTATGACAGGCAAATACACAGATTAAAGAGTCACTGTCAAAAGGAATAAGCAACTACCTGGCTTGCATCAGTCAGATACCCTCCCAAAGACCTAAACTCCTTCTTATAAACAGCCATCAACAAGTTTATCGCGCCCTGATAAGAAAAAGGACAAAAATCTTGATGATTAATGATTATCCTACAAAACAATTGTCAAATAAACTTGGATAACAATTTTGGAGCTTCTTACAGCCAAAAAAAGCTTATTAATTCATAAACATAACAATCATATACCCAAAACACGTTATCCAGAGATAAATCTTCAAAAAGACTAAACAACTCTATGATATGACTGTTTGAAGCATGTTGTATTTCATCAAAAGACTGGGTCACTAAGTCCATTCCATATCCCTTCACAGTGTATCACAAACAAAGGGAGCTCAAGAACTCCATGTGGCTTGACGAATCTATCATAACACCAAGAAGAAGAAAAAACAAAAGTTTTATGTATTGTTGCTTTATATCGTGAGCTACCTCGGCAAACCTTAAAACAAATTATGTTGATTTCCATCCAAACACCTACATATTGCATCAAGGTGTAATAATCCAGAAGTTTCCCATGGTTCCTCCCAGTAAACAACTTCTCTGTGCATCAAAAAGTCCAAGTAAAAGGATCATTGAATTCATCCAATATAACAGCAGGAACACCTCTATATTTCAGTAACCACCATGCAGCGTAACATCAGATGATTGACCAGCTCATTCTGGCCTTTACAAAAACATAATCATATACATATTCTCATTCCTTCTATCTGTAAATAGTCTCGAACGAGGACAGTTTCCTATGTCTGTGATAAACATCAAGCTTGTGGGTGATTCGATTTTTCAAATTGTTCCACAAGGAGCACCCATTTTATTATTGCTCTGTAGAGTGACTTGACCAACTTGACCAAGCAAGTTCCTAGACACTTTAATTCCATATTAGAACATCAGGTTTGTTTCGTAAAATCGCCAGTCCCCATTGAACATACTTAACAGAAATTGAATTTTTCCATCACCGAACCATTGCATTTCTCTGAAGTCTCAAATCCCACACATAATCCTAATTGGTATAAACAGTATCATGTTCAATTGCTTATCCCAGGTTAGAAAACCAACTATCAAACATCTCTATGAACCCTCCAGTGTGGCCATCCACCAATCCATCCAATATCTGTTGTTTCTTTCATTGTCCACCTTCAAGATAGTGTGTTGAAAAAATAAATCGTAAGCTAAACACCAAGCAACATGGAGATTGCCTTGGAAACACCAATTTACTTCCTCAAACCGCGTATTTTGCTTGCTATGACCATGCGCAATTCTTCTTCAGAGGCAAATCTCCAAAAGCCATTATCCAATGAAACTCATGTTATCTACTTGAAAGAAGGAAAGTATAAGTGATAGGTCGCCTGTCATAACCAAACATTGCACCGGCAATACCTTATCATCGGCCTAATGTAGCTTTGCCATTAGTAACACTGGAAGCTCCATATATTACAACTCCATTGTAATCTCTCTCAATCAGACACACCTTCACTAGATGGAGTGAAATTATTTTCCCACTCATATATGCATGCAACACCATTTATTTATTGTTGAAATGGTAACTTTGAATATTTCTATATCATGATCAAAATACAAACAGTACAAAGGTTGTACTGAGCCCATATTTACAGCAAAAAACCTCTAGGAAACTGAAGCTATTCTAACCTCCTAGATGGAATCTAGTGCAACATCATTTAACACAAGCAGTGCTCTCTGCTAGCTTTTCATGAAACTGAAAAAATTAAAACAACTTCCTCTAATAATTAAATAAATTTTAATCTCACTGGAAAGCAAACTCCTTCTGTTTTCATATTTTCCCTTTCAAGGGCATAGATATATGAGCACTATGGGCAGTAATTCTTCAGGGATAGCTATGCATTTTGCAGAATCTCTTATTTTCCCCCACAAAATGTCCCACACTTTTTCCCTGATATATGATCAGTCCTTGTCTTTCTCCCAAATTTAGTTCTTTACATTTCAAATTCATTATTGGCTACAAAAAGCAGGCAACAGGTTAAGATGCAAACTTCTCGTGGTCAAAGAAATATAAATCCTTAAATATCATGAAAACCGTCAAACCATGCCAAGTAATATAACAGTTTTATTTTAATACATAACTAGAAGAGAAGTTCTGTTAGGAGAAAACACCAGTAATGGCAAATACATAAACGAATTCTTATTGAAAACACACCTCACGAATCTCAAGTGTGGGCATATGTGGTAGAAAATCATTGCCAACGAAGAAGCATATAAATATGAAGTCATCAACAATACGCTCCAAATCAATCTCAAAGGGAGGATTGGGAATTCTCAAATCATATTCCAGATACTCCCGCAGAGTCCAGATGTTGAGGAACTGCAATGCACCAAATTGACAAAGAAAACTTTTGAAAACTTAAATTGGGAAAACCACAAGCAATCAGGACAAAATCTTTTTGGTAGACCGTAAAAAATAAAATCTCAAATGTTACCTGGAACGGTTTCTTTGTCACAACCTCAGCATCTCCTTTCTCATCAACTACCCCTGCTTTTCGCTTTGCCTTTCCTTCGCAATTTGCAGCTAAATGACCCATTTGACCACAAAGGAAACATTTGTCCTGCTGGCCTGGAGTAAAAACGACCTAAAGATAGGACAGCATTCAACAAAAATCAAGAGGCAAATTAAAGAAGTATATTCAAAATAATGCAATTAAGCACCATCACTACAAAATATTTAAGGCTAAAGTACCAAATCATTATTATTGTCTGACACACCTTTAAGTCCTACTGAAATCTTTTGGGACTAGTATGTCCTACTTTTCCTAACTAGTTCATTACAAGTCTGAAATCCCTTTTCACTTAATTTTATTTTAATCTTTATCCTTGCTCTAGGTGAATCCAAATAAAGATTATTATCCAAATTACTGATTTTTTGACATGAGGATTTATCTAATTTTATAATGAAATCCAATTGTTGTTATCCAATTTTATTTATTTTTGAGAAGGTAACAACTTGTATTCTATTCCAAAAAAATCAGAACCCGCCACAACATATTACAGGTTCCTAATTACAATTGTGGAGAGCAGCAGGAAGATCTTCAACCCTATGGAAAAATTTACAAGGAACCTAAAACATCTATAACTGATTCTAGATCTTCCATGTACTCCTGTTTACACCAAAAATGAAACAAAACTAAGCAGTTCATCTTAATCTTCTGAATGGAATTACTTTGTCTTGGAAGCATCTGATATTTCTTTCTTTCCACACAGACCACCAAATGCAAGCCGGAATGATTTTCCATCTCTCTTTATGCCCAGTAATGCTTGCATAACTGCTCCATATCCTCAAAGTCTGGGTAACTCTCCTAGGCATAACCCACTTCATGCCCTTTAGATTGATGAAAACATTTCACAAAATGTTGGTTATCCTACAGTGAAGGAATAGATGGGTGACAGTCTCTACTTCCTCACCACATAGGAAGCACCTAGGACTCAGTTGAATATTTCTCTTCATAAGGTTTTCCTGGGTCAAAATTGCCTGCTTAGCAAGAAGCCAAGTAAAACAAGACACTTTGTAGGGGATTTTAGTTTACCATATCAGCTTCCATGGCTACCCATTCCTCTGACTGTTACATAGATTAAACTTCTTGTAGGCTCTTTTGACACTAAAACTGTCTTGATTGTGATCCTGCCATCCCAAACTGTCTTGTGCATCAGTAGTTCCTTTGAACTGCCCCAAGAACTTGTAAAACTCCACCAACCTCTGGATCTCCCAGTCATTCAGAGATCTTCCAAAACTCAGATTCCACCCTTGGTTTGACCATATCTCTGCCACAGTGGCCCTTTGCTGCTGGCTTAGTGTGAAAATATCTAGGAACAAAGCTTTTAAAGATCCTTGTTCTAGCCATCTATCTTTTCCAAAATGAGATCTTCCTACCATTACCCAATTTAATACTGCAGTTTCCTCTGAGCTTTGGCCAATGATTTCTGATGGCTCTCCAAAGACTTGATCCATAAGTGCGAGTGACCATTTTAGTTATCCAATGATCCTCCATTTCATATTTCGCCTGTATTACATCTTTCCACAGTGCTAGCTCACTGGAGGCAAATCTCCACAGCCACTTCATCATGATGCACTGGTTCTGGATTTTTAAATTCCTTACCCCCCCATCCCCCCTGCCTGTTTACTCTCAATCAGAGTATCCCACTAACCAAGTGGAATTTCTTGGTTTCACTATTTCCTTCCCACAAGAATTTTCTTCTCAAAGAATCTGGTCTATCAATGACGCCATCAGGAGTAGAGAAAAGAGACATCATATAGGTAGGCATAGAGTGCAAAACACTGTTGATGAGTGTTAATCTTCCTCCTAAAGAAAGGTATTGGCTCTTCCAATTCACCAATCTTTTTTCACATATTTCAATCACCCCATTCCAGAGGCCTATGGATTTCCTTTTGGCTCCCAAGGGCATCCCCAAGTATGTAGTTGGTAGGTCTCCTATCCTTCCACCCAAAATCCTAGCCAGAGAGGGTAAATCAGGGACTTCATTTACTGGATACTAGAAACTCTTGTTCCAATTGATGTGAAGCCCTGAGATAGCTTCAAAAAGAACAAAGATTACCCTTAAAATCTTGAGTTGGTTCCTGTTTGCATCACAGAAGACAAGAGTGACATCTACATATTTTAAGCGAGTAATTTCCAAATCAGCCCCCACTCTACTGGACACCCTAACACCTCTCAGCCACACCTTTTCTTGAGCAATTTTCAACATATTATTTGGCCCCTTCACAGCAATAATAGAAAGGAAAGGAGATAGTGGGTCTCCTTGTCTTAAACCTCTGTGTGAAGAGAAGAAACCTGTAGGGGAGCCATTTATTAGAACTGAGAATTTCAGTGCTGATGCAAAATTTCATCCATCTTAACCATCTACCTCCAAAACCCCTTTTATAAAGAGTCTCCAGCAGGAACTTCCAATTGCGGTGGTCATAAGCTTTATAAATTCCAGGTTACATCGGATGCCTGGGACACTGCTTCTAGTTCTAGTGTCAACACACTCAATTGCCATAAGAGTAGCATCCATTATTTGTCTCCCTTTTATGAAAGCCAGCTGTTGGGGGTCCACCAGTTTATGCATAACCATTTTGATTATCTCAGTAAGTAATTTGGAAAAGATCTTGTACACACTACCAATTAGGGTAATAGGTGTGAAGTCAGTGAGCCCCTTAGCACCCATTTTTTTTTTATTAAAACCACATCGGTAGAGTTGAAGCTTTTCTCAAATACACATCTCTCATGAAAGTTCTTGACTGTAGCAATCACAATCTTTACAAATAACCTCCCAGTAGTGGGTACAGAAGGCCATAGTAAAACCATCAGGACCAAGAGCTTTGTCTCTAGCACAAAGCTTGACACTGTCCCATATCTCTTGGTCCTCAAACTCCTTCTGAAGCATGAAATTATCTTCAGCATTAATTTTGTGACCCATCCTACACCCACCTGAGGGTCTCCAAGTTTTTGCTTCAGAATATAAGCTCTGATAGAAGACTACAATTTCCTTCTTTACGTCTTCTGCATTTCTCACTACTTCACCACCCACATTTAGCTCATCAATATTATTGTATCTTCTATGCAAGTTGGCAGTTCTGTGGAAGAACTTGGTGTTGTTGTCTCCCTGTTTCAGCCAATTAAACCTCGATCTCTGTCTCCATGCTATCTCCTTATATTTAGTTATATTTTCAAACTCTAGCAGGAGTTCAGCTTTTGAGTGGATCTCCTCTTCACCAAGAACTCTTTGATCCTGGACTTCCTCTAATTCAGCAAGTTGACTAACTATGTTCTGTTTCTGCAATGCCAAGTTTCCTTGGCCTGATTTGCTTCCACTCCCTCAACTTGTCTTTAAGTGCTTTCAAAACTTAAAGCCTAGGATGAAATCTAGCCTTCCTTCACAGTCAAAGGACGTCCACCATTCCTTGACTCTATCCAAGAAACCCTCCATCTGCAGCCACCAATTTTTGAATTTAAAATAGGACCTCAAAGGATCCCAGTTCCCACAATGCAATAGAATTGGTGAGTGATCAGAGGTGACCTTTTGCAGGATTGATTGCTTGATATTCCTGAAGCCCTCATTCCACTCATCAGACACTAGAAACCTATCTAGCCTAGCTGCAATGTCATGTTTGTCTCATTTCCTCCATGTGTAACTTCCTCCTGCTAATTGAGGTCCAACAAGCTCATATCTTCAATGAAATCAAAGAGGTCAATCATAGATTTTGTGATTCTTGAACAATTTTTCTTCTCAGATGGGAACCTAACTGTGATGAAATCCCCACAAACTACCCAAGGACCATTGAACAAACCTCTAGCTGACCCATCTTCCCACCAAACTTTTTTTCTTTCTTCTCTACTATTTGGGGCATAGATGCCAGTAAGTACCCAGGTAAAGTCGACTTTTACCTATGAACTTGCAGGATATAGAGTATGCTCCCACAATACTATCATCCCCTGTCCAAACTTTCCCATCCCAAAGAATTAGGATACCCCCTCTAGTACAACTAGCTTCAAGTTGAGAAAATTTCACTCCTCTATTTGCCCAGAAATCTTAAACAATGTTGCTCACATCCCCTTGACTCTTGGTCTCTTGGAAGCAATTAACATCAGCCTTCCACCCATGGATTAGATTCTTGATTACACAACTCTTATTTGTCTGATTCAGGCCCCTCACACTCCATGAAACTATCTTTACTGTCATTTATTACTAGCTATTGTATAAACCCCCCTACTTCTAGTACCATTACTTCTGAAATTTCTCCCACATTCTAGGCTCTTAAGTTCGTTTGAGCCTTTAACTGCTGAAGCACCACTGGTGGGGGTTTTAGGGTAGAAGGTGATTTTTAAAAAAGTTACATTAGGATTAGTGCCTGGGAGAATAAAAACAATGTCCAACGATGACTATAGATTAAAAAACATAAAACAGTTGCATCAAATTAACCTGTGAAATCAGAAAATAAAAAAATGATTACTACTTCAAAATAGCAAACAAACATAAGATTTAACTACATCAGTGTACATTGAGGTGACATGTGGGCTTACGAGAAGCGATAAGATTAGGAATGACGATGTCTAGGACAAGGTAGGAATGGATTCTGTGGTGGATAAGATGAAAGAAGCAAGACTAAAATAGTTCGGACATGTGAAGAGGAGAGGCACAGAGGGCCCAGAGAGGAGGTGCGAGAGGTTGGCATTATGAGTGTAAGGAGAGGTAGAGGTAGGCTAAATAAGTACTAGGGATAGGTGATTAGAAAAAATATGGCGCATTTTCAACTTATCGAGGACATGACCTTAAATAGGAGGATATGGAGGTCAAGAATTAAAGTAGAAGGCTAATAGGTAGTTGAGCATTGACTCACTTTCTTGCAATATAGGCTTGGTGGTAGTTTGGTGTCCGTCATCTGTTTCTCCTTTAATACCAGTAGTATCAGCAGTACTCACGTAGTTTCTTGTCTAGCAATTTCTGTTACTATCTAATGTTTATTATGCTTTGATTATCGCATTATTTTGTTGTCGTTATGGTTCCTTTTCCTGAATGTTATGTAACGCTTCCTCTAGTATTTGATTTGTCTTCCTTTCTTTTGTATGTTCTTTTATATGAATTAGAAATGGCATTTTGAACCATTTCTATACGTTAAGGGCATTTTTGATCCAATAGGTGGAAGAAGGGCATTTCAGAACCAATTCTAATATGTTAAGGGAATTTTTGAACATTTTCCATATTTTAAATCATAAACTAATATAGTATATAATAGCCAATAGTTAAACAATAATAGAATTTATAATGCTAGTAGTATTTACAACTTTGTGGGGAATTGTTAGGAGCAAATAGGAGTTATTTATCCCTAGAATTTTCAATAGGACTTGAAACTTTATTAAAAGGGAAAATAGGAGACATAAGTTATCTCCCTTAAAAAGAAGGTGAAACTAATGAGTATTTTTTTATCTGGCTTAAAAATAAGGTTTTTTGTGAACATCAAGGTCCAACTTTTTTTTTATTTTGCAAATTTTGAATCGACATATTCGCTTAGTAATGAGAAATGTCCCTCCATATAATAAAGTTGAGCATTAACCTCTCTAAGTATGGAGAAGTGAACTTCATGCGTAGCCAAACCCAACATAATTAGATCTGCATCCTGTGGTGGCACCAAAGAATATAATTGTAAGTTATCCAGTACAACATTCATAAAAATCAGGAAGAAGATTCCCATCAAAAGATTTGCAAGTAATACAAAGGATAAGACGTACCAAACCATAAAGACAGTGACGCATATTTGGATCATACCCAGAAAGATTCCTTTGTAGGCGGATATAGGACATAATTTTATGCTCACCTTCACCAGGGACATTTGCATCAGAAAGTATAACCTTCAAAACAATAGTTGAATAATAAATAAGCACACAAAATTCTTTAGTATCGTAAAGAGGTGCAGAAAAGAAAGCGACTGAACCAAACTACCAAACAAAACCAAATAATCTTAAATTGAAAGTGCAAGAACTTAACAGGAACAGCACCTTAATTTTTTTCCATCCAGGATCATGGTTTAGTCTAAGATGAATATAGTATTGAAGAGCGATCGACAACGTAGCCATGAATTGGGTTCCAGGAGTGATAACATTTGAATCAAAAACTTGGGAAGCCTGTTTAGGAGGAAGCTTCCTACCCTCCCTCTCAAATTCCTCGCGCAACTTTTCCTCCTCCGCTGCCTAAAAAATGGATTCCATGAGATAGAACTTGAGCAAAAATTCTTACTCACCATTAAAGAATATAAAGGGCATGTACCGCATCTGCTGCATCTTTGGCTGCTCTAAAACGTCTAGATCTTTGCTGGTTCATTTTTGCCCTAGGTGCAACACCATCTACCAAATACATCCAGTCAGTAAGTAGCTCAGAAACCTATCGACTTATTCTACATATAATTTGTTTTGTACAGATTGTTCAATGGTGAATCAAGAGATCAGAAAAGAAAATCTGGGAACCATATTTAAAAAAAAATACAGGAGGGTCAAGGAGACATTAAATATAATTTGAATTTCTAAGGATTTTAGAAGTTGGTAATTACATATTGGGGAGGGAAGTAAAATGCAGTTTTAGTCCCCTCGATATGACTCCAACTTCTCCCATTCATTTGACATGAATCCAAAGTTTTCTTTTGAGTTCCCAAGCAATAACAAATTACCCCTTTCCCAGATACAACTGACCCATACTCTCTTTTTCTTTGAAATATAGAATTTATACAATAATTGAAAGACAATTTGACCTTGTCACCCACCAATAGCCATATATAGCAGCTTTCGAGGACGCACCATTGAGAAAAGCCCGTCTATGTAGTCAAACATGCAATGGAACACCTCATCAAATGTGGTTGGAGAAGGCTGCATTAGAAAGCATCGAAAGTTATGTTAGAGAATAGAGAGGATAGTATAAATCAGTGTTATCAAAGGCGAAATGCGCAAAAAAGCTTTAAGGTCCGTTGGGGCTTTAAACCAAAGCACAAATAAAGCGTGGGCTTTAATAAAAAAGGCGCAAAGGGAGAAAAAAATACAAATATATATGATTAGTCCAAGACTAATAATTATAAACAAGAATGACAAATATATGACCAAAGAAATTGAAAACAAATTATGATAAAGTGAAATATCAATTGTTTAGTGTCACTTCTTAAGAAGAGGTTCATTGGCAAGGAAAAGCTTGCCTTAGAACCTTGATGACAACGCTGAAGCGCACATAAAGCGAGGCGAAGTGCTCAACACGTTTTGAGCCTAGCTTCAGGGCTTAAGCACGCTTAAAGCGCGCCCTTGGCTACACTGGTATAAATAACCAAGATATCTAATAAATATATACCATGAAAGTAGAATCCTCCAAACATGTATTCAATAGAAACATAGGTCATCAACAAAAGAGTATAATGTTCTAACTATTTATCTTAAATTCCCATTCTTACTAAAGCAAAAACGAGAGAGGGATCTAGGAAAGATTCCTACAGCTCAAATAATGCATCCAGGGGAAACCGAAAAGCAAATTATAGCCAGGCACTAAAGGAACCTAACTATGGGTGACAAAATGAAGTGGAATACAGTAATCATAACTGTTAGAATAGGAATAGGTGTACACAATCCTACTTAGAATAGGAATAGAAATAGGAATAGTTTATAGTATCCTACTTGGAAAAGGATTGGTTTATAGTGTCTATAAATAGGGTCTTTATGTAATATTGCTCTTACACAATTCAATAATATTTTTCTCCTATATTTCTCACATGGTATCAGAGCATTGGAGAGAAACTTCAAGTCACTGTGTGTCCATTATTTTTCCAGCGACTTTTGGGGGCTGAATTTTGTCAGTTTTTTGTTATGCGGGTGTTCTGAGAAAACCAACACCATTACAAAGCTCGAAAAGCTCAGGCGACCAAACCCCAGCCATAACCAACGAAAAACAACACCTCACGCGCTGTCACGCGCCGTTCGAAGGTGAAATTTTCCGGCAAGATCTGGTTATTTTTGAGTTTTTTTTCTCGATTGGGGTCGTCCAGTCATTCCGACCAAACCCCAGCCAGTTTTGTCCATATCTGAACCCCGAAATTAGGGTTCCGACAGTTTTCGACAAGTTTCCAGCGAAATCAGGTTTCCAGACAGATTTGTCTTTCCGGTTTCCAGAACTGAACTTTCTCCAAAAAAAGAACTTCCAGATTCCTATATATATATATATATATTTCATTATGTCTTTTGGGATTGATATTTTTCGCTCCAAAAAATATAGAAAGTTCAAGCCCTATGATTACTTCGGAACCATTAATGGAAGCTTAAACTATTTAGCTTGGGCTTCCTCGATTGAGCTGTGGTGTAAGGATCAAGGTGTACAAGATCACTTAACCAATAATGTTTGTGTGGTAGATGAAAAGGCCAAGGCTATTGAGGAAGATGCAAAAGTCAAAGCACAATGGGTGAAGGTTGATGCTCAATTATGTAGTCTCCTATGGCGATCTATCGATTCCAAGTTGATGCCCTTGTTTCGCCCATCCCAGACATATTATTCAGTTTGAAAAAAGGCTCGTGCTTTATACACTAATGACATATCTCGATTCTATGATGTGATATCTGGAATGACCAACTTAAAGAAACAAGATTTCGATATGTCTACTTGGGACAGGTACAAGCAGTCATGGAGGAATTTGAAATGTTGATGTCAATTACTACGAATATGGAAAAACAACAAGAGCACAGACAAACATTTCTAGTTCCTACACTTGTTGGACTTCCTACCGACCATGATTTAGTGCATGATCAGATTCTAGCTAGTCTTGTAGTTCCTACAGTTGATGAATTATTCTCTCATCTACTTCGTCTTGTCGGGCCTCCCAATCACAAAGTAGCCTCATCACCCACCATTGACTCCTCTATTCTTGCATCTCAAACCATAGAAAAACGAATATATCAATCTATGGAGAATTGGCGAGGAGGAGGCATTTTGGAAAACCTCGATCCAAGTGTAGTCATTGTCATAAAATTGGGCACACTCGTGACATATGTTGTTATATTTTGCATGGTCCATCACCCAGGTATGATCCTATTGCTCTAAAGGAATGTAATGAATTCCTTCAAAATCGTGCAAGTAAGCAGACATCTCCACAAGTAGCATCTGTGGCTTAGCCTAATCAATCATCCAATAATGCTCATATTGCTCATACAGAATATGATGAGTTCATCCAGTATTGAGCAAGTAAGCAAACGTCACCACAAGTAGCTTCGATTGCAAAACCTAATGTTTCTGTTGCGGGTAATTCTTTCGCGTGTGTTTCACAATCTAGTACTCTTGGTTCATGGGTCATGGACTCAGGCGCTTCCGATCACATCTCTGGTAATAAATCACTTTTGTTTGATATTGTTTATTCACAATCTCTTCCAACTATTACTTTAGCTAATGGGATCCAAACAAAACCAAAAGGGGTTGGCAAAGCCAAACCCTTATCTTCTGTCCCCTCTAAACTCTGTTCTTTATGTCTCTGGCTCTCCTTTTAATCTGGCATCCGTTAGTCGTTTGACGCGTGTCTTACATTGTGGCATATTCTTTTTTGATGATTTTTTTCTCATACAGGACCGCAGTACGGGACAGACGATTGGCACAGGGCATGAATCACATGGCCTTTACTGTCTTACCTCTTCAAACTTCTTTACAGCATGCTCCGTTCCAGATCCTCCAGACCTAATTCAAAAATGTTTGGGACATCCGAGTCTATCCAAGCTGCAAAAGATGGTGCCTAGTTTGTCTAGTTTAGACTATGAGTCGTGTCAACTTGGGAAACACACGTGCAACATTTTCACGTACTACTGAGGGTCATTCCGAGTTTATTTTTTCATTAGTTCATTCTGATATTGGAGGTCCTAATAGAGTTAGTTCACCCCTAGGATTTCGTTATTTTGTTAGTTTCATTGATGATTATTCAAGATGCACTTGGGTTTTTTTAATGAAAGATCGTTCTGAGTTATTTTCTATATTCAAAAGTTTCTTTGCTGAAATACAAAATCAATTTGGAGTTTCTATTCGTACTTTTTGTAGTGATAATGCCTTAGAATACTTATACTCCCAATTTCAGGAGTTTATGACTCACCATGGAATTATTCACCAAATATCTTGTCCGTACACCCCTCAACAAAATGGTGTAGCAAAAAGAAAGAATAGGCATCTCATTGAGACCGCTCGCACTCTTCTCATTGAATCTCATGTTCCATTGCGCTATTGGGGAGATGCAGTCTTTGCGTCTTGTTATTTAATTAATAAAATGCCCTCATCCTCTATTCAGAATCAGGTTCTACATTCCATTGTATTTCCTCAATTACGTCTTTACTCTATCCCCCCTCGTGTCTTTGGAAGCATATGCTTTGTTCATAACTTAGCACCTTGTGCCCTCAAATATGTCTTCCTTGGTTACTCCCGAGTTCAAAAAGGGTATCACTGTTATTCACCTGAACTTCATTGATACCTTATGTCCACCGATGTCACATTTTTTGAGTCTCAACCTTACTATACATTTTCTGATCACCCTGATGTATCTGAGGTCTTACCCATACCTCAGATCTTACATGTACCCACTTTTGAGGAATCTACGGTCTCTCCTACATCTCCAGTTGTAGTGCCACCACTCCTGACTTATCATCATCATCCACATCCAGTTGTAGTCCTAGATGATTCATGTCATGTGCAGACCCTGCTCCTACTGCGGACTTGCCTCCTCCTAGCCAACCGATTGTACTTCAAAAAGGTATACAATCCACTCGAAATGCTAACCCAAATTATACTTTCTTAAGTTATCATCGTCTATCCTCACCACATTATGCCTTTATATCATCTTTGTCTTCTATTTCCATTTCTAAGACTAAAGGTGAAGCACTTTCTCATTCTGGATGAAGGCAGGCTATGATTGATGAGATGTCTGTTTTACATACAAGTGGTACTTAGGAACTTGTTTCCCTTCCGGCAGGTAAATCAACTATTGGTTGCCGTTGGGTTTATGCAGTCAAAATTGGCCCAGACGGTCAGGTGGATCGACTGAAGGCTCGCCTTGTTGCCAAAGGGTATACTCAGATTTTTGGGCTAGATTATAATGACACTTTCGCTCTTATGGCTAAAATAGCATTTGTCCATCTTTTTCTATCTATGGTTGTTGTTCATCATTGGCCTCTTCATCAATTGGGCATTAAGAATGTTTTTTTGCATGGTGATCTTGAAGAAGAAGTCTATATGGAGCAACCACCTGGTTTTGTTGCTTAGGGGGAGTCTAGTACCCTTATATGTCGATTGCGTAGGTCACACTATGGTCTGAAACAGTCTCCTCGAGCCTGGTTTGGAAAGTTCAGTACAATAATTCAGCAGTTTGGCATGACTCATTGTGGAGCTGACACTCCAATCTTTTATAGACATTCTGCACCAAATCGGTGCATTTATTTAGTTGTTTACACTGATGATATCGTTATCACTGGCAATGATCAAAATGGTATCACTAATTTGAAGCAACATCTCTTTCAGCATTTCCAGGCTAAAGACCTCGGCAGACTGAAGTATTTTCTAGGTGTTGAGGTTGCACAGTCTAGATGAGGTATTGTTATTTCTCAACGCAAGTATGCCTTAGACATTCTTGAGGAGACAAAAATGACGAGATGTAGACCCATTGACTCCTATGAATCCGAATGTTAAACTCCTTCCAGGACAGGGGGAGCCACTCAGTAATCCTAAAAGGTATAGACGACTGGTTGGAAAGTTGAATTATCTCACAATGACTAGACCTGACATCTCTTTTCCTGTGAGTGTTGTAAGTCAGTTTATGACTTCTCCTTGTGATAGTCATTGGGATGCAGTTATTCGTATTCTGCGATATATAAAGTCAACTCCCGGTAAAGGACTACTCTTTGAGGATCACGGCCATGAGCATATCACTGGATATATAGATGCTGATTGGGCAGGATCACCCTTTGATAGACATTCTACATTCGGGTATTGTGTTTTAGTAGGAGGTAATTTGGTGTCGTGGAAGAGTAAGAAACAAAGTGTGGTTGCTCGATCTAGTGTAGAAGCAGAATATGGTTGTGGCGACTTGTGAGCTAGTTTGGATGAAACAGTTGCTGACAGAACTAAAATTTGGAGAAACCGCTCATATGGAACTTGTGTGTGATAATCAAGCGGCCCTTCATATTGTATCAAATCCAGTGTTTCATGAGAGGACTAAGCACATTGAGATTGATTGTCACTTTGTCAGAGAAAAGATACTCTCAGGAGATATCGTTACAAAGTTTATGAAGTCAAATGATCAACTTGCACATATCTTCACCAAGTCCCTCACCGGTTTTCGTATTAATTATAATTGTAACAAGCTAGGTACATATGATTTGTATGCACCAGCTTGAGGGGGGGTGTTAGAATAGGAATAGGTGTACACAATCCTACTTAGAATAGGAATAGAAATAGGAATAGTTTATAGTATCCTACTTGGAAAAGGATTGGTTTATAGTGTCTATAAATAGGGTCTTTTTGTAATATTGCTCTTACATAATTCAATAATATTTCTCTTATATTTCTCACAATAACCAAATAAGCAGATAGTTTATTACTTTATACAACTAAAACTAAGTAAAAAAAGGACAAACTTCCACCAAAAGAAAGCTATCACATGCGACATTAATGCATTACAAAACTAAAATGATTCATAACTCATTTTCTATGTCGTTTATCTTCTTCTTCAAACATTATTTACCCAAAATTCTAAAAGCCTTTAAAGGCAAGAGGTCCACAAGGCTGTGTTTGTGATATTTTCTAGTTAGATCAACTTTTTTTCTTTTCCTATGGGTCGTACTCCAAAAATATTAACTTTTAGCGGCATTGACATTTAAAATACAGGATATGGAAATGGAAGAACGCACTCAATATCTCAATTCTATGGACTTTCTTCCTAAAGATCACGTTATGGAAATATTGATCAATACATAAAGCACGCTTCTTGCATACCCAAATTGATTCTTTTATGTATAATCAAACTTTATATCACCCAAGATTAACATCGTGTTTAACTCTAAGTATTTGACCCAACAATAAGGGGCTCTTACATAGAATTTTTAACAAACCCAAAGAGAATCACCAAAAGAGTTAACAGATTTCATAATCACAAAGTATATAATCAACATTCAGCAGAACAAGATTTGAATGTCATTTAAGTTCAAAATCAATATTTTAATGTCATTTAATAATACATCTCTACACTGTGTGATTTTTTCTTACAACTTGACCATAAAATTGTTCATGTTTTAGAGAGTTGTCAATAGTGATTAAATGAAATCACGCATCAAAGTAGCCACAAGCATATGAAAAGGCATGCATCACCTGTGAGTTCTTCCTAAAACATTACAAAAGCACCAGCAGTAAAACTACTTAACTATCAATTGCCAGGACGCAGAAGTTTTGAATGCCCAGGCAGGATTCAGCAATAATATAGAACAGAGAAGCCAGAGATTCATGACTTCTTTTATAACTGTGGAATCCGAACCAGCTTGCATGAACCTTGACTAATTCCACTAGGTACTATGTCCACCGAAGCTTGGACAGATGGGAAGAAATTACCTAGTATTTTTTGTCTCTGTTGGGATTGAACCTGAGACCTCATGGTTCTATCACTTCTTTGACCACTATGACATACTCTCAATGTTGTCAGAGATTTATGTCGTGCAACAAAAACATACACGCCTTAGTCCTAAACATGTTTGGCTTGGTTAAATGAATCTTTACTTCTCCATTTAAGCTCAAGTCATGTCATCATCATACTAAATAATATAAAAGTGAAAAGTAAGTTAAATATGTATAAATAATAGTAACAAGATTAGAAGTTCTCTGACAAGACTAAATCCAATTCCCGACTAGTAAATATCACCCGTATGTATCTTTTTCTTCTATCGAGCTCTATTTTTGAGTAAATTTGTGTTGATCCCAAAAAAATTGTAGATCTTTCAAGACCACTTCCTTTAATATGATATTAGGTCCACCTTGAACCTTTTTAACACCTTCACTCAAAATAGTTTTAACACCTAAAGGAAATGCATTTGTAGGTCAAACCAGGACATCCCCAAGCCATCTTAAGTGACTTTCTATCATTTTATCCATAATGCACGCTACTTGCTCCTTTCAGCGAATGTGGTCATATTTAATCTTATCAAATCCTATATGACCCTACATTCATTCTCACTTCCACATTTCTGCAATACTCATGTTGTGGATATGTTGGGAGTTTAGCGGCCAAACATTCACTGCCATATAATATTGTCGGACTTAAAACTGTTTTGTAGAACTTACATTTCATTTTAGTAGGCATCCTTCTAGGATGTGATACCGAATAGCACTTCTCCACTTCAAGTCTTCAATCATTTGATATAATTCTATAAATAACTTTTTCATCTATCATAGTATTCTTTTGAAATAACGAGCCTAGATTTCTAAATTGTTAGCATTTTGGCACCACAATTTCGTCTTGTCTCTCCTCAACTTCACTGTTTACATGCTTACTAAACTTGCATACACATATTTAGTCACACTTGTTTTGCCAATTAACACATATACACAATACAGTCAACAAATAATATACACCATGGGACCTTATCATGTATTATGTTTGGTTAGCTCATCCTTAACTAAGGTAAACAAGTAAGACCTCAATGTTGATCCCTAGTGTAGATCCATTGTTATGGGAAACTCATGTGTATCTCTTACTACCTTTCCCCCGCTAGTGACAGCTCCTTCATACATGTCCTTTTGGCATTTATATATTTGATATAAATTCCTTATTCTCCATCACTCACCAAAGGACCTTGTGTGGCACTCTTACATATGCTTTCAATTACTTACCATATATAGATCTTTCTTCCTTATGCGAAAAATTTCCATCAATCTTCTTAGTAAGAATAGCTCCTCCTTTGTAGATCTATCGAACATAAATCCAAATTAGCTCTTTGTCACTCTTGTTGTATTCGTAAAGCTACACTCTATCACTCTTTCTCAGAGTTTCACTTTATGACTCATGAGTTCCATGACGTGCTAGTTTGCACAACTTTGGATATCTCCTCTGTTACTATAAATTGGAATTAGTTTCTCTTTCTCCATTCGTCAGGAATCCTACCACTTCTTAGTGTAGTATTGACTAGCTTGATGAGCCATTCTATTCCAACCTCTCCAAGACGCTTCCAGGCCTATATGGGGTACTATCTTGACCACAAGTTTTTCATCATCATATTTTTCATGGCATCTTTTACTTCTGTCAGCCTAAGTTTACGAGTTTAGTTACAATTTCTATCATGCAAAGAGAAATTCTTGACTTGCAACATATTAACATCAAAGAAACGACAAGAAAAAGAGCGCGATAGCTGTTTATCTGAATATAATCTGGAAAAACAGGGGACGATATAAAAGAGATGGACCAATAACCTTTAGTAAACAATTTTCCCAAGAAAAACTTTTATACCAAAGCACTAGACTGAATAAATAATCTAAGATGTTAATTTGATTGTGCGCCAAATCATTGACATTTGAAAGAAAAACACTAAATTACTGGTTGAAAAGCTAGTAACATCTATCAAAGTATAAAAGTCAATAGTTTAACTAACTTGAATTCTTGTAAGTCGTAACTTGTGAAAGTTGTATAGAAACGAAATGGAATATGTGTTATATAATTGGAACGCTTGAACAGAACATTTCAGCATACACAAATTCATATTTAATTTATATATGAACCACCACCGATTCAAAAATACAACACAAACACAATTCAAATTCGAACGAAAAATTACTTAAAACACAAACACAACTCAGCAAGAAATAATCATACAAGACTATAATTAACTAAAATTGAAAGGAAAAGAGTATTTGAATGCATACTCATCTTCAGGGTGAAAGCAGTGATGAATAATATCATTCATATACTTGTACGGGGCGGAGTGTTGGTCAATCAAGAAACTTCATGTTCAGAAGATGAAAGTTGCGAAAATGTGAATGCTGCGGTGGATGTGTGGGCACACTAGAATGGATAGAATTAGGAATGAAGATATCCGAGACAAGGTGGGAGTGGCATCGATGGAGGACAAGATGCGGGAAGCGAGACTGAGATGGTTTGGGCATGTGAAGAGGAGAGACACAGATGCTCCAGTGCGGAGGTGCGAGAGGTTGGCTATGGACGATTTTAGGAGGGGCAAAGGGAGGCCAAAGAAGTATTGGGAAGAGGTGATTAGACATGATATGGCACAGTTGCAGCTCACCGAGGACATGACCTTAGATAGGAGGCTGTGGAGGACTCAGACTAAGATAGTAGGCTAGGTGGCCTATCTTTTCTCCATAATAGTCGTAGTTGCGCTCATTTGTTTATTAACATTTGATTTTTGTATGTGAATACTGCTTATATTTGTTGACCCAATTCACTTTGGGTATCCTATTTTATCTATAGTAGTTAATGCTCCTTTATCCCCGATCTTTCTACCCTGACTTTACCGCGCTCTTTATTCATATTTTTATATTGTTTTCTATATGCTTGGCTCTACTGACCTATGTCTTATTTTTCTTGTTTTTCTTGTTTCTCCTCCCTTGTTCTTCTCTCTTAAGCCAAGGGTCTTTCGGAAACAACCGCCCTACCTTTCAAGGTGGGGGTTAGGTCTACGTACACTCTACCCTCTCCAGACCCCACATGGTGGGACTATACTGGGTTTGTTGTTGTTGTTGTATACTTGTACAAATACAAGTTATCATATTCAATGTTGTTTGAATTAGTACATTTCAGCATACACAAACTCATACTCAATCCACATACGAACCACCGCCAATTCAAAAATACAATGCAGACACAGAGTCAAATTTGAACGAAAATTTACTTAAAATACAAATACAACTCAGCAAGCAATAATCATACAGGACTATAATTAAATAAAAATTGAAAGGAAGAGGATTGGAATGCGCGCTCCGTCATATTCAATATTGTTTGGATTAGTACATTTCAGTATACACAAATTCATACTCAATTTACATACGAACCACCACCAATTCAAAAATACAACACAGACACACAAACATAACTCAGTAAGCAATAATCATACAGCACTATAATCAACTAAAATTGAAAGGAAAAGAGTATTTGAATGCGTACTCGATCTTCAGGGTGAAAACATGGATGAACAATACCATTCATATCCAAATACAAGTTATCATATTCAATATTGTTAGGATTAGGTTTACTCGTATCAACTGGAACTTTAATTCCTTCAATAACAGCTGCTTCTTCTTCTATCACATCAACTATAACCATTGAATACTTCTCAGCTAACCATCGATAAAATGCTGGAACTCCCATTGTAATTGAGCTCTCAATCAACGAAAAATTGGTACTGTAAGACAAACGGTTTAAGAGAGAAAAGGAAGGAATATGCTTTAGAACAAACAATGGCGGGCTCCGATTTTCAGAGTAAAGAGGTTAGGGCACGGAATGAAGGTGAAAGGACGATAATACCCTTTTCTTATGTACACGTCACCTAAACGAAAATATCTCTGTGGAAAAAAAAACGACAATCCAAAATCTAAGAAAGATACTCCATTAAATTTTTGTTTTTCCTTTTTTAATTAATCAGTTAGTCGAAATACAGGCCATGCATGTTTGCAAGTTACGAGGATTTAATAATTTTTTTAATTTTTAATTTGTTTTAAAAAAAATATCTTTTTAATAACTTCTTTTAATCCTAACTTTTATATGGTATGTCTCAAACCACAAGATTTTTAAGCATCGTCAAAATCAAATAAATAAATTGAAATAGAGTATAATTATTCCACCCTTAATTTCATCAAATTCTTGAACCCCATAAAATTATTCACTAGTTTTGAAACTCAACGAAATTCTTGAGTCATCTTGATACTCCAGTAAATTTTTGAATTCTATCAATCGTTCCTTTGTTTTGAACTTATAAATGTTTAACAAAGTTTTGGAACTCCATAAATATTTGAATCTCATAAATCGATTTTTAAAATTGAAATTCCAAAAAATGTTTATACTATGAATCATTTTTTGATTTTGAACTTATAAAATTTTAAATTCCATATATCATTTTCTCATTTTGTTAAACTCCATCAAATGTTTAAACCTTGTGAATTGTTAGATTTCATTTGTCAAACCTTCAAATTCTAGCACGGTTTGTTAGAGTTGATCCATGTTTTAATTGAAGATATTTTTGTCCCAAAAAAACTTTCATGTCAAAAAATCACTAATAGCTTTAAAATAGTGCTAATATTTGATAGTAAATGTCAAAAGTTGCTATGTATTCCATTGCACCCATTTTTGTCCTCCGTAAGTGGCTAATAACCCAAATCATGTCTAATTTGGCACTCCTATTAAACAATCATAGTTTGGGCCTAATTAGCATATTCATTTAGACTGAAAAATTATTTTGGTGAGTATTTTTTAATAAATAATTACTAATTTTAGCGATATTTTTTATATTTATTATTATCTATAGCAATACGCATTATGATAAATCTGTTATGTATTAAAAAGTGAATTATCCATGAAATATAAATGTATTATAAGTGTTTTAAAATATATTATACTTGTATGGTAAGAAATTGACACAATGTATTATAAGTGTATTAAAGTATGTGATAGATGTATTATTTATAAATAATAATACATCATAATATATATTATAAGTGTTCAATGAAAAAAATGTTATTACGGTAAATATGTAAGTTTTCCTAATAATATTGAGAACATAACGTTTGTATAACTTCAATCCTGATTTCTTTGACAATTTGTGCTGATTAATTCTCCCACGAGTTAGGTTCTCAATGTGAGATAACAATTTGTGAATAAACATATTTATCCTTCTCTCGAAGTTTTCTTATAAAGAAAGAAAGAGTTAAAATTAAAAATAAAAGTTTATCTCAATTTATTCAATTTATATTTTTTTTATCAAACATATGTTTTATATTATACCTCATATGTATTATTTTTATTAAATTTAAAAAAAAATCTAATCTCAATTTATTTATTTAAAAAAAAAAATTATCAAACATATGTTTTATATTATACCTCATGTGTATTATTTTTATTAATCCAATAAATCAAACACTTTAGGGGGATATTTTAGATCTTTGTATTAAACTACTTAAATATACATATTACTAAATTATATTTTTTATAATAATATTCAAAGTAATGTATTGCAAACACGAAACAAACATCTTAATAAATTGAATTTCCTTTTCCAATATAAATAATTAGGGGTTGATTTAAAATAGGTGAAGCAAAAAATATCATGAAATTTATAATTTTTTGAATATTATTTTCATGTGTATAGTTTGTTGTTTTGATTTCCAGGATACTAAGGAATCTCCTAGCTTGATTAGGAAATATGTCACAGACCTCCTTCTGTGTGAACATGTTGCTCAATTAGCATAACAGAAGGCAGTCACAATTTTTACAAGATTAGTTGGCATAGTATACTTTGGCCAGGCTGTGACCTGATATTCTTGACCATTCTCAATGCTGCTTCCATGTGTAACTTTTTAGGCTCGTGAAGATACGAACTTAGAGTTTGCATAGGTCTTATAATTATTAAATACAACAGTTTGCCTATTAGTCTTTGATATGAATTAGCATCAGGTAGCAAAGGATCTTCTCCCTTGTTGTTGGTTGTATATTCATCATACTCTTTTGTTGTCAGTTTGACATTTGTATCTATAGGAGTAGCAAATGGTTTAAAGCCTGAAAGACCAAGCTCAGATATTAGTTCCTATGAGTACTTTCTTTGATGCATCAATATTTCTTGATCGGATCTAGCAAACTCTATTCCAAAGAAGTATTTTAGATCTTTCAAATCCTTCATATTGAACATTTCCTATAGTTTTTGTTTTGTTTCTTGAATTAGCTTCAAACCATCTCCAGTTACCAGCATATCATCAATATAAACCAATATTGTTACAGTTTCAAGTTCAGACTTTTACATGAAAAAAGAATGATCATACTGGCTCTGTTTGAACTTGAGTTTCAGCAAAGCTTCAATTAACATGGCATTTTATTATTTTGGTGTCTGTTTCAATCCATATAAGAATTTGATAAGTCTACACACTGGTTTATGCTCCCCATGACTCAGAATTTCTTAAGGTAATTCCATGGTAGATTTCATCATGGAGGTCACCTTGTGGAAGACATTGTAGACATCAATTTGATGAATTTACCAATATTGTGATGCTCCAAGTACTAGCACAGTCCTGACTGTAACCATTTTCACCACAAGAGAGAAGGTCTTTTGATAGCCAATACCCTACTGTTGGCTGTACCCTTTAGCAACTAATTTGGCTTTGTATCTTTCTATTTCTCCGGCTGCTTTATACTTGATTTTGTAAATCTATTTGCAACCTATTGACTTCGTTCCTTCTGTAAGCTGATTATGTCCCATGTGGCCATGCGTGATTGCTTTGAAGAGTAGAGATTTCAGCTTTCATGGACTCAACCTATTGGGGATCCTTGATAGCTTCTTAATAAGTTGTAAGTTCTATAACAACAGTAAAAGCATATAAGTAAGTCTGATATTTAAGTGATAAATTATCATAGGATACGTAGTTGGAAATAGGATAAGAAATATTCTGATGAAGTTGTGTTAGTGATGTGAAATCTTTTAGCCATATAGGTGGTTGCTTGTCTTTAGTTGATTTCTTTGTAGGAACTTGAGTTTGTATTGGAAGTTCTTGAGCTTCTTGTGTACCAAATTCAGGTAAAAGAAGAAGAGTAGGATGTTCATCATAGAACCTTGTGTTTGCATTTGTAACACCCCAATTTTTTTTTGCAAAGACTCGAATATTTTTTTACGTGTGTGTAGACTCAAACCGAAGGGCTTATAATTTTATATATGAGTTAGAACAAATTCCTAAGTATTTGAAGTGTGTTAGATGTGTTTAGGGGTCATAAGGGATCTCTAACACCAAACCGAGTCCAAAGAATTCCAATCGATTAAGTTTTCGGATGAGTTAGTATAAGGGTCAACTTCAAATGACCATATCTCCTATAATATAATGAACTGGGTGGCCTACACCTACCAAATTAAAGGTCTTTGAGTCTTCTTTCCAACGCCACTAAGATTGCAATTTTTTGAGTTTGGAGTCAAACGTTATGACCATTTTACTATAGACTAGTACTGCAGGAATTTCAGGCCTGGGCGACCACTGCAGGAAATTTAGGCTTGGCGCTCCAGTGGCGTCCAGCGCCACTATAGCGCCAGAAAACAGCCTCAGTAGTTGGTCTTTGGCGCGATGCGCCACTATTAGATATGCAGGGTTTTAAGCCTATTTTGTCTTGGCATTGCAGTGGCGCGACGCGCCACTATAGTGCCAGCAAGATTTTTGCCCAGTTTTTTAGATTTTTGAAGAGGGGCAACTTGTACTTTTCCCCTAATTATATATACCCTCATTTAGAACGTTTTGGGATCATTTTTCAGTCCCCTCACCTCCCAAAAACCCTAATCTTCATACCCTCTTCTCTTCCAAACATCTCCAACAAGAAATCCTCCCAAAAGCTCAAGGATTCAAGATCTTCAAGTCATGTCTTTGGTTTTCAGTGGGATATTCTTCATTTTCAGGTATGTAAGGCTAACCTAAAATATGGATTGAGTTCTTCCATATGCTCATAGATGTGTTGGATAGAAGTTGTGAAAGATTTGAACCTTCTGTGAAAGTTTTTCTTAAAATTTTCTAAACTATAGAATATTACTAAAATGTGTTAATGATGTTCTTGAGTTGACTTTGTTGAAAGTATGGATTCATGTATTCATTCACATGAACCCAAGATGAGATTTCTTTTTGGTCATAACTTATCTTGAGGATGAGATTGATGATTTTTATGTATAATAAAAACAGTATTATTTTTATAGTAAAATGAGGTATTCTTTTACTTGAGTTTGATGAAATTGATTTTGAGTTATATGATAATTGGGATAGTTATGAATGTGAATGGCATAAAAAGAAATGAAATATTGGTTCTAGAATGTCACTTTTATTTCTATAAATGGAATATAGAATTAAATAAGGATTTTGGAGCAAGATATTTGATGATGGTGTGAATGATGATGTTGATAATAATGTGAATGAAGATGTTGATAATGATGTGAATGATGATGTTTGATAATGATGTGAATGGTGATGTTTTGATGATGGTGTGAGTGATGATGTGAATGGTGGTTATTTAACATATGTAGAATGATTGATGAAGAGGTTATGTTGACGAGGATGTTGTGTGATGAAGTGGATTGGAGTATAATGTGATCATGTGATATGTGATTTACGTAATTTGATTTGATTGGAGTCTTATGAACATTTTGAAAATAAATGATATTTTGAGAAGGAGTTTTAAATAAATGATTTGTGAACATTTTTTCATAAACTATTGATACACTATTTTTGAGTTTAAAGAATGATTATTTTCATCTATGATTTAAAAAGAGTTTAAGCATGAGTTGAGTTTGAGAAGTTTTTTAATTATTTTTGAACATGAGCATTTTGAGTATAAATGAGTTGAGCATTTTTACTTTAAAATGTCAATTTTTGAGATTGAGTTGAGATTGTATAAATTTTAAAAAGAAGAGTTTGATGATTTGAGATGAGTCGATTTGAAAGAAGGTCCAATGAGGCCAGATTTGATTTGAGTTTTGAAAAGAATTCAATGAGAATAAATGAGTATTTTGAGTATTTTACTCACTTGATAAATATGAGCATATTGAGTCTTGGAGGAGTATCGAGCACCGAATTGGGTAAGAGTATAGTTCATACTCGAACCAATAAACTACATCGCCAAACGTAGGAGGGGATTGAACCGTTAAAGTCGGATGCTTCCTATGAAATCTAACCGTTAAAGTCGGATGTTTCCCATTTTATTGTCCTGACATGATAGGACTTGATTGGTTATGGATCCATGATTGTTGATTCGTTCTTATCCTGGCAAGGTATGAACGGACGTGGCAACAACGTCGGCTTGTTGTACTATCACTCGCTCATATGGTGATAGTTGTCGGTTAGAGAAACTCCCAATTGAATATATTGTGCTTGATATGATTGGTTTGATTGTGATTGTAGATGATTGAGTTGAATTGTAAAACATTGCATAACTTAATTTACATATCTATTGAATTGAGTCCTTTGAATTTATGGTGGAGTTGATTGCATATTCTTGGATTGGATTGAATCGGAATATACATGGTTGGATCGAATTGGATGATATGTGATTGGATTGTGTATGATTAGATCGGATTAGGTGATATGTGATGGATTGGATTAAATGATATGTGATCGAATAGTGTACGATTGGATTGAATTGGATCGGATTATATATGATTTGATTAAACTGTATTGTACATGATTGGATTGGATTGTATGATATATGATTGGTCTTTATCTAAAAATTGTATTCTTACTTTAGACTTATGACACTTTGATTGAGTCTATCTTATCTTTCTGAGTTGAGATATTTGAACCAACGTTACTCTTCCTTGAGGTATGTTTCATTCTACCATATTACATACTCGTATATTCTACGTACTGACGTCTATTTGGACCTGCATCATTTCATGATGCAGAGACAGGTTTAAGAGATCGTCAATAGGAGCACCATTGAGGATCTATACACACTCAGCGTATTGGTGAGTCCTCCCCTACATTCGAAGGACACCGCTTATGTTATTCTTGCGTTGAGTTAGCCCTTTTTATTTTGATTTGAGATAGCCATGAACATGTCATTGACACCAATTAGATAGTAGTGATAGAGGCTTCATAAACAAGATAGTGATAGGTCGATTGAGTATTTTCTTTCTTTGAATTATTCTTGTCAAATTATTTTTAACGACATAGATTAGAGTTCGATTTGTTGGCCAATGACATTTATTCTTTGAGTTAGATTAATGATTTGAGTTGCCCATTAAATTATTTCTTTATTTTAAACTTTTGCTGATTGATTGATATTGAATGGATGTGTGATTGGACCAAGTGGTTCGCTTGGGGACCAGCAATGGTCTTCGAGTGCTGATCATATCTAGGGTACCCTCTCGGGGCGTGACCGCATTAGTGTTAAAAATCTCACAGTTAGTATTGACATTACTTTCTTTATTACACTGGTTAGGTACAATCTAAACATGACTATCCATTAAATTAGAATTGACCAAACTTTTAGATACAAGATCCAGGTGTGGGAACATAGGTGGATCCACTGTCTTAATCATAAAAGAAAACTCATCTTCTTTAAATACCGCATCCCTGTTAACAAAGAAGAATTTAATATGTAAGTCATATAATATGTAGCCTTTTTGAACTTCTAAATAACCCATAAACACAGCAGTTCTAGTTCTAGATATCATTTTATTAGTTTGTTGAACTATTTAAGCATAGCACAGACATCTTAAGATTCTCATATGTAGTAGAGAAGGTTTGCGATTATACAACTTCTCATAGGGAGACATTTCTATGACAGATGAAGGAAGTCTATTGATAAGATATACAGCAGTAAGAAAACAGTGTCCCCAAAATATTATTTATGTTCAGCTACACTATTTTGCTAAAGAGTATATGCACATGTTCTTTGATGAATAATCTCAAGATTTTTAAATGTGATAGTACATGCATTATTTAAAATTCAATTCCATTATCAATTCTACGCACCTTAATAATTTTATTGAATTGAGTTTTCACATAAACAAGAATTTGTTGAATAGTAATGCAAGCATCAGACTTTAATTTAAGCAAATAGATTTTGATTAGCCAGTTTTCAAGAGGGAGAAGGTCCAAGTTATTCTTGTGTAATCATCAACAATAGTCAAAAAGTACTTGTTTCCATCAATAGTAGGAGTTTTATAGGGACCCAGATGTCCATATATATCATATCAAAACTCCTACTAGTTTTTATACTACTTACTGGAAAAGGAAACCTAGTTTGTTTTGCACTAGGACATACAGAACACTTATTTAGAAGTCTAGCTATGGTGTCTAGCTTGTTAGGTAGTAGTTTATTGAACACATCAATAGCTACATGCCCAAATCTTTTATGCCATAGATTTACATGTGATTCACTATAAGATGATTATATGTTGTTAACAACTAACTTGGCTTCATAAGAAGGTTGTCCAAGGGTCTGATTGAGTAAGTAGAGACCATCCTTCAATCTACCAATCTGCTTCACCTTCCTACGTGAGAGATTTTGAAAATTCAAAAGACAAGATAAAAGAAAATACAACAATGTAGTTCCCTTGTAGATTTAGATACAAACATTAAGTTGTATTTGAATTGTGGCGATAAGAAAACATTTCTTAGAATACTTCTATTTGAAATTAAACTGAGACCTGTATATGTAACTAGTGAGACATCCCCATAAGGTGAATAAACCTTTTTAGGATTTTCAATAGCAGTAGCAGATGACTTATCAAGCATATTTATATTAGATACCATGTGATTTGTTACTTCGGTGTCTATAATCCAGTTTTTGTTATTAGAAGTAACCAGACAAACACTACTTATACCTGGTTCATCACTACTATATGTATTGTCTAGAGTACTAACCACATTTGCACTTGCTGAAGAGTAATTACTTTTGTTCATCATTTGAAGTATTTGCTCATACCGTTCTTTAGAAAATACACATGCTCCAGGTTGTGATTGCATTCCCCAGCTATGACATATTGAGTCATATTCCTTCCTGTGATAGAGTCTAGTGACATTAGCTATGACTTGACCTTGTTGTCCCTAATTGACTACAAGATCTTGCCTAGGTGATTGCTCAGCTTGAACATTGCATGCTCCTCCTTGTCCACTACCTAAGTTGAACCTTTTCTTCTTGAAATTTGGTGGATATCCTACCAACTTATAACAGTTCTCCTTCACATGACCCTTGAGTTTGCAAAAATTACAATGTATATTGTAATTTTTCTTGTACCTCTAGAAGCTTGACCCGGTCTTTGTGTACAGTGATGGAGCCTCATGTTATAAAGACGATGATACCGCATAAGGTGATATTGGAACAACCCCAAGTAACCCAACAAAAGATCTAGAAATTGCCTTTGCGCTTCATTATTCAGAATCATAGCATAGGCTTGATTCTTAGAGGGTAGGGGTGTCATTAAGAATATCTGACTTTTTTCTTGATGATAGGTATCATTCAATCCCATCAGAAATTGATACAATTTTTGTTTTTGCAAGTAAGCAAATAATTTCCTATATTTTTCACATTCACATCCAGGAGGAGGAACCATCGAATCAAGTTCATTCCACAGTCCCTTAAGCTTTGTAAAATAAACTAAAACTGAAGATGTTCCCTGGGTTAAGGATGTAATCTCCCTATGAAGATTAAAGGTGCTTGCACCATTGGCCTTATCAAACCTTTCTTTCAACTCATCCCAAATAGCACATGCATTCGATGCATAAACTACACCACTCAATAGACTATTAGAGACATAATTCATTAATCAAGATAACAAAATTGCATTACACCTCTTCCATTGTGCCCAAAGTTCCTCCCTAAATTTCTCATTCTTACACGTACCATATACAAATCCTAGTTTGCTTTTCCTCAACAAAGTTATTCGTATAGATCTACTCCAAACAGAGTAATTTTCTGTTCCAGTCAATTGAGAAGAAATTAGAGAAACGCCACTTACATCGGACGCATGCAGATGAATAGGATGATTGAGGTCAATCATCTGTGTTGTCAGGAATTTATTACTGGAAGAATTTTGAGCAATTTCAGACTTCGTTGATAGCTTTCTTGTGACCTTAATTTTGCGGAATTTTTCAAGAAATCACCAGTATTTCAACTATTAAGCAAGAGAAAGAGAAGGAAGAAACAAGTTCTGTATTTAGACTCTCGTGTAGCTCTGATACCATGAACTTATTCAGTTCACCATTGGTGAACTTTTCATTAGATTGAATAGGAAGAAGAGATACAGAGAAGAGAGAAGATGAGTAATATATTCACATATGAATGTAATAAAACTTGTGTACAATACATTGCTTAGGTGTATATATATACAACTGTACTTTGCTGAGTTTGTTTAGAATAATAACTAACTCCTAACAAACTTAAGTTAACTAACTATTAACCAACTAATTAACAGCTAATTAGCTGGCCTTTTCTTGAACACTTACCCTAAATTATAAGTATATCATTGGTAGTTTTTTCAATTTTAAGGATATATCATATTGATTTTTATAAATATTTCATAATTATGAGTTATTTCGTTGTTAGTTATTCGATTTTTTCTAATATAACATAATTTTAATAGTTGTAAAATTTGAGAAAATATTTGAAACAACCTTCATACAATATTTTTGTACTTTAGCTTATTGTTGTAGTGGGTTGTTTGCCCTCTGCTGTATGTAACAATATTTCTGCGAATTATGCCATTAGAATGTGTGATTTTGCGAGATTAGGGCTCATAATGGTACTCAGAATTTGTACGATTGTGTGTCATGACCTAGAACAATGAGTTTTGAGAATTGCTTTCCATATATTATGTAGAGTGGTTTACCTAGTTTGGAGTGTGATCATCTGACATCATATCGTTATCAGTGTGTTTGTCCGTTCGAGTCTATAATTGTAAGTCAACTGTTATTATAGTTTTACTTATTGTTGGTTTAGTTTTCAAATTTTTATGAATCTTTTATTCTTTTTAGGGTCGAAAGAAAACTATTGACGAATGGTCATTTCTAAATGATGATGATGTGTTGTTGATGCTACAAATGCATCCAATTATTGGTTCTATCCATTATTGCAACATCAAGATACTCGTTTCCAATGATTTTACTTATGTTGTTGGTATTGGTTATATGTCTAGTTACGTTGGGTGTCGCCATGCATTGTTAGTTATAGGTTTTGATTTGGATGATGGTGGATTATATTATATTGTTAAAAATTATATTGTTGGGGTATAGATTGGGGATTTGCTGGGTACTTAAAGTTGTCCTAATGTGTTTAGTTGCTTTCATTCATTGGGGACAGTTCTTTGGATGGAGATGTAGTTGATTGTGATTTTAAGATGTTGAAATGTTATGAGATTGTGTATCCAACCCCCTAGAAAAATATGATGGTACTTTGGTAAATTTGTCAAGTTGAACTTTGTTTTTTGATGTAATGTTTGCTTTCAGTTTTCACTGTGTTGTATTCTACACTATTTTATTTATTTATTATTAGTACTAGTATTGGGTTTTGTAATCCCTTTTGAAACCTATATTATGATGTTTTAGCGGGGGGGGGGGAGGTGTTGTAGCTGCTTCTTTGGCCAAGAGGTCAACTACTCTGTTCTCCTCCCTATACACGTGGCGTAGTGTAAATTATTTCAACTCCCTCATTAAGTACCTGCATTCATCAATTATGTTAGCATAACACAGGTGGTGGTTCAAGATCATCGATATGGCCTAGGATGAATCAGAATTTATTTCGAGAGGGGAGAAATTTTCAGTCTTTGTAATTCGCAAATCATGCAGGATTTCTAGGAGTTCAGCTTGAATGGGCGAGGTGAGGGCTACATGTTTATTGTATCCCTTTATCCAATCTCCATTGCTATCTCTAAATACACCTCCTATGCCTCCACTACCAATCTCCATACTGGATGCACCATATGTATTGAGTTTGAAAGAGCCAAGGGGGGGAGGGGGAGGGGAAGGGGGAGAGGGTCCATTTGATTTCATTGTCAATCATATAATTATTTTGTTTGTTTAGTGTATTTTTTATTAATTCCTGTGTTCTTTGTTATAATTGTTTTTCAGTATATGGGTCATCCCCGTTCTGCTTGTTCTTATAAGTCTAACAAGTTCTATTGTTTCATTTTTGATAATAAATGAACAAGTTTTTGGTATTCATACTCTATGAATTTATCATCCTCAAGTTGATGGTAGTGATACTGTGAATTTATTATGATCTTTTTAAGGAGAATGATGTGTATAACCAAATATTATTATGTTATGTCGACTATTAGGTCCTAATGTCTTCTCAAAAATATTTCTATATCTGTATGACAAGAATTTTTTATCTAAACTCAATTCAAGTTAAAAATATTTACTCGAAATGACGATCTATTTTCTTTTCAGTCTGTTTAAAATGAATTAATCTATTTAATTTTGTCAATTTTTTAATTTCAACTCATCATATTGTAAATGTCATTTTGTTAGGTTATATATGTTTAGCCATACCCTGGATGCTTTACTTACAATTTTTCTTAACATACAAATTTTTAAGTATTATCACTTATAGTACTCTTTAAATAATTTTTTTTAAAAAAGAAAACCTTACAATCAATTGTATTAACGAGACTGAATTTTTATCTTGCTATTTTTATATGTTTTATTTGAGTTGAGGGCTTATTAATATAATTCTACGATCTTTTCAAGATAAAAGTAAATTACGTACGCATCACTTTTTTTTAGAGCCCACTTATAATTTACACTGAATATGTTATTATTAACATGATAGTATTTGTTACTAGAATAAAACCTTTTAAAAAGTCTCTAAGAAACTTCGAATTTTCATGAGGTCAATGACCCAAAATACCAGTAATGCCAGCTAGTATCACATTATATATCCTTAAATTAGTACAGTAAGTACTATTAAATCTAAGGATTAATTTAATTAAAGTCAAAAGCTCCAAAAATGTGAGCTGTGTGCCAGCTTCATTATTCTTCCTTTTTCCAAAATTATTTGTAAGAGTTTTAATTTTCTGACGCCAACTTCATCATTAAATTCCAATGAGCACCAACTCCCCATTTTTATTTGTTCCTAATTTCCTTTTGCTTCACCCAACTCCATTAGCTAACAAGTTTTCTAATTAATTTCATGTATGATTGACCACATATATAATGAGGTTTTATTCAAATGCGAGTTCTATTTCGTAGGTTAAAATTGATATTACGAATATGAAGTCGTTGTATAAATTACTTGCTAATATTATAAATAATATCTCGCAAAGTGTTATTTTTATAATTTCAGTTATATAACACATACCATAAGATCGAAATAAAAATTTGATTCAAAACATATGCCTATTTACTAATAAGCTTATTAAAGAAACTTCGCACTCTTAGGGCTATTGTTGAAGATGGCAAGTATTATCATACTTATATGGAGAGGGCAGGAGCATATATGCGCAAAAAGAGAAAAGGCAATCGAAGGCCACAAATATGAGGAAGGTTTTATTATCGTCTAAAAACGATATCTTTTTCGCTATAAATTATAGGTATACATACACATATTTATATCCAACAAAGAAATAATGTTCTATACATTCTATATTTCTCAAACTTTAGTATATGTGGAACCATGAGTATGTTATTATTGTCATAATATAATATAATATAATAATCGACACTAATTAATATTTATTAATAGAGTAACTCAAAAATATTGATACCTCTCTAGTCTTAAAAGAGAACTCAACAGAAGACATATAATACGAGAGCCCATAGATTGCGCGTGGGTTGTTGCCAATTATGACTTCCACAACATCGACCACGTTGCTAAATTATTCATCCACTATACAAATTACAAAAATATATATAAAATTAAAAAAAAATCATCATATCATATTTCATCCAAAAATCCATGTATTGTTATGATGTACAACAGATGATGAACTACACATGCTTCTAATTAATTACAATTTTTCCATTAATATATCATCAAAAATCGATCGTTAGGAAGAAGAAAAAAAATACTAGTACAAAATAAATGTGCAACATTGCAATATAGTACTTGTCTCTCCGCTCTTGAATTTCACTCTTATTCGAAATGTGGGACGACTCTGTGTGGACTAATCAGCTCGTCCACTTTCTTGCCATCTCCAATCACATTCTCATGGCTGTCTGTATTCATCGACTTAACATCTTGATTCTTCTCTGGTGGATTACCAATTTACCATACAGACTTATTATGCAAAAGTGGCCTAGAATCTCCCCAAAAATCAATATCACTTCGAATATCAATGCGACAATATCTTTGAAAATCTTCAAAATATTTCACCAACGGTATCGTATTATTATTATTGTTGTTAACGGAGTCGAATCGAGCCAAGTAACGAAGTAACTCTTCGAATAAATATTCGTCACAAGGAATGGCTAATGGGCCAGAATTAGTAAAACCATATTCTTCCTCTGTTTGTGACAACAATTTTTTGAACATTGGATGGTTTAAATAAGTGGCACGGACAACAAATCTCTTGCAATTGGCGCCCACTGTAATCGCTACGTGACCCGAGGGCACGTCGGTCGGGACGCGGCGACGGGACGACGTTGTAGAGGCCTTCTTCCTCCAGCGTTGAAGCATTTGGCGGAGCTTTACAATGTGACGGATTTTGCTGCAGGCTGACATTTTTCTTTGGGGAGTGTATATTATTTTTTTGTAATGTTTGGAAGTGTTGGATGAGAAAGCAGGGTTTAAAAGGGTAGGAAGGGGCAGATATATATAGAGTTTGAGTGCATGTCATCAGAGACCACAATTGGAGTCAGAATTTGAAGTTTATGTGTTTGAAATTGTACTTTTTAGTTACTAAGTTATAAATTAATAATTTGTATATATTCGATAAATTTCTGATTACAAACTCACAATTTGATCCAAAGTCAGTGAATTCGACCGAATTCATAATCAGGCTCTGCCCTTGTATGTCATACGTGCCATATAGTGCAAATGCAAAACCTATTTTGATATGGATTTGGCTAGGAAATCTATTTTGTTATTAATTATAAAAAAAATTGTAAATAGTAAAATCTTAAACAATATTGGTTTCCTTATTCTAGTTTATGAATAAGTTTTAGTTATACACATTGTCACTGTAAGAATATTTTATGTCATCGAGTCATTTTTTTCATATTATAATAGATAATTAACCTATTTTATTCGTGTGTCAAAAATAAATTTAAAAAGATGATAGAACTCTCACATTAATTGACAATTTATCAAATGTGCTTTATTATCCCTTAAAAGATACCATTGAAGAAGCAAAAGTATGAGCCTGTTTGGATTTATTTATAAGTTAGTTATAAACTGTTTTCGGTTTTTTTAGTGTTTGACTGGCCAATTTAAAGTCATTTTGTGCTTAAAATAAGCCCAAAAAGATAATTGGGTCTGTTTAACTTAGCTTATCTAAAATAGTTTATAAGCTGAAAATAACTTATAAGCCGAAAAATAAGTTGGGCTACCTCAACTTATTTATTTTAGCTTATAAGTTGTTTTCAGCTCATAAGTTGCTTAAAATAAGTTAAGCTAAACAGGCACTAAGTTTGATCAACATAAGCTGTTCTTTTATTCTACGGCGGTAGTTGGGTTTGTACAAAAATGCTTCTATTAGGGTTCATTTGGTACAAAAAATAATAAATAATTAATTTTAAAATAAATTTATTTAATTGAAATAAAATTACGAGATATAACTTATTTCAAAATTAATTATCTCAAGATTGTTATATTATTTTTATCTACATTAAGATTGAGATAAGTTGTTCCCAACTAAAAGCTATACAGTGTAAGTCGTTTCATGTAAGAACAACACAACTAAAAATGTCTCGCATTTGTTTAAGTAATGTTAAAATTTTAGGGGCCTCCATATATGGCCACGACCCATGTGCTAAGATGCCTTAAATTGTTTTCATTTTCTTTAACATTCCTCAGCTAGCTGCCAATGAATTAATAAAATGTCATATGTAGAACTTATATAAAGTGATATGGTGAAATAGTACGTATTCCTTCATCTTTAATTAGATGTTTGAGTTCGAATTTTCGATATAAAATTGTCTTTCTTAAAAGTGTATGACCTTTCAATATGGAAGTTCTTGGAGGGAATTCAAATTTAATTGCACACCAATTTCTTTATCAGCATTGTTCAATGTTAACTTTTTCTGTAAATAAACCTCCAAACTCACTTTTCCCAACCAACATACATTACATATATATAGCTAATATATTTAAGTTATATATATCGTTAGTGTGAGGAATTCTTACACCATGCTGTCACATGTTTCCGCAGATAACTTGTCTTAATTTTGAAATTACAAATCTCAAATATTTTAAACTCATATTTTATTTCACAAAAATATGTTCAGAGAAAAAAAAAACATATTTCTTCCTCTGGGATGTGCTTTGAATTTCCATTACAATATACAATTTTGGCTAATGCAAATCTACAGGTGCAATTCCACATGTCTAAAGCTCCAAACTAATTATCATGCTAATATGATCCAAAACAAGGATTAGACATAAGATAAAAAACAAAGTCCATATATAAATCTTGGTATATATTTATATTTATAAATTATACACTTAGGTTGTTTTGATATCGTAATTAATTAAAAAGGTTCTCACATGGTTTTATGATAAAAATACAAATTAATAACATTTGCATTGATTATGAAAATCAAGTATGTATGCATTGTTCTAGTAATCATATACCTAATCAATGATTTATAGTTAATTGGACTAGCCTAAAAACTTGATAGATGTTCATTGAACATCACTGATTTCAATCATTAATTGTTGGATATGTGAACATTTTATTTTAATTTGTAGAAAAAGATTCTTTTAGGGGATCTAATTTTGATAGAACGGTGGGTCAAAATGAGCTTATTGTTTGTCTCAAGATTTGGGAGATCTTTTTTTGTTAGGGTAGTACGAGATTTACGAGTTCTTCCATAGCGAAACTAGAAATAGATTTTTACTAATCACGATTTTTGTTATTGATCGTCGAGAATCATCACAAAACAAATGAACCCTGGTTGTTCACAACTTAAATATCCTTTTGGAGATGCAGAGATTTCACTAATCCTAGCCATTATCAAATGTGGAAAAACTCTTTTTTCCAACCCCATAATGATGTATTTATTCATAACTGTTAGGATTAATGAGGAGGACAAACTATTGAGCTAACATGCTAATCAAATTACTATATAATAAGACTGAAATAGTAGGTAATTGAAAGTGCGTGTTGAATATAATTTAATTAAGTAAATAAAATTGTGTTCACACAATGACACAAACATAATTTTAATAATTAATTCTCTGCAATTTCCACTAATTTATCATCAATAATCGATCTTTAGAAAGAAATAAAAATGTACAACATCGATCATTGTCTGTTTCTTTCCTCTGATATTGTTTCTTTGGTGCACTTTGCAATTTCGTAACATAATAATAATTGAGAAATTTTGAGGAAAAAAAATAAATCTATTTCAACTAAATTATTGTACCTATTGTCCCAACTCACAAATTATAATAATTGTTTATATTCACTAACTTAAAATCTTGACCTGTTAATTACCAAATGGACATATTCGATACGCTATGCAAAAGGGGTCTAGAATCATCCCAAAAATCAAGATTAATTTTAACATTCATGTGAATTGACCTCTGAAAATCTTTGAAATATTTCACGATATTATTATTATTATTGTTATCGGAGTCGTATCGAGCCAAGTAACGAAGCAATTCTTCAAACAAAGACTCGTCACATGGAATAGCTAAAGGACCAGAATTAGTAAAACCGTACTCTTCCTCTGCTTGTGACAACAATTTCTTGGAACATTGGATGGTTCAAGTAAGTTATAGGGACAACAAGTGGGGCCCACCGTGACCGTTACGTGACCCGATGGCACGTCGATTGAGACGTGCCGACGGGCCTTCTTCCGCCAGCGTTGTAGCATTTGGCAGAATTTGCTGCAGGTTGACATTATAATTTTTCTCTTCAAAAGATTTTATTTTTTCTTCTCAGGTTTGGTGTTGGATGAAGGTTCATCTACTATATATCGATATATGTCATACAGTAAGTGCCATATAATGCAAAATCTATTTTGTTAAGAATTAGGAAACCTTTTTCTATATGGATTTGACTACAAAACCTAATTAAGTAAATATTAATTTAAAGAAAATCGCAAATCCTAAATAATTATGATTTAGATTATTTTTATATGTTATAACAGATAACATGTTTAATGTCATGGTTTAAGAATGCTTACTTGTTGAATGACCTGATAATGTATATAACTTAAATACGTTTTCAATTAGCCCTTCAATAGTATTATCGAAGAAATTTAAACTTTTTTCTGTACGTTGACGTTATTTTACATACAAAATTATTTACACGTACTATACGGAATTATCGGTTTTAGCATCAGCTCTATTTTTGGTTAGTTTAATATATTGTCTGAAACAGTAATTATCCAAATTTACTAATTTCCAAAAATTGAAGCTATTTGTGCAAAGAAAATATCAAAATTTGAAAGAAAAAAAATTTGACCAACATAAACTACTCTTTGGGTCCTCCATATATTACCCCGACCCATCTGCTTTGAAATCGCAATTAATTAGCAGGTTCTCGCTCCGAATCCCTTTTGATGAAAAATTATATTATTTATATATGGTTAAAATTATTTTTTATGTATATATAGTAAATAGTGATGGTGGCAGAATTTCACCAAGTGGGGTTTCAAAATTCGACGAAGTTAACACACGAACTAATCGAAAGGGTTCAACATATATTATATATACATTAAAAAAATTTAATCATATATAAATAGTATAATTTTACACTGTAGTGGGTTCGGGATGAAACCCTTGGACACAAGTTGGCTCCGCCCCTGATATTAGATGCTCAACCCTTCAACTTTTTCATATGTTTACTTCTTCATATTTTGAATCCTCTTAATGAAAATTCTGACTCCGTCATCGATAAAACATGCATAATTTTCTGATAAAAATATAAACAATGAAAATCATGCTTGCATGCGTGGATTAATTAATTGTTGTAGAACTCACCTAGCTAATTAATGATTTATGGTTCTTTTCAAATTGGACTAATGTCCAAAACCTTCATAGGTGATATACTATATGTTCATTATTAAACGCTAAACAAATTTAAAATTCATTAATTTTGTTTTAAACAAATGATAAGGCATTTTAATTTGTCGTTAAGTACTAGGCACTTATGTATAATTAAATAAAAGGGAGTATATATGATTAACTTAGAAAGTACTTTGAATCTAGGCAAAGTATGATGTTTGTAATGCACATGCAGCTCAGTCTGGTGTGTACTAATTAAGAGGTCTCATTATCTTAATTTCATGTTAATTAATTAATTAATAAAAACTAAGAAGCACTAATTAATTACGTTAGCATAGCCAGCTTTAGCCTCTAATCAATTCAATATTCAAGACAATGGAAATATGGTATTCGTAGTATAATGAGCCATACAAAAATAATAATTTTGCAGTCTCAAATTATTTGTCGTAATTTCTAAGAATAGATTGTCTTAGAAAAAGATTTTTTTAATTTTAATTATGAAGTGATGTTATGATTATTCAAATATTAATAAAGAATAATATAGTTTATTAAAAAAAAAAATCCTCCAATAAGATACTGAAGTATTCACCAAATTACATATTAGTTGTAAAAAAAATTCGATCATTTTATTGAGAAATAGTATCTAGTAATTAGGCTTTATTAGCTAGATAGATAAAACAAATATAGATTCTAATCTAGCCATCCAAAATGATGGGTTTGTCTAAAAAAAAGGTGCTTTAATTTGAGCACTTAATTATTATTATTAAAATAAAATTAGCTAATTAATGTTCAGAAAAAAGGAAGAAAAAAAAGTAGGAGTATCATGGAGGGGGTGGTACATATTAGTGCAACTCTGTCTGTACTAATCAATTTAGTGTTAGTTTGGGTTAGAGAAAAAGATAAAACGGATTCAAAATTTAAAATTTATTGGTTCAATTTTTAAAGTTTTAGTATTTATTTGTTATGATTAAAATTTATTCAGCTTCAAAAATATTGAATTCAGATGCATTAGGTATAGCAAAGATGAATACGTTCGTATGTACTCTGTAGCAAAAGCAAATATGCAACAATCATGACTTGATCAAGATCGTTCGAAATCCTTACGAATATAGACAAAGTTCCCTTTATTCATAGTCCAAATATATCATCGAAAAAACATACATTTTTCTCGTTCTATTTTGGATAGCTAACCCCAACTGTCTATTATGGTAATAAAACCCTCTCTTTTTTCTACACACGTAATGATATATTTATACATCAATTGTTGGAGTAAAGGAAGAGAACAAGCTAATGAGCTAACGAACTAATTAATATTCCTTATGAATGGACTGAATCCAATAGTAATTTTCAACACAAATAAATATTAGTTATGATGAATTGAGGTAGGTGTATTCTTTTAATTACATATAAATCCAGTTTTCAAGCAAATTTCCAGCACATGATTAGTTTCATAATTTAATTTCCAGAATCATCATTAATTTCTTTTTAAATTCGTTAAATAGCAAAAATTATTATTAGAAATTTTCCTTGTTCATTTCTTTTATTGAGCACTATTTTATTCATAACTAATTGTGTTTGCCCGTTTACATGCTGATTCACTATCTTTATTGAAGATGCGTATTAAACAAAAGAGAAACCACAATTATTTGGTTAATATGAGTGACACTATTAATCTTCAGATAATCTCATGAAGTCCTATGTTATATATGTGGAACTTAATTCAAGAAAAAAATTATTAAATGTGATAAAATTTCACCTTGATGGTTGAAAAGGAAAAAATCTTATTTATTGATATTTTGAGCCTTTTGAAAAAAAAATCATACGAATTTAATCTAAAAATTAATATTGTTATAAAAAGAATATTTTTGAATTATTTAGACTAATATACAAAACTTGAAATTTCTTTCGGTCATATTTAGGGATTATTTATACTAAGCATCAAATATTAAAAATTGAACTTTCATTTCGATGTGAATAAAAAACCAATTGTACAGGATAAAGTCAATATATTCTTTTGAAAATCTAATTTTGACGAAGAAAATAATTTAAGACTTATTTGTGTATTTTAACGTATTATTATTATTTTTCTTTGCTTCATATATCTTTCTATTTTAATTTTTAGCTGAGATGATCTAACAAAATTAGTATTTCTATCTCACAAAAATTAAAATAAATTTACGTATATTTTATCCTCGTAAAATTCACATGATATATTGTCATTGCGTGGAGACACACATTCATACAGCTAGATGTGGAGCCTCAACATTTCTAATGTATGACTTTCGTGATTATTTATTTTTCAATAATTCCTTATCATTAGGAAAATTGCATCTTCATTTAATTTGGTTGCCTCTTAACTGTCACCATTTATTTGTTTACTAAAAAACAAATAAAATTATCATGCACATTCATTATTTTGGTTTTAGCTACGGTTTTCTGACACGTATTGAGCCTTGTAAAGTACCAAACTGAGTTACGTGTGTCACACACAACATATTATAATGCCTAGATGCAAACACTACCAAAAAAGAATCACTATATTTCCATCAAAAAATATTCCGCGGCTATTTCTATATATATTTCAATTATTGATAAGAAAAACAATATTAATACAATGTATTTAGTAAAATTCCACAAGTGAAATCTATAGAAGATAAAAAGAAAAAAATATAGTAAGTTGTAAGGAAATAGAGCAAGGTCTACCCGAAGGAGGCAACAACATAGTAGGATAGATTATTGAAAATAATAATAAATAATGATGGATATCATAAACAAGAACTATAGTAATACAACTAGTACAATGGCAAACACTAATCATCCTAAGCAAGACAACCTGCTACCTAATACGTGTCCTCCATACCCTCATATCTAATGTCATGTCCTCGATAATCTAAAGATGCGTCATATCATATCTTATCACCTCTCCCCAATATTTTTCAATCAAAATCTGCCCCTCCTCGTACCCTCTATAACCAACCTCTTACACCTCCTCACTAGTACATCCACATATCTCCTCTTCACATGTCCAAACCATCAGTCTCGCTTCTGCATCTTGTTCACCATGAAGGACACTCCACCCTTTTCTGAATATCCTCATTTCTAGTCTTATCGCTCCTAGTATGACCACACATCCACCTCTTCATCCTCATCTCCACAACATGCATCTGCTGAACATAAGAGTTTTTGACTGATCGACACTCCGCTTCATACAACAATGTTGGTCTAATCAATACTCTATAGACCTTATCTTTGAGTTTTGGTGGACCTTTTTATCACACAAAACTCCCAAGACAACCCTCCACTTAATCCATGGCGCTCCAAAAGTGGATCCATAACATGAAATACCTGAGACAACCTACTAAATTATGTTAAAACTCGTAGAACCATCCGTGTATACAACAACAATAAACTCAATCTAAACCCACAAGTGGAGTCTAAGGAGGAAGGTATATATACAAACCTTACCCCTACCTTAGAAAGGTTGTTTCCAAAAAACCCTCGCCTCAAATAAGACATATCATAGCAGGTTTGGAAAGGAACCATCAGTGTATTATCGCTTAAAAATGTCTAGTTATGAATTTTCCTTGAATATAAACTTGTGTTTATATAAACTTCTTTATAGGTACTACTATCAGAATAACATTAGAGCACATACTAGGTAAAAGAACTTATGTAGAGGCATTAAGCATCATGCATCATAATAGAAGAAGAAGAAGTAAAGAAGAGATAAAAGTTATCACTTATCTGTATTGTAATTGAAATAAAAAACCATAAAGTAAAATATTTATCGAAGTTGACTCATTGTAGGGAATGGAGGGGAAAAAAGGGGCAAAAATGGTCGAGCTGCAAACAAGCAATTCCTCCCTTGAGAAAAAAAAATTAATGTACATGGAAGAGCCAGCTGAATTATTATGTACCGGTAATCTCCCTATCCATTTTCATTCTCTTTGAACTTTGGACCTCTGGCAGGCTACCCACCCCCCTCTGTTGGGGGGATGCATCATGCAAATATGCACAGTTTGCGCCATGCCGACATCCTCTTGAACTATTATAATAGATGCAAGGCTTCATTATCTTAGGTTTTGAATCTCTTGAATTATAGCTATTTTGTGATTCTTGAACTGAACCTAATTGCTGGTTGTTTCGGTTGTTGTTGCTATATTGTGGTGGCAATGTTTCTTGCCTTTCTCCTCCGTGTTGCTGAATGAGAGACTTGTAATAGTTGATGTCCCTAGCTACAGGTGCTGGCATAGAGGAAGTAGGTGCTGACATGGTTGCTACTGGACTTGGTAAAGGAGCTGATATGGCCTCGTGTACACGAGGCCTCAAACTGGGAACGGGTCCTATCCTACTTGGAGCAGAGTGGAAGGACCCGTTTGGAGCACCTGCCACTGAGGGGATAACTAGTTCTGTTCTACTGACTTGAACTGGAGGAGGATCTGTTCTACCTGAGTGATAGAAAGATAGATTAGCTCGACTAACAACAGGTTGGGGTGGAGCAGTAATACTTGATGTCTGCGGCCTTGAGTTGGACATGTTAGTAGCAGCAGCCATACTTTGGGTACTCATAGCTGGCACGCTATGGGAGCTGGTGCCTACTCCTTGGTGTGTAACCAGTTGCCCAACAATTTTTGGGTCGCTCAAAATTTTTATGAGCAGCTCGCGATCAATCAGATTTCCCTGGCCATTGTCTGCCATGAATGCAGTTAAAGCTGCCTGAGCTTCTGCTACAGCATCAAGCCCCACGCCAGGAACTACTCCAGGTGATGAGATTCCATGGACTGGAAGGCTATTTCCGGCACTTCTATTGCACAAGGGAACTCCAAGCTGCATTACCTGGGCCGCTGAGCTGACAGCATTAGTAGGTATAGCAATGCCAAATGAAGGATCTGCTACCTCCTCATCTTCAACAGGAGTTATGGGTATAACAGGTGTGTGCTGATCATTATGAAAAGTCTCGTCTCCAGGACCCATAGAAGGACTGCATGGAAATAAAAACCAATTTAAAAGAACATCCAGAACTAAAATAAGATCAATGGAAAAGAAATTAAAAGAAATGTTTCTAGAAGAAACAAACCAACAACAATGACATACTCAACGGGGTCTGAAGAGGGTAGGATGTACGCAGACCTTACTCCTACCTTTGTGGGGTAGAGAGGCTGTTTCCAATAGACCCTCGGCACAACAACGCATTATCAAAACAGGCTACAAAGGAAAGAAAGTTCCAACAAGATTGAAGTATCATAAAGAAAGTTCCGATAAGATTGAAGTATCATACTTTGGAGGAATGGAAGATTCACGTGGATAAATTGCTTCAAGAACTCTCATCTCCCGTTGTTTCTGAACCTCCATGTCATTGCTTTCTTCACCCGCAACCACTCGCCAGTTTGTATCCAACACAAACTGTAAAAAATCAAGGGAAGTGTTAGCAACTAGTACACTGATGCTATGACTATCTGCTGCATAGTACCATGGTTCAGGACCAACTACTTCCATTTTTGGGTTTGGCAATTTTGGGTTTGGGGGGGTGGAGGTGACCTCATGTGTGCAAATATATGAGAAGGGAAAAGGAGAATAAGAATACAGGAAAAGAAGAAAAGAAATGCCAACAGATTGCTCAAAATAAAGAACGCATGCTTCAAAAACTTACACAGCATGTATAAGTAGACCCCCCCCCCACCACCACCACCACCACAAGACACACCCAAACCAATACTGCTTAAGTGAAACTATCAATTTCAAATATGGCACATGAACATCCAACGCCAGTAGACTATCAATTGTTCATTTCAATTTCTGCACTGAGCTTCTTGTTAATCAACATAGCTTGGGGACCCAGCAGGTCCTAAGTCAACAAATAGCCCCTATTTCTCAGAATACTTACAATCAAGTAAACAATCCCAGGTGCATTCTGGAAACTTGTGTGGTTTGTGCTGCCATTTTTTTGTCTGTTCCTCTTGACAAACGTTTTTAGAAGGATGGAGTTGTTACAATGGTGCTTCTCTCCTCAGCATCTCTGTATGATACCTTTGATCAGGATTCAATGAGAAATGCTTTCAGGAACAAGAGGTTAACATGTGATTTTGTTTGATGAGGGACCAATAAGAGAAAACCAATGATACTGGAATGGTTAGCAGGTATAAGGAGGAATGTGGATATGTGGGTTCGAGATGCATTTCCTTCCTACGAAAGTTAAACCAAGAAATTATTCTGAAAGTTTACACAGTACTATTTGCTTTATCCATATGGCCTAAAGGCAATTCGTAGCCTTAATCAAAGTGAGTAGAACTAGGCCTCAATACTAAGCTAGTTCGGGTTGGGCCGAGTGTATGAATCCTCAATATCATAAATGCAAAAAAAAAAATCTAGCCTTATCCAAGTTCTATATACTTATCTGGAGAGAAGTTATCCAAGCTGTATATGGGAATCTGTATCCAAGTATGAACTCATTCATTTCAAATGGCTCAACAAGTGGAAACCTATCTATTTGAATTCTGGTGGATCCTTGGGTGGGAGATACCTTTTCCTAGTTTCATCCCCTCTTATATATTACTCCCTGAATCCCAATTTGCTTGGCTTTTTTTTTCTGTTAAAAAGGATTGGAATCTTGATAAATTTTTAAGAACCCTAATATTTATATTCCATTTTTCCTTTAATGAGATGCTTTTCCAGGAGCTGCAGAGTCTGTTGCAGACCCTATTAGGAAGTTAACTTTGGCATTTTTTGCATATTTAGTTTATGTGTCAAATGGCACCAACAAATTGGGACAGAGGGAATTGCACACTGATTGATAGCACACACCCAATGTTTCTAATAGAGTAGTAAAAGGAGAAGAGAAGAAGAGGAACTCTTATTCTCTTGAGTAAGTTAACATCACATAACAAGCACCTTTATAAAAGACTTTAGACAACAGTCGATGACATAAAAATGAATGTCAACTACATGAGAAAAGAAATTTTAAACTACATGAATTGAAGAAAGTTTAGACCGGGGACCTTCCTAATTATTTGAATTTCTAATTATCAGATAATTATCAAGAATATTGCATTACATTAGATATACACGATCTTAGTCCGTTTCTTTTTGCCTTGGTGATGGATACATTGACGTGAGACATTCAAGATGAGGTGCCGTGGGGTATGTTATTTGCGGATGACATAGTACTAATTGATGAGACGCGCAATGGAGTTAATGCTAAGCTAGATGTATGGAGACAAAGAGCCCGTTTGGATTGGCTTTAAGTTGGTCAAAACCAACTTAAAGCCCCTTTTTAGCTTTTGGACGTGTTTGCCTAATGCTGACTTTAAGCCATAAAGTTCTTAAAGTCAGTCAAAAATGAAAAGTTAGGATTTCTAACTTTTTTTTTCCAAAGTGCTTAAAGTCATTTTCTTTGACCATGGAAATTACTTTTATATCCCTTGTATTTTAACTAAATTCTCAAACTACTTTTTTTTATTCTTTTAACCCTAAAATTCACATCATAAGCACTTTTATCCAAACACTCAACTGCTTATTTATAAAAATAACTTTCAACACTTCAAAGTTCTAAAAGCACTTCATACATAAAAGTTACTTTTTTAAAGCCAATCCAAACGGGCTCAAACTTTGGAGACAAAAGGATTCAGGTTGAGCAGGACTAAGACAGAGAATGTGGAGTGCAAATTCAATGATGTGATGCATGAGGTAGACGTGGAAGTGAGACTTGGCACACAAAATATCCCAGGAGAGACAGATTCAAGTATCTTGGGTCTATAATGCAGGGAAGTGGGGGCATCGATAATGATATCACACATCATACCGGTGCGGCGTGGATGAAGTGGAGGCTTGCGTCTGGTGTCTTATGTGATAAAAAAAGTACCCCAGAAACTCAAAGGTAAGTTCCATGGAGTGGTTATTAGACCGAAGTTGTTGTATGGGGCGGAGTGTTGGCCAGTCAAAAACTCTCATGTCCAGAAGATGCATGTTGCGGAGATGAGGATGCTAAGGTGGATGTGTGGCCATACTAGGAGCGATAAGATAAGAAATGAGGATATCTGAGATACGGTGAGAGTGGCCTCTGTGGTGGACAAAATGAGGGAAGCAAGACTGAAATAGTTGGGACATGTGAAAAGGAGATGCGCAGACGCACCAGTGAGGAGGTACGAGAGGTTGGTTATAGAGGGCGAGGAGAGGCAAAGATAGACCGAATAAGTATTGAGGAGAAGTGATAAGACATGATACGACAGAGCTCCGAGTTACCAAAGACATGACCGTATATAGGAGGGTGTGGAGGGCACGTATTAGGATAGAAGATTAGTAGGTAGTGTGGTGTTGTCTGGCTTAGGGTGTTTGGAGTTTACCATGGTACTAGTTGTTTTATTGTAGTTCTTGGTTTTTGATTTTTATCATTGTCTATCATTGTTTTCAATAATCTATCCTAGTATGTTGTTTTTTGTGTTCCGATTATCACATTATTTTATTATTGTTTTTGACTCCTTTCTAGTAGACTTCGCACTGTTACCTTGATACTTGCTATATTCTCTCCATTGTCTCTTTTTTATACCTGGATTTGTTGCACTTGAGCAAAGGGTCTTTCGGAATCAGCCTCTCTACCTTCACAAGGTAGTGGTAAGGTCTACGTAAATTCTACCCTCACTTGTAGGATTTCACTCGGTATGTTGTTGTTGTATTAGATATATACTATTATGCTTCTCTAAATCTCTCGACTTTGACAGATGTTTTTTGTTTCTCTTTAAACTTGAATAATATTACAATAGAAACGCAGATGACCTCATATCATCTATTTAAGTAGGCTGAACCCATAGGTGACCACCTAAAGTTAGCACAAAGTTTCACTTAGACACCTCAACTAAGCTTTGTTCATTTTAGACACCTCATGTCAAGCCCCGCTGTGTCATGTTGACATGTTTCGTTAACTCAGCTTAGTACGTGTGCTGCACTAATTTTAAGAGCGTGAGAGACTTTTTTTATAAATATTTTTTCTCCTTCTTCTTCTTCATCACTCTTTCTCCCTTCCATCTTCTCCACCTTCCACCACCCTCCATCACCACACAACTTTTTAAAAAATTCTACAAATTTTACTAGGTTACATTCTTTGATTCTTTCATCTTCTTTGAAAATCGAATTTGCGTCTTGATTCATATTAAGAAACAAAATTGATTTCAAGGAAACAAAAAAAGAAATCAACTTCTTTCAAATGAAAAAAATTGATTTACATTCTTACCTTTTCCATTAAAATTAAGAAATAAAACTGATTTCAAGGGAACAAAAAAGGAAATAAAGAACCTCCAATTGAAAAAAATGAAAGGAATCTCTTTTACATATCCGTCATTGTAAATCCCAATCAAAGCAGCATAAGAAATCTTCTTCTTTCAAATGTCATACAAAAACTTCCCGATTTGATAGAATTTAACTTATTCTTCCAATTTATTTTATTTTGTGAACTAACCAGTGTTCTTGCCTTCTTGATAGAGGAAGAACAGATGAGAAGGGGAAGAGGACATAAGAAGAAGAAAAGGGGTGGGGGCATGGGGTTTGGTATTGACATGGAGGGAAAAAATAAAGTAAAAGTGAGTTTGTTTTTTTAAAAAAAAATCCACGTCACATATTGATTCGTTTATTTTTCCACATAGAGGGATTTGAATGTAAGCGCTTAAGGTGATTTTGAAAATGTAAAAAAAGTGTCAAAATGACACAGCGGGGGCTGACATGAGGTGTCTAAAATAAACAAAGTCTAGTTTAGGTGTCTAAGTGAAAATTGGTGTAAACTTCAGGTGGCCGCCGATGGGTTCAGCCACTTTGCTGCATACATCTCCAGATGTCTTAGAGCTGGAAGCTGTGAACTCCAAATTGATACTCTGGCAAGTAATTTATTTCTTTTTTTTCCCTTGCCGAAAAGGTAAGCAACTCCGGCAATGATTTTATCTTCGCCATCCAATGGTTATTTCCTCCCGTATTTATTCAAAATATCTATTTTCGAGTTTTTGATGGATGGCCAACTCGACATTATCATGCTCCTACTTCCAAGCAATGTTTTAAACGGGGTATATTGGGTCAAAAACAGACTTCACAAGAGATTTTCCTTATCAAATATAGGATTTTTGTCAAAGACAAAAGAAAAAAAGGTTTTGGCTCAGTCTACCTTGTCTAATAGTTATAGACTTCACGAGAACTACTCAGGAATTCTGCTAGATTGTCAAATCATTTATCTGTCTGGAAGTTTCAATACTATGGCCCTGCAGATTTAAAAGGTGCAACAAAGATTCCTTTAATGTCCTATATGTCAGTTTTTTATAGGTTGCTTTTTAATAATCAAATAGAAAGTCTTCTCTGCATTTGCATTCTTCCTTCTATATTGAAATGGCAATAAACTCAACTGAGCCAGCTCTTTTGATACGTAGGATTGCTTAGTTAGAAAGTAAAGCACCTTAATTTTCTTTTACCAACTAATATTAAAGCAATGTTCATAAATTCTTAAATTTCCTAGCACAAACCGCATTCAAAATAAACAAATTCTACATCCCAATACTAAACTAGCTGCGGATTGACCATATGTTATTTTATTCCCCTTGATCAGTAGACTATATATTCATTTTTAGACATGATAAAAAGTCAAACTGGACAAGGCAATACACTGAGCATTTTGTTCATTCATTTTCATGAGGGAAAGAGTCCGACTATTTATCATAACTACTAACACCCTAAATATTGCTAACAAATAAAGTCATACCTGAAAAATGAAAATAAACTTAACAAAAGCGCAACTTACAGAAGGAGGACGACGCCATTTGATTACAGGGATTTGAGCTAATTTATTCTTCCAGAGGCTTGCAGGCTGTGCACCCTCAAAGCCTGGTGGTAAATTATCATCAGACACCAAAAGACCTGCGTGCAAAGGCAATGATATCTTTGCTTGGAGATGATCTTGAGCTCCTAATCCAACTTGGGAAGGGGATTCTTCAGACAGGAAAAGTTTTACCTATTGAAAGAAAGATCTATTCAGGAAAAGCATTCTATTTGGCAACATCAATAGATCAACACATATATATCCCATTCAGAGAAAAAGATTTGATTAAAATTTGTGACACTAAGACATCATTCATTAAAGGGTAAATAGCGATTTTACTCCTTGTGTTATTGCATTATTCCAGTTTTAGTCCTTATAGTATTCGTCTGAGCACATTCAACCTCCAATTAATTGAAACATGTGATATTGGTCATTGAAACTAGCGGAAGTTAAATATTTAACAGAATTATTGGCCCTTGTGTTATTGAATTATTGTAATATTATTCATCTGAGCACATTAAACCTCCAGTTAAATAGTATAAGAACTAAAACTGGAATAACACAAAAACTATCAATAACTTTAAGGGGTCATTCGGTTCAAAGACAGGATATGTTGGGAAGTTATGCTGGAATTAGTTATAATGAGATTAATTGTCATGGTATTATTTCTTATTGATTGTTTGATTTGTTGTAGTAGAAATAACATGCAATGCATAATTTTTGAACTTGTTTACAAAAATAACCTCTGCCTTATTTAGTAGAAAAAGGGTTCGAGGGACCTAAAGGATATTTTTGTCATTTTCATTGTTTATTCCAGGATAACTACTCCCGGCACTATTATTCCACCATCTGGAAAGGACAACTTATTCGGTACTAATTGCTAATCCTGGTATCACTTATTCCGGAATTAGTAACCAAAGAAGCAATAAGGCAGAACTAAATGTTTATCCCGCGACTATCTGTGTTTGTCCAGCATTCCAAATGACCCCCTAAATATATTATATGAACTAGTTTATCCCACATAAGACAACTATACCATAGAAGATCTATGGTATGAACATCACTTAGCAAGAAAGTGCATACTATCCTGTTTTTACAACCCACATCATTCTGGAATCTTGAACTAGAGAGCTGGGTTTTTTAAGTGATCATCCATGTACCTACAGAACCTCACTCAAATAAGCCACCAAATTTAAGTAGTCACATACCAACTTAATCCAGTGATTCAATCATCAGTCTCAACAGTAAGGGTACAACTTCTTACTTGCCTCTGCACAGAAGAATCTCCCTACTACCTATCTCAAACAAGATATTAGAAATTCACTACCACCTTTTCCCAACTGTCCCCCCTCCCCCACAAACACACACACACCCCACCACCACGAAAAAAGACAAAACAAACAACAGAAAAGAACAAAAAAAAAATGAGCACGGAAAAAGGGAAAGAAGAAAGTCCCTGCTAATCAAAGAGATGGGCAAACAAATTGAAAACAAGACCAGAAAGCAGCATATTACCATCTTTTTTGGATAAGTATATTTCAAGCTCATTCATTCAGCCGATTGAATGAAAGTAGTTGATAAGCATCAAGTGTTGAATAACACTTTTTGGTGTAAAAACTGATTTTATAAATAAGTAGTTACGTGTTTGAATAAAAGTGTTAGAAACTGACAATAAGCAGTTGATGTGTGGTAAAAAAGTGCTGATAAGAAATTCTTCTGCTAACATGACCAATATGACCTTAAAGTTTATTTATAAATGAACAACAAAAAAGGAATGGAGAGGGAGTTCAAAGTTCTATTTTGTGCATTGTATTTTCAAAATTAATAAGAACATTATTAGGGATAAAATATTACAATACTAGGTAAAAGTAAAAGAGTTATTAAGCTAAAAAGCCATAAGTTGGAGGTGACCAACTAATGGATTTTGGCTAGTTTAGCTTATAAGAGATCCTTGGGGCTTACCAAATGCATAAATGAATCAAAAAGTACTTATACCCAAACACCCTATACCATATTAGAGAAGCAAATCTGAATGAAATAAAAAATATAGCACAAACTTAAAGGAGACAGGGTAGACGTAGGTAATCCATGGTCTCAAAGAAATATTACTTGCGTACATGAAAAACTTGTTGCAGTATAGTTTTGGAGACTAATTTTTTTATCACATGATTTTAACCTAACATACATCATGATTGGTGGCCATCACATTTGTATCGATATAAGATTTTATTACTCTTCTCAAATGGGTGCTAAATCAGGTCTGCCCAACCAAGCTTGTCATTGGTATATTTTAGCACCTTCCCCCTGCTCTATACCCTATGCTTCTTTTACCCCTTTGTCCTTGATTTATATTCAATTTGAGACCTTGACATTGTAAAGCAAAAAGACTAGATGATCATGTTGTCATACTTGGTTGATTTATCTTCTTCCCATATAACAAATATCCCCAAACATCCCAACATGATTCCTCTGCATGACTTCTGATACCATAACTCAAACCACAGGTAGACCATTATGCATCATTTGTCATCAAGACAGCCTCTAACCGACCCACATGCTGACGCACATGCCTTTTGGACACTTGAAATAAAATACTTTAAGACCCTATCTTTCACTGCAAAACATCATTGAACCATGACTGGACTAATGCAAAACTCTTGTCCATTTGCTGTTTAACTTTTCCCGACTTCATATGTCAATTTTATTGATATTAACTTAACATACTTAGATCCTTACCCAGAATGTATTTATCAAAAACTTAAATGGGTTAAAGGAGAGTCTAGACTAAGAGTAGGTTCTTGGAACATTGGGACGTTAACGGGAAAGTCAATAGAGCTAGTTAAGATTCTTAAGAAAAGGAAGATTAATATAGCTTGTGTCCAAGAGACCAAATGGGTAGGTACTAAAGCTAAGGAGGTAGATGGGTATAAGCTTTGGTTCTCTGGTAGATCAAAGTATAGGAATGGGGTAGGCATTTTAGTAGACAGTGATCTAAGGGATCAGGTGGTGGAGGTTAGGAGAATCACTGATAGGATGATGTCGATTAAGGTGGTCATTGAAGGGACCACTTTGAACATTATTAGTGCTTATGCGCCGCAAGCGGGCTTAGTAGAGGAGGAGAAGAGGCGCTTTTGGGAGGATTTGGACGAGTTAGTAGGAAGCATACCGCCTACTGAGAAGCTTTTCGTGGGAGGTGACTTCAATGGGCACATCGGGTCTATTTCGGGAGGGTATGACGATGTGCATGGAGGCTTTGGTTTTGGGGACAGAAATGGAGGAGGAGTTTCACTTTTGGAGTTCGCAAGAGCTTTTGGGTTGGTGATAGTTAATTCGAATTTTCCAAAAAAGGAGGACCATTTGGTAACCTTCAGTAGTTCGGTGGCTAAGACTCAGATAGACTTTTTACTCCTTAGGAAGGATGATAAAGGTCTGTGCAAAGACTGCAAGGTCATTCCGATAGACAACCTTACAACCCGACATAAGCTCTTGGTAATGGATTTAGGGATCAAGATGACGAGGAAGAAGAGGGTCGGGAATGATCGACCTAGGATCAGATGGGGGAGTTTGACCACGGCTAGTGCTCTAGAGATGGGAGAGAAATTGAAGGACATGGGGGCCTGGAATAGTAGTGGGGATGCGAACAGTATGTGGGATAGGACGACTAGTTGTATTAGGGTTGTAGCAAGGGAAGTGTTGGGAGTCTCGACAGGCAGTCGTAGTCGACATCAAGGGGACTGGTGGTGGAATGTAGAAGTGCAAGGGAAGGTGGAAGCAAAGAAAATGGCATACGCGAAGTTGATAGAAAGCACGGATGAGGTGGAGGAGTGGACGAATAAGGAACTTTATAAGATGGCGAAGAAGGAGGCGAAGTCGGCTGTTTCGACGGCAAAAACGATAGCTTTTGAACGCCTCTATGCTGAACTAGAAGAAAAAGGTGGGGATAGAAAATTATTCAAGCTAGCCAGGGTGCGGGCGAGAAGGGAACGCGATGTGGACCAAGTGAAGTGTATTAAGGACGAGCATGGAAAAGTATTGGTAGAAGAGACTCTCATTAAACAGAGGTGGCAGTCATACTTCCATAAACTCTTGAATGACGTAGGGGACAGAGACTTTGTGTTGGGAGATTTGGAACATACAGAGAGGCGTCGCAATTTTGGATATTGCAGGAGTATTAAGGTCGAAGAGGTTAAGGGTGCTGTTCGTAGGATGCGCTGGGGAAGAGCAACCGGACCTGACGAGATTCCTGGGGAATTTTGGAAGAGTGCCAGCTTGGTAGGTTTGGAGTGGCTGACTAGGTTATTTAATGTCATCTTTAAAACGGCAACGATGCCCGAAGAATGGAGGTCGAGTGTAATGATCCCTCTATACAAAAACAAAGGGGATATCCAGAGTTGCAACAACTATAGAGGTATCAAGTTACTAAGCCACACTATGAAAGTGTGGGAAAGAGTGGTGGAGATGAGGGTGAGGAGAGGCGTGTCTATTTCAGAGAACCAGTTCGGATTTATGCCGGGACGCTCAACTACAGAAGCCATCCATCTTATGAGGAGACTGGTGGAGCAATATAGGGAGAGGAAGAGGGACTTGCATATGGTATTCATCGACTTAGAAAAGGCCTACGATAAAGTTCCAAGAGAGATACTATGGAAATGTTTGGAGGCTAAAGATGTACCTGTGGCATACATTAGGGTGATCAAGGACATGTATGAGGGAGCCAAAACCAGGGTAAGGACAGTAGGAGGGGACTCAGAGCATTTCCCAGTTGGGATGGGGTTGCATCAAGGATCAGCTCTAAGTCCATTTTTATTTGCCTTGGTAATGGATGCATTGACGCGACAAATTCAAGGTGAGGTGCCATGGTGTATGCTTTTCGCGGATGACATAGTCCTGATTGATGAGACTCGTAGTGGAGTTAATGCTAAGATGGAGGATTGGAGACATACCTTGGAGTCTAAAGGGTTTAAGCTGAGTATGACCAAGACAGAGTACTTAGAGTGCAAGTTTAGTGAGACACCTCACGAGGTTGGCGTGGAAGTTAAGCTTGGTGCCCAAGCTATTCAAAAGAGAAGTAGTTTCAAGTATCTTGGGTCTATCATGCAAGGCAGCGGGGAAATTGACGATGATGTCACACATCGTATTGGGGCAGCGTGGATGAAATGGAGGCTCGCTTCCGGAGTGCTATGCGATAAGAAGGTGCCACCACAACTTAAGGGCAAATTCTACAAAGTGGTGGTTAGACCGGCTATGTTGTATGGGGCAGAGTGTTGGCCAGTTAAGATCTCTCACATTCAAAAGATGAAAGTTGCCGAGATGAGAATGTTGAGATGGATGTGTGGTCACACCAAGAGCGACAGGATTAGAAATGAGGCTATTCGGGACAAGGTAGGAGTGGCCTCGGTGGAAGACAAGATGCGGGAAATGCGACTGAGATGGTTTGGGCATGTGAAGAGGAGAGACACAGATGACCCAGTGAGAAGGTGTGAGAGGTTGGCTATGGATGGCTACAGAAGAGGTAGGGGTAGGCCGAAGAAGTATTGGGGAGAGGTGATTAGACAGGATATGGCTCAGTTACAGCTTACCGAGGACATGACCTTAGATAGGAGGCTGTGGAGGACCCACATTAGGGTAGAAGGCTAGTACATAGTATCGTTATTCTTCCCTATTCATAGGCGCACTAGCACATTACAATTCCTTGTACTCTCATTTCTGCTATTTCTGTTACTATTTATTGCTTTCAGTACTTTTGATTACTCTATTTTATCTGTGATGCCTTCGTGATTTATTTTTCTATAGCGCTTTGAATTTTTTTAACTTTATCTGACCCCCTTTTCCGCTTTTTTTTTTTTTTTTTTTTTTTTTTTTTTTTTTTGAGCCGAGGGTCTCTCGGAAACAGCCGTCCTACCTTGGTAGGAGTAAGGTCTGCGTACAATCTACCCTCCCCAGACCCCACGTTGTGGGATTTCACTGGGTTGTTGTTGTTGTTGTTGTTGTTGTTGTTCATAGTCTATACATCTGAAAAGAAAATGCAATCATTTTGTGGTAAAACAGATGATCTTCTTAAGTTCGTTTTGTATGAAAGAGGGAATATCTTTAAGTTCTGTTATAATCAAGTGTAAATTAAAGCAGCACCAACCTTTGAGAAGGAATCTTTTCCACATAGTTTTTAAGAATACAACAACTACTATGCCTCAATCTCAAAACTAGTTAGGGTCAACTATATGCATCCTCCTCAAGATGCAGTCACCCAATCTGGACCTATTTGGTTCCACTGAATTCTTCATCTTTTAAGACATTAGGAATTATCTAGAGGTTCTCTACCTTTTCTAACAAAAGTAACTTTTAGGTGCATAAAAATAGTCAAGATTCTAGAGAGAGTGTTAGCAAGAATTATGGTGTATTAGTCAAAACCTTGGTGGACAAGGTGAGCACAAGCTGGCCAACACCACCATTAGGCATTAACCAATTAGAAAAAGAAGATAATGAAGAAGAAATTTGGCAGTTTAAAAAAAATATATGGGAATCTGTATCTTCTTTTTCCAATAAGCTTGTGCCTTGTGCTGATTTCTGTCATTAAGTTCTGCAGAGACTGTCTTCACAAAAACTCTATGAATATGTTCACAAAGTAGAAAATTTATAAGTATAATTTTTTTTGATCAAGTAAAAGATTTCATTCATACTAATAAGGCCAACTTGTTAGTATGAATGGTTTGGGCAAGTGAAGAGGAGGTGCATTGACGCCCCAGTGAGGAGGTGCAAGAGGCTAATTGTAGAGGGTACGACGAGGGGTAGAGGTAGGCTGGAAAAGTATTGGGGAGAGGTGCTTAGGCATGATATAGCGCAACTTCATGTTACCGAGGACATGACCCATGATAGGAAGGAATGGAGGTTGCGTATTAAGGTAGGCGGTTAATAGGGGTAGAATGTTGTCTTTCCTTTGTTATCTACCGTCATATATTGTTTACGGTGTTCCGATTATCACACTACTTGTTGGTATTGTTCCTTTCTTGTAGATGTTACACTACTTTTTATATTTATTGTTATGCTTTCTTCATTATTTTCTTCCTCTATTACTTGAGCTTGATGCACTTGAACCGAGAGTCTTTTGGAAACAATCTATCTACCTCCACAAGGTAGTGGTAAGGTCTGTGTACACCCTACCCTCTCCAAACCCCACTTAGTGGGATTTCACTGGTATGTTGTTGTAACACGGTCAACTTGGCCGTATACAAGATATATATCAAAAAAGGAGAAACCTACAAAATATGATTCTCTCCAAAAGAGACCCAATGGGTGCACCAAAAGAAAATAAGGAATCAAAGACTACTCCTCAATTAAGCAAACCAAATCTGCACCCCTTCCAAAGCTCTCCTATTTCTCTCCTTCCATTTACAAGTATAATTTCACTAAAATTTGGAAGTGCATCTACCTTTTCCCTTCTTCCTCTGTTTTTGGATGAGTACACTTGAGAAAATTTAATCAACACATATAACTGGATTTTCTTTGGTTCCAAACTTAATTGAGTAGTTTAGCTTTCTCTTTCGGCTAAAATTAGTGTTCTATTGATCAATCAATGAATATATCAATCAACTATCCCTCAATTCCAAACTAGTTTGGTCTTCGGCTAAATAATCTACACCCATTCTGCACTAAGACTACGATTACTCTGGCTTTCAAAATGTTAACATTAGATTTCAGTTTCCAGAATTAATAAATTCTGGCAATGTCTTAAACATATAACATCTAAAACAAGTATCGAGAAAGTAACTTCATGTCATTCCCCATATCACTCAATTTAACTTGACTAGCAGTGATAAAACTTAACAGTTGAGATTAGAATACAATAACAAAAACAACTAGGACTCATTCCCAAACTAAGTTGGAGTGAACCATATAAAAAGAACAGTCCGTGCACTAAAGCTAAGGGTCACATCACAAAGGTTTATTGTACGCAACTTTACACTATATTTCTGCAAGAGGTTGTTTCAATGGCTTGAACATGAGGCAGCTTTACCAGTTGGATTGGACTATATGAATCATCAAACTCCATTCAAACTTTTAACCCATTTCATTCGAATCTTGAGCATAAAAGAGAGCTCTTTTGTATCGCTACAAGAAAATTGAGCAAAACAACTAGGCCTTATTCCCAAACTAAGTTGAAGTGGACTTTATAAAAAAGGATACTCTGGTGCACTAAAGCTTAGCGTCGAATCACAAAAGTCTATTGTACGCAACCTTACACTCTACAAGAGGTTGTTTCCACGGATTGAACACACAACTTTACCAGTAGCATTAGACTATATGAATCATCAAACTCCATTCCAATTATTAACCCAATCTTGGTTGTAAAAAGAGAACTCTTTGTATCACAACAAGCAAATTGAGCAAAACAACTAGGCCTCATTCCCAAATTACGTAGCAAATTGAGCAAAACAACTAGGCCTCATTCCCAAATTACGTTGGAGTGGACTATATAAAAAGGTTAGTCTGGCACACTAAATCCAAGGGTCAGATCACAAAGGTCTATTGTACGTAGCCTTACACTGCATTTCTGCAAGAGGTTGTTTACACGACTTGAACACGAGGCAACTTTTCCAGTTGGATTGGACTATATGAATCATCAAACTCCATTCCAACTTTTAACCCATTTCATTCAAATATTGAGCGGCAACGAGAGCTCTTTCGTATCCAACAATCAAATTTATCAAAACCAAATGGTTTATCTACAATTTTGAGTTCATCAGTTCCCAATTCAGTTTTCTTTTTTCTTTTTCTTTTTTGGGTTATTCAATACTGGGATTAGATTGGACATGCAATTGCAACATAAATGATGAAAATTACGGATCTTTATAAAAGATTTTACCTGACAAAGACTATCATCTGAAGCCCAAGTAACCCTTTTCGATTTCTGCTGTCCTCGCATATTTACAAATACAAAAAAATTCCGATTCGATTCAATTCTCAGATATAAATCTTAAATCCAATGGAATTAACAGTGATTTTATTGTCAAATTTGCTCCAAAAACCCTAATAAAATCTGCTAAATTTTGATCCGATTGTGAAAAAAAACGATTTTTCCGATGGAAGTAAATCTACTTATTGAACATATAAGTACAGAAGAGAAAGACAGAGAGAAAAAGAGGAACACAGATCAAAGGCAACCCTAAATAGAACCCTAGTTCCTCTTGATTTTTTTATTTTTTTTTCTGCGCCCCCTTTTTGTAAAATAAATAAATTATGAACTGTTCACTCACTGTTGGAAAAAGAAAAAAACAAGAGCCTGGTCAGCATGTATTCTTTTTCACTTTTTTTTTTGTTAAATTAAAAAAAAAGAAAAAAAAGAAGAGATTTTTACATACACGTATGTATTTGTTACGTTGGATATTAAGAAAGAAAGAAATGTTTTGAAATTTGTGATTTATATTAAGTCATTGATGTTTGTGTAATTATTTTTTATTTTTCACCCGATGTTCGGAGTTCTCACTAGAGTCGCGACGAAAGATAAATCGCGCACTGCAGGGTTCATTTGAGGGTGGTTCTCTGACAGAATTTCTTCATATCTAGGGCTCGAACTCAAAACATCTGGTTAAGGGTGAATTAGACCTACTACTGCATCACAACTCATGTTAATGATGTTTGTGTAACTATAAATCATTTTATTAATGATAAAATGATATTATGAAGTTTAATTGTTGCTAATATAGAAATGTGTCATTTTTTGGAACTGACTAAAAAGAAAAGTGTGTTACTATAAATTTAGACAGAGGGAATTCTACTACTTCCTTTTTTAAAAATTTGTCTGTGTGATTGGGAATACGAGATCAAACTAACTAATATTTGACGCAAAATTAAATATATAATTATTTTTAAAAATAAAATTTATATATTTAAAAACTATATAAAACTATTAGCTTTGATGGACATTTTTTACTTGGTACATGTTATTGGTGGGAGGTGGTACGTATCTGTAAAATTAGTTAAGAGATGTGCAAACTGGCTCGAATACTACAGTTATATGGAATAGTATTATAAATTACAATAGTTAAGAACAATATACCCAATACAATATTATATGTGGGTCTAAAAATAATATAATATACGCAAACCTTACCTCTATCTTGAGAGGTAAAGATATCTTCGATAGACCATTAACTCAAGAAATAAGTCACAATAGTTAACTATTTAACTCAAGATAGAGAGTTTTTTTTTTTCCGATAAATCATTGACTCAAAAAAATAAGTCATAATAGTTAACTATTTAAAATATTCAGAAAGCATTTTCTTAAAAAGTATAATTTATTCGATTGTCTAAATAGTAACTAATACATACAAATTGACATGAAAAGAACATTACTTTTTAAGTTTATGTGACATTATTTAACAAGTATAAAATTTAAGAGAGAAAAAAATACTTTAGAAAAAATTATGTCAAAATTTGAGCTTAAATTGATATCCATTGTCATATTCAATTACTAGAACTATGCAAAAAAAAAAAATAGAAAAAATTAAGTCCATGCCCCATAAAAGTAAAATAATTACAAGCAAATATCCCTTTAGAATTCATACCCCCTAAAGAATGAGATTCGCGACCAAGATACTGTCGCAGTATCAATATACTGACATGATATCATTGAGGTTGTTTCAGTCCTTAATGATACCACCAAAGTGTGTATATATATATTATTTTGGTATCATTGATATCTACTTCAATCCTTCAGCTACATCTCCATGAAATTATTATATACTGATATGGTATCATTAAAAATCGTTTCATAAAAATGTTGAATGATACCATCATAGTATATATATACTGTGATGGTATCATAAAGGTTTTCCTAAGTTATTCGATATTACGCGAATGATACTACCACGATATTTTTGTATATTATCATGATATTGAAAATCCTTAATGAGGCACTTTTAAAATCTTTAATGATATCATAACAATATATTAATACCTTATCGGTATCATATAGGATTAAGCTCTTTTTTCAAGAAATAAAAATAAAACAATTAAGAGAAAATTATTAAAATCACAATCTTATTTATTAAACTAATTAGTAAATATATTATTTGTGAAAATCCCTCGGTATATTGATACCATATCAGTATCATCTAGGATTGAGCTTAATCCTCTGTGATACTCTATCGATATATTGATACCCTATCGGTATCATGTAGGGGTGGGCGCTGACGTTAGAATGACGTCAGCGTACGAATTTAAAAATAATTAAAGGGGGTACAAGGGTAATTAAGTTGGACCGAATAGGTACTGAAAGAAATTATTTTGAGGTAGAGTATGAGGTGTTAAATAGTTTGTTTAAAGGATCTATTTTATATAGTTTTCTTTATAGAGTATTCAATTTAGTTATAGAGTTTTAAGGGATGGAATAAAAATTAGAGACAGATGGATAAGACAGACATGGATGAAATAAAAGAGGGAAAAAAATGAAAATATTTAAGGAAATGTCCACTAAATGATATTTTTTTTAGGCTTAATTTATTAAATTAATATTTGGTTTAATTCTATCTATGAATTGTATGCACTTTTTTTGTTGGAAAAATTATGCAAATAAGCAAACATATATTAGTTAATTAGCTAACATAGCTATAGTTTGAATTAATTATGGTTCGCGGCAAATATCTAGTTGTAATTACAGTTTGAGTTTTGTATAATTCGCGCTATTGTACAGTTGAGTTTTGTATAATTCGCGCGATTTATAGAAACGCTATGCGCGAATCGAATTATATAGCGAAATATACAAACACTACAAATTGTATAGCGAATTATACAAACGTTGTGCATGAATTGTATAGTGAAATATACAAACGTTATATAAAAACTGTGAATTGTATAACGAATTATATAAATGTATACAAATATTGCGCGAATTATACAAACACTACTATAACTATAGCTACAAATTGTAATTAACAAATTATAGTTGTGGAGCATAATTAAGGGAGTCCGCATTAAAATCTCGATTAAATTTGAATCACACACTAAAAAAATTATTTTAAAATGACGCTCCTAATATAATTTTCTTTATACTCAAGGCTCGAACCTGCAATTCCCACCATTGCACTACAACTCATATTGATTATCAATTGTATATACATATCAATACCCCTGAATATGTGGCATGAACCTAGGCCTTCACGTGAGATAGAACCCAGGCTCAAAAATAATTTAATGAACTAATTTAATTTGTAAAATCTAAATTAATTACCTAATCCAAATAATTTAATATAATTGTGTATATGGAAAATTTTAAAAAATAAATAAAACCTAAATACATTTTTTCGAAATAAACTCAAGAAAAAATATTTTAAAAATGAAAGGTTGATATATGGTAACAGAGGAGTTCATAAATTGTAACAAGTTAAATTGTAAATTGTAACAAATTAAATTCCGTTATTTTATTTTTCTTTCACTACTAATTATATTAATAGCTGAAATTTATTATTTTCACATGCTTAAGATAAAGTTGAAAGCGAAAATAATGTTTAAATTATCCAATACACGTTGATCAACCATTTATTAGACGAAAAAGGATTAACTATACAAGAAGGTGCCACAACAACTTAAGAACAATTTCTACAAAGTGGTGGTTAGACCGACTATGTTATATGGGGCGGAGTGTTGGCCAGTTAAGGTATCTCACGTTCAAAAGATGAAAGTTGCTGAAATGAGAATGTTGAGATGGATGTGGGCATACCAGGAGTGATAAGATTAGAAATGAGGCTATTCGGGATAAGGTAGGAGTGACCTCGGTGGAAGATAAGATGCGGAAAATGCGACTGAGATGGTTTGGGCATGTGAAGAGGAGAGACACAGATGCCCCAGTGCGGAGGTGTGAGAGGTTGGCCATTAATGGTTGCAGAAGAGGTAGGGGTAGGCTGAAGAAATATTGGGGAGAGGTGATTAGACATGACATGGCGCAGTTACAACTTACCGAGAACATGACCTTAGATAAGAGGGTGTGGAGGACCCACATTAGGGTAGAAGGCTAGTTCATAGTCTCGTTATTCTTCCTTTTTAGTAGGCGTATTAGCGCACTATAATTTCTTGTGGTCTGATTTCTGTTATTATCTATTACTTTCTGTACTTTGATTGCTCTATTTTATTTGAGTTGCTTTCGTTATTTGCTTTGTCATATCGCTTTGAACTTCTTATCCTTATCTGATTTTTTTTATGATTTTACTGAGCCGAGGGTCTTTCGGAAACAGCCGTCCTACCTTGGTAGGAGTCAGGTCTGCGTACACTTTACCCTCCCCAGACCCACATTGTGGAATTTCACAGGGTTGTTGTTGTTGTTGTTGTATACTATTATATCATCAAAAATAGTTTAAATATTTTCTTTGTTTCACTATTCGGTTAATAACACAATATTGTTGTATTATGGCCCTAGTTTATCGTTAACTAGTGAATAGGTCCGCGCTTCGCTCGGTAATTATGATCTTATTGAATTTATATAATATTTTTTTATAATTGAAAATTTTTTGGGAGCCATCTTTTCAAATGAGGATGAATTACTGAGAAGAAACCGATTTACATTTTCTGTGATTTTTTTCATTGCTTTTCATATTTTTTCTTTTATAATTTGAAAGTAATACAACAATCTTTATGAGAACCACCAAGTGAAAAATATTATTTATTATTCATATGTAGAAGGTTTGATTATATACGAAGTGACTAATAACCATCGACCCAGCGTGCTCTGTTAAAAACATGTAAATGAAGGGACACTAAATATAGAGAAGGATATAACGTTAAAACTCAATTTGTACCACAATACATAAAAAGATGGTGAGATGTTTGGAATAAAGACGCAATATAAAAAACGATGTGAATGTAAAGTGCGTTAAAGGGGTGGGCGGGCGGAAAGTTGTAAAACTAATACATAACAATCTACTACTACAGAACGCATCAGTTCCGCGATCATTAATCATTGAATGATAGATCTTGTAGCATTCCGACATTAATGCTGGCTCTTAGTTGGTCTTGCTTTCTCTGCAGGTAGTGGATCCGCAGTTTTAACATGTGAGCTAGTGTGTGTCCGTTGGAGGGGGGAGTGGTGGTACTTTAATTACTGAAGCAAGAGAGAAAGATAATATTCGTGGTGTCCATCATCAATAAAGTAGAAGGTGTAATCTGGAAATTACCTAGACATTCAATTGGAAGGCTTAGGTGTTGTGGACTAGCTATAGCTTTTTCCTCCATCGGTGTATTACTGCGTGTTTAAAGATAATGTGGTATTATCAAAGTAATAAGTTTATAATAATGCTCATAATAATGCAATTTAGTGTCCGACGTCTACTATAAAAATAATAAGAAAAGACGAAAAACACACTAACAAAATCTTTTAAATAACCTTCTTCTTTCCTTCTTGATTCATTTCTCATTCCTATGAAGCTATTCTTTTCATGTCCTCAAAATCATTGAAGTTATGTCATAAATTCATAAAATCTAAAACAGAATTCTTCATTCTTTTTTTTAAAAAAAAAAGAAAATAAAATCTATGAATTCTAACATGCAACAAAATTTTCAAGCTTCAACAAAATCCAAAAATTTATCATTTACTAATTCATCATCAAGAATATGTAAATTATTTGGTAAAACTTATTTTAAAATAACATTAATATTGAGATTAAGAATTTCAAAAGAATAAGAAATTTTCAACATGTATAAATTTATAATAATAACAGGTAACATGCATGTTGTACAGTGTACACTTTCCGAAAAATATTAATAACATATCACAACGAAGCAAAACTTATCAATATAAATTTGAGGAGGATAGAAAATTTACCATAACCCTTGTGTAATTCATCACTTTCTATTTTTCGCATAAGCCATTAATTTTCAAATATTACCGCCTTAAAGTATTTTATATATATAAAAAAAAAGTTCTTTTCAAATCAATAGCGGAAGGACAATTGTATGGCTCATGCCATAAAACCTCGCAAAGTTAAATTTATTATTCGATGAAGGCGAGATGATGCAAGAGAATCACGTACAAATTATATTACTCTTTGAAGCAATCTAAATAAATATCATAAAAATATTATTTAATTTACATAAAAAAATTACAAAATCTATCATGAAAATAATAAATTAAAAGAAAAGAATAAAGAGAGAGATTTGATAGTCACTCAACATACCTCAACACGGATGCGTGAAAATGAATTGTGGCCATTCAATTGAATCTTTGCAATTCTTATTAATTTATAACTCTTTACTGTCCTCATAACTTTTCATTGCCTCACGCCTCTTTCATTGTTGTAACTGCAACAGTTAATTTCATTTTTACACCTTTTAATTATTTTAGTTGCAATCATTATTTCTTTTACTAATGTTTAATGCATTTTTTATTTTTATTTTTTTCAAACAACCGTTACGGTCTTCTGGTAGGAAAGAAAGAGAACAGAAAATGTAACACAAAAAAAAGTGAGAAAACGTATATTTAAAATTGAGCATTTAATTGTGGTATTTTTTTAAATATTACATTCAAATAATAAAAAAGAAAATCTAAAAGATAATGAAAAAAATTCAAAAAAACCACAAAAAAAGATAAATAGGATTTTAGCCATGAGAGCTAGAGACATGCAACATCATCAAGTCTAACATCCTCCTTTATATATATATAGAGAGAGATTTGAACTGAGGGCTACGTGGATGCTCAAGAACAAAAAGACTCATCCCTAATCTTAAATTTGCACCACCACCCCATCCCTGACAGCTTGTTTGGATGGTGGTTTTTTGTGGTATGGTATGGTTAGTAAGAGAACCACATTTGTTTTTATTGTTTCTTTAATTACATGGTATGGTATGATTTGGTTTTATGATTTTGTAATCATGAAAACCCTCACTTTTTGAAACCACCAATTTGGTGGTATCCCATTGTTTTCTTATTTTTTTTTTCAATTATACTCTTACTTGATTTTAAATAATTCTAATTTACCATTTATTCTTTCTTAAACGTAACCCTAATATATCTATTGTTTTCACCGTCGTATTACTCATTCTTCTCCGCAATAATTTTTGAAACTTCTAGGAATTTCAAATTAAATTTTGAGGAATATTCCATTGACCGTAAATTTGTGTGACTTGCTGTCCATATTATTTTTTCATGTTAAACATGAACTATATTTATTGAAGATAGGTGTGATATTGGTGTAGCGATTTCAATTTTAGGTTGGGTGGTGCGTCCTGCCAGAGATGGGCATGTAATTTCCTTTTAGTTAGTTTATTTATTAATTTTATGTGGATTTTGATATTGCAGATATTAGACATGCACTCTTCCTAGAACCACATAATAAGTTTGCGAGTTTGGCTGAAAAGAGACTCACAAAGCTGATTAGTTGGGCTTTTTCGTAAATTTATCAGTTACAATATAGTATCATACAGTCAAATCAAACAACAAAATTATTATTAAACAATAGCAAATCATACAGTCTATCCAAACATAATATTGTATTGTACTGTACAGTACCATACTATATCATACAGTACCGTACATTATGAAATCATGAAAAACCATCATCCAAATAAAGTGTAATCAGACCCATTATCCGACCCAAATACCCCCGCACCTCACCCACCCACACACACTTAAATTAAATAATCCTTCTATTTTACCATCTCTAAACATTATAAAGTGGAGAAGGTGAAATAAAGGTATATTTAAACTATTTTTTGAGAGTGCATGTGCATGGTTAATCCTTTAAACGGAGGTATCATATTTTAAGTGATTTAATTATCTATCTAATAGACGTTTGGAGATATGCGCAAAAAAAATTCAAAATTTGAAAACATATTTTATCATGTGTTGAGAAGCACAATCAAAATCTATGATAAATCAAATGTTTAAATAAAATTTACTAATAAATTTAAGAATTGTCCATGTGTTCCGCTCGATTAATCTCTATGTGTGCACCGTCCATGCCATGAGGGCAACCAATATAGCCAAGTGACAATCAACTTGCTAGGCAATTTGTGGATAATCCATCAATGAATTATTGGGTTGTGTGTGTTGGCTGACGTTATGCAATTGAAATTTTCTGTCTTTGTCTTTTCTTTTGGAGTTGAGGTTGTTATTGGAATGATTTTGGAGAATTCTTATATTTGATTTTATTTGTTAGTTGAATTCTGTTACTCATTATTTTGTTAAATGAATATTTAAACTCAATAAAATATAATATTTTAAACACTTTTTTCATTCAATTAGTGGGAGTGTAATACAACCAATTACCTATGGAATTCCACGTCACTTTTTTAATGACACATCAAATTTTTATTTTATTTTTGATGACACATCAAAAAATTTAATATTAAAAACAATAAATAATACTTATTAAAAAAAAAGGTGCAATTCACTCCTTTTCCCCATCCCCACTTCATTGTCTTCTCCATTCCCACCCCTCACCAAAAAAAAAAATCACCTTCTACTCCCACCCTTCACCAATAAATAAATAAATCACCTTCGCACCCAAGAACTTCCTCAAACATAAAAATTCTTTTGCTAATATGTATTCTTGAAAATCTATTGCTAGGAAAAATTATTCTTTTAACGGCTGTAATATGAGTTCTATTAATTTTGAATCGGTAAACTCAAATATCAAAGGAACTCCAGTTGAGAAAAAGTTTGTTTATGAGTAAATTCATGCAATACATCTTGAAAAATTAAGTACATAAATATGATGGACATATTAGCCAGCGGGATATCTTCTGGCAAAGATATTTTTTTTATGATAATAGTGATAGTGTTGGTGGGTGTTCATCGAAGAAGACGAGGAAGAAAGTAGAATGGGCTGAAAAAGAAGGGAAAATGGTGGATGGGTGGGTGAGTACTGAACTGAAGAAGAAGAGAGAAGGGGTGGGGTGAAGAAGAAGAAGATGAGATGATTTGAGATTTTTTTTTTTAAAATAATAATAGTAATTTTCTTGTATAATTTTAGTATATATTCACTTGCTTCAAAACGCTTGCAGTCACACACTTGTTCAACTCAGTTATTTTAGTGCCATATAAATTTGGTCAACGATCAGAGGGGTTTAAAAATAGAGTTTCATCGAGTTTAAGTGCTTATTTGGCAAAGTAATAAGTAGAAGGATCCAACTGACAAACGGAACCATCTATCGAAGTCTCCCATGTCATTTCGCCTATTTCCAAAATACCAAATTTTTGATTTGTTAATACTATTAGGTTGTAAGTTGTAATACAGTTATCAAGTTGCATGGGTTTTTAATTGATTTTATATTTTTATAAATAAATAAAGTAACGTAGTAAAAACATGATTGGTAAAAGTTGTAGCGTTAAACGATCAAAGGTAATGAAATCCTCAATTATTTAGATAAATCTTGAGTAAACTCTGAAACATGTGTTTGATACTATTCTATTAACCTTGAACTTAAGCTCGATGGCTAGTGTTTTCCAACTATTAATAACTTCAATTTAGGGTCACAGTCGAATCACATATCTCTGTGATCATGAATCAAATTAATTATGGATATTTTACTTAAATTTCATTGTGAAAAAGCCCAATTAGCAATGTATAATAAAAAAGACTTATGTATCAAATCGCGATGTATCAGCATCATTCCTATGTATCAGAAGAGAGATTTTTGAAATTTTTTACAAATGGTAGGAAATAATTGAAAATATAGAAATATAAGATGTGTAATTTGATAATTTTTCCATTAATTAATTATTCCCTTAACTTAAAAATTGTTATTTGAATGACGAAACCTAAATGTCTTTCCTTTGTAGTTGGTACATTTTGGACAAACTAATGTGTTACATCTCATTTGCACCAAAGCAAATAATGTAGCCAAAAATGTAAAGCCTAAAATATAGAACAAATGAAAATGTAGTTCAATATTGGACCTAGCACCAAAGAAGCCCAATTAATCCAAATATGAGTAATGGAATAGTTGGATTTCCTAGTTTGTAATATGATTTTTGGTAAATATACAAATTGGAGTCGTCTCTAACTTCTTCATCAGAATGATAGAACCTTTAATTCTGATCGATCAAGAAGCTAACAAAGAACATCGCGATCCTTATAGGCCAAGGTTGATTGGTAAAACATTTAGATATTTCATTGGATTATCTTTATTGTATTGATACAAAATATGATGGAAATGAAGACTATTAGATCGAACACGTCACACACATAAAAAAGACCATAATCAATTAACGTATGCAAGCTAACACGATTAATTGAACCTCCCGATCTTATAGCCATGTAAAAACAAAAACGATTGACGAAAATTAGGAGAATCAATAAAAAATCTCTCTCTTTATGTTGTCAATTTCTTATGTTTAATTATTTGCATCACTATTCTATGTTTTTTTTAACTTTTACACGACATAATATATGTTGTCAACCCGAGAATCAATAAAAATCTCTCTCTTTTATGTTGTCAATTACTTATGTTTACTTATTTGCATCACTATTCTATGCTTTTTTTACTTTTACACGACATAATATATGTTGTCAACTCGAAAATACGTACAAAAATGTTAGAACGTATTTTTTCAAAAATAAAAAATAGTCAAAATTTTTGGGGGTACGAGGGAATGGAAATTGCAAGAGAGAATTATAAGTGAAGAATAAAACTCTTATCAATAAAATAAAATCTTAGTTAATCAACCAATTGAGCCACTAAAAATTTCTGACATCGAGAACGTACTTTAGCTAGTAGTCAAACGAGTTATGGCAATGCAGACTAATAAAGGAACTTCACAAAGATGCGTGCAAGTACAGACAACTTGTTTATTGCACTTTGTGGCCCGTGATCCATCTTCTTCCTTATTGCCCGTGACTTAACTCACAAGTAGAAATAACACAAATTTCATAGTGTTAAGAGATGAATCACGGGCCATGTATCGATTTCGAATATATTTCTCAACTTGTCGATATATCATGTCTCGATTTCGGATATATTATTTAACGTTTCGATACATCACGTAAAGTAATGTATCCGATCGATATATCGCGTAAAGTGATGTACCCGAGAATAGGAGAGAGTAGAATTTTTTGTAATTTTTTTCAAATGATAGAAAATTTTGAGAAATATGGTAAAATAAATTGCGTATTTAGATAATTTTTTCTTGATTTAATGCAGTAACAATTGGTTCATGGACTAAATTATTTTAAGCTTATAGTTCTAAATTTATAATTTTAAAACTAAATTATCTTACGTATAGGATACATTGATAACAAATTAGATCAAATAAGGTGAAATATAACTTCAATCAAATAAACTATAAATTTATTCTCGAATATTATCCCACCATATCACATGAATCAAGCGATCCCACAACGTTCATTTTGGTGATCCGATCCACTTCTGTCTTTAATACCATGTCACCTTTGTCTTAAAAATTGTAATTAATCCATTTTTTCCTTTTCTTCAAAATAATTACATTGTCAATGAGGACATGAAGTATTATTACAAATTCATTAAATCAAAACAATCACGACCTATATCTATATCCTTACAATTACTGCTTTTCCCCAAAAGAGAAGAAATTGCTTATAGCCAACATAATTATAAAAATGATAACCTATAGTTTTAAATGCTTTCAATTTCCTATATGTGTGTAGGAGGCAAGAAAAAGAACCCAACAACAACAAAAAAATGTTCACTGGATTTTGACCCAAATTCCTTCACTTGGTATATCTTGATGAACCACAAAAAGAAGATAATAATTTGGTGGGGCTAATTTAGCATTATTTGGAGCGACCACATTGATTTGATAGGCTTTTTCCCCAATTAGTTTCACATTTTCACTTGCTAACACCAATAATCTTTGGTTCATAGTAAATGAATGTGTGTTAAATCCAGGTGCAGCCATTGTAACCGTGACCAAATTTATGTCCACTCGACCGAAAACCTTAAATTGAATGGGCACCCGTTGCCCATACCCGAATACATATAGCGAAGAAGACGAGATGATCTGTGGTCGCAAGTGTTCAGATCCTGAATCCAAATAAGAAGGTGAGAATGCCTCTATGCTCAATTCCGTAGGAAAAAGAACTCCAGTGAATTTGTAATACACATTTGGATTACTACCCCCAACAAGAACCCGACCATCTCTCAGTAAAACCGATGTTGAATGGTACATTCTTGGTACGGTACTCGGATTTTGAATCTCGAATCGAGAATCAAACTGGTTGTCGGGTCGGTAAATCACGGGTTTTAAAATCGGATTGCGACCACATTCCCATCCAGCAGTACCCGAAGTCGCTCCGTTAATGATCAAAACATTTCCATTGGGTAAAATTACCATATCACCCATTGTCCTAGCCAATGGCATGGTCTCCATAGTCCATTGTGGATTCGGGTCGGTTATTGTAATCCGCCCGCAAGTACTCAATGCACTTGAAAAATTACCATTTTGAGCGCTAGTGTACGAACCTTTCGGGGCTCCACCGCATACCAAAACTTCAGCTTGAATTTCTTGTACTGCTTGTAAATTCTTCAACGGAAGAAGAACGGCCGAACCCGTACTTGGATAATTTCTCGGGTCACCACCTGGTATTTTTGGATAATTTTTCAATACCACATTCTTCGTATAATCGAACAATATAGCTCGATTATTCGCGAAAATGAACAAATTCCCATCCACATTAAGGAAAACAAAAGGGTACAAATTATTCTCAATTTTAGGATCATTTGTCTGCACAAGAAATGGCAAACTATATGAATTATTGGCTGAAGTAGTCTTGGGATAAAACTCATAGTTAAAAGTCCTACGACCACCAATAATAATTTGCCTACCATCTGGTAAAATATGATTCGTAGCATACCATCTTCTTTGAATTAATCCACCTTGAATTTCATGCCAATCACAAGTAGTACTAATAGTAGTTGCATTATTACAAGGTTTGAAGACTCGTACAACTTTCTCACCATCGTTGAATCCACCAGTCTGAACTAAAGAACCAGTGGGGAATACTGAACCCGAGGAGCACCAAACATCGGTTTGGACCATAAGGGGACGTATCAAGTTGTTAGCAACGTCATATTCTACGGAGTGAGCAGTGCAATCAACTTTTAACGTAGTGTCATTTTGGTTGTACCGACATTTTCCATCGGGCAACGAAATGTTTGACTTGCCAAAATCCGTACGGTCGTACATAACTACTCTATCGTTGTTAAGAAGTTGCATGTGCATGACGGAAATGCCGACGTTTGATAGTAGTAAATTCCATTTTCCGCCGCGGCTACCAGATGCAGCTGCGGCGTAAGCGAAACTCGGCCGGTGACATATAAGTAGTAGTACTAGTAGTTGTAGTAGAAAGATGTGAGAATGTATGAAGAAAAGAATATTATTACTACTACTACAACTACTCTTCATAATGAGCTGTGTTTTTTTGTTTGTTTGGTTTTTCTGACAAGTTATGACAAAAGTTATATTAAGGGGGATAGGGTGTAATAATGTAATAGAGGTGTATTTTTCTTGGTTGGGACTTTGGGATGTGTGTGTGGTTAATAAAAGACTTGAGGAATGAATGTTCTTTATTTATATATGGGGGTGTCACGTTGGGAGGATATGTTTTTAGTACCACAAAGCAAGCAAGCAATCGCGTGACGAATAATTGCGGCCGGTGATGGTTTTGTGGAGTGTTCGATATTAGTTATTGAAATTTAATTAAATTTAAATTTGTATTGAAAAATTTTATGTTGAGAGTAAGATGGTCCCTAATAAAATCTCATGATATTCAGGTTTTCAAGTCTCTGAAACCTCTAATTACGAATAAAAAAAATATACTTATCACGTCAGCATATATTGGTGGAAAATTGGAGCTCACCTTTTATGCACAATTGAGGTGTAAAACATTTTTTACACTATCAATCACTTAAAAAACAATTATATGTATGCTAAAATTATATATATTGACATATTAAAAAGAAATTGTACTTAATTACACTAAAAATCAGACCCTTACACTCTTTATATTGTGAAAATCCTATGTACGATTAGACTCCCCATGAGTTATAGGTATTTTTGTAATTAAGTATGTTAAAATATGTTTTTACATATTTAAAAATGAAAATGAATAATTTTATGGGAAATTAATTTATCTTCACAAATATGATTAAAAGAAAGAGAATAAGAAGACAAAATATTTTCACATGAATGAGATAAGAAGTAATTGTCTGTGGATCCCTGATGGATCTTACTTTATTATTTATCACATGACTATATTTTTAGGTTATATATAAGGGTTTAAATGTACTTTAAGAATTCATCATATTTATTATTCGTTAATAATTTAGCTCAAAACTATCGTATCGATATATTTCTACTTGATACTTCAATGTTTGATACTTGAGCAAAGTGAGTCGTGCACACATGGTGTAAATTATCAGCTTTGACAGGTCAAAAAATACATTGAAGGAATATATACCTTTACCATTTACTTGAAGTAGCTTAACATGCTCACATACTTTCTTTTTCTTGTATTCATTATGTTTGTCATTTAGATATCAAGTAATTAATGATCCCCACGAATACATATTGATAACATTAAAATTTCACTATGTGATGCAGTGGATGTGACTACTTCTTTCTCAATTGGATATATCTTGGATTTGAGCTATGAATATAAAAAATTCTTTAATAGAAAGTGATTCTCCTCAAATGGATCCATATGCCGCGCCAATTTAAATATAGTCAAAAAAACAAAATTATTTCAAGTATCCACCCTATTGGAAGCATCGTTCCTTCTTTCAAAAAGTTAGTTATGACTAATTGGTGCATAGGTTAAGAGTTTTATTATTTGATCAAGTTTTTAAAATTAATTTATTTCAAAAAGTATTTTTTGTTATAAATATTTCTGAAGAGTAATGGTCGTGTTTGATTAAATATTTTTAAAAATACTCCTATTAATAATAATATAATTAGAGCACTTATTTGTACATGATCAAGATTTCAATTGTATATTTTAGAAAAAAAGATATTGAATCACCTCTACTTCTTAAAAAAAAAACTATCTACTATTACTAAAAAGGACTTAATTTTTTTTTCTTTCTAAAAGCTTAGACAACACTTATTTTATGCAAAATGTAGCGATTTGTATTGATTTCGCTTTCTTAATTTAGTTTTTACCTTTATTAGGCTTTAATAAAAATCCAAATCTTGAAAATTTAAGGATTGTGTAGAAGGAGATAAATCTTCTACTAATTTAGACTCTTGTGTGATATTATTACAAGTGAAATTCAAGTCAGATTATACAATGTATTTTTTCAATTTGATTAATTCAACAAACTTCACGAATTTGTCTCTCAAACTACATTATTATCGAGTTTAAAAATACGCGCACCATGTGAATATTTATGTTATGCTTTATTAAAGACATTTTCTATCATTATGATATGAAATTCGTCTAAACTATCAGTCAACCTAAAAGTCTGTCAGTCCTTCTCTTTAATCTGTCCTCTGACATAAATGTCATATTAGCAGTAGAAAATTCTTCACTTTCTACTGAAAATAAAACAATCTACCTTCTATAATAAACAAATGTGACTTGATAATGTGAAAAAAATTATATTAATAATTATATGATCTGTGATTCTTTGTTAAAGCCATACTATATATTAATATAGAAAAATAAATACACGCAGAAAAGGACGTGTAAGTTGTAACCAAGAACTCTCTAATTAATTTCCTTTTAGGTAGAGAAATTGAATTGGCCACAACATTAAATCGATTTTATTTTTTCCCATCTAGAATTGAATAATATTGGTGTCTAATTAATTAGCTGAAGCTGACTCACACAACTATAATCAGTTAATTAGCTAATTTTTTGTGAGAGAAATTATTGAGGTGGTATTTATAATGAAGTTAATATGGAATTTATTATTTTGCTTGGTTTAAATACACAATTGACATGTTAAAACTTAAAAGTAGTTGAGGAAACACCAAAAGTAATTCTAAAAAAGAAAGTCCTAAAAAAGGTTTTGAGAATTTAATTAGCACTTAATCCAAATGAGCTAGCTAGCCACATATTTAATTAGTTTCCACAAAAAAACACATTTAATTATCTGCACGTAGATATAGATAACACATTTAGGGGTTGGAACTTTCCAACAGAAAAAGTTCTGATAAGAAATGCTTCTATTTGTTAGGATGTTGATGCAAATTTAAATTAGTTTGAAATTTGAAATGGATATCGAATATTAAGTGAGAAATAAAGTGGGTGTTTGGATAAAAAAAATTGTAAAATTTTTTTTTGAAAAAAGTAGTCGTACTGTATTTGTTTTTATGTTGAAAATAGTATTTGAAAAATCGAGTTGCGATTGAAAATAAATGTATAATTAAAAAACTGAAAACTAGAAGCTAAACTAAATCCAACAATGCGTACTAATTAAAAGTAAATACTACGTAGTATATATAATTAAACACTTAATACTTTGTTTAGCAAAAAAGTAACGTTTGTTCACTAAGATTACTAGCTACAATATTAATTATCATACTATTTATTAACAGTTTGATAATATATATATATATATATATATATATATATATATATATTTAAGCTTCATACTAAAAATACTGAATTCAGTTAAATTCTTAGTTCGTTAGCTACATCCATCATTCGTATTAAGGCATACTCAAATTTATTTTATTTTATTTCAATAAATTGATGTGAATGAAATGCTTGGGCATGAAGAAAATAGAAAAAGAAAAAAAAGGTTGGATTGTAAACCAAATATTCTATTTAGTGGTACATAATATGCAGAAAAAAGCCTGTTTTTTTCGTCTTTCGGTGCCTTCTTGCTAATGACAAACTGAAATAAAGAGAAAAATTCCAGACTTTGCAAAGTTCTAAACTTAAAGCACAAATATTATGTGTATTTTTTTAATTTAGCTTTTTAATGAGAATGTAAAATAAAAAAAATAAAAAAATAGCATAGCTTCTTTAATACTGTATGTCTTTTTCTATGTATTTTTAATATGTTTTATTTGAATTGGTGTATCGGAAACAATCTCTTTAAACAATCTCTTTACGACTACTCTCACAAGGTAGAACACTATTGACAATGGAGTCTAGGAGGCCCTGTGGATGAAATCAGTCGAGTGGTCTCAATTGGGCCGAAATAGAGGCAAAAGACCTATTCGAGGTCAAGATCGAGATTCTAAGGATCATGACGGTCCTTGGTGAAGGGAATCTATAAGAGAAGGTTCTCGAACCGGAAGCAAGGATCCATACGCACCATCTTTTTCATACTCTACTTATGAAATTAAACTGAATATGTTAGTTGTCGTGAGAATGTAAGCAAATTGAAGGACAATAGAGATTACAAACACAAGGAAATGAAGAAAAAAAGAAAGTTGAATTTGTGTAGCCTTAAAAAGGTTCATTTGTGTAAACCAGCCAAGTTTCACTCAAGTGTCTAGGCAAGCTAATATGATTGATCACCTCAAATTGGTCCTTTGCCAACTGCCCAATTCTTATGTATTGTAATTTAAGTTCTTAAATATATTACAGGAAAAATTAGACAACATTTAATGGTTATTATGTATTTAAGCTATAGTTATGGTCACTTATTAAATGCGTCTACAATATAATTAATTTTTCTATTTAATTCGGGACACACTAACTGATTTGTATAATTCGGTTCCTAATTGTATAAATTCAAAATTTGTGCATGCTTATCCTAGCTATTTGTATACAATTTGTCGATACATTTGATTTGTATCAGTTATGAAAAATTCATAACTGTATAAATTCAGAATTTATATATAATTATCCTGTTTGTATATGATTTGTTGATACATTTGATTTATATAAGTTCTGAAAAAATCTTAAATGTATAAATATAGAATTTGAATATATTTACTCTGTTTGTATATTGACAAACGAAATATAAAAAGTTTCAAAAAATCCCTAAATGTATAAATATAAAATTTGTATATACTTACCCTGTTTGTATATTGATAAGCGAAATATACAAACGGAAATACCCATAGCAAAGGAAACTATAGCTATGGAGCATAATTAGGCAAATTGTAGCTAAACAACATAATTAAGATACTTATAGTAGCTATTTGTGGAATTTTCTCCCTTTTATATGTGATTTTTCGTATGAATAATTAATCTTAATGGACTCTTAAGGCCCAAATATAAAATAGCTATAATAATTTGACCCATTAATAAAGCTTTAAATAGCATGTCCAAAAGAAGTGAAAACAAACATTTCTTTTTGTCAACACACCAAAGTCCAATGGGTCTAGTTCTATTGAGGTTATTGGGCTAATTACACCAAAGTCCAATGGGTCTAGTTCTACTGAGGTTATTGGGCTAATTACACCAAAGTCCAAGTGGTAATCCTATGAATTCTTTCCCTCTAATATATTATATTATATATCTAATAGAAATGTTTCCAAAGTGTATTTTTCAAAAAAGTGATGAATTGTTCATAATTCATATAAATAAAAGACAAAATGCTATTTTTGTTGTCAAATAAACGGAAGCTTTGGACATGTGCATTGCATGTGATCTATCAAGTCATCTTTTCATATTATTTGATTCGATTTTTTAATTAAAATCACATTAAAATTTCTAATCCAAAATTAAAAGAACTATTGGAGAAGTATCATATCTGCAATTAATTTGCTCGGTTTGATCTTTGATTAGAAAGGAATTCTTACTAGTAAAATTATCCTTTTGTATTTAGGGATGCTCCAAGAAGAATTTAGGCTTTTATTATGTATATATGACGACGTTAACTCTGTTTATTTTGATAGTAAAAAAAAATTTAATATCGTTAATTATAAAATTTAAAGAACAAATAAATCACCTTTTAAAATACAATAAAAATCGATTTCATCGTATTTATACATTAAGGACCAAATATAATCAAACCCCCACAAATCAAGGACCATTTTCATCAATTTCCTTTGCTCCTATGTGTAGTTGACACTTTGACAAGCACATTATTTTTAAGACAATTTTTTTTTATTTTTTTTTGAGATCATCCACAAGCGAAAGGCTACAAAAATTTCTCTCTCTTTTTCTCTCAAGCTATCTCAGATCCAATCAATTACACTCTTCTCTGAGATCCAACCGGAAAAAATGTCTACTTTCAGCGGCGATGAAACGGCTCCTTTCTTCGGCTTCCTCGGTGCTGCTGCCGCCTTAGTCTTCTCCTGTAAGTACAATTTTTTTTTTAATTTTTAGTTTTTGTTACACTGAAGAATCTAGGAAATCAAGTATAATGTTATCGGCGATCGTTGTGTTGAAAAGTTTATATTGTAAATCCTTTTTTTTTCTGTTCAGAAAGATCAATTGTAGTGTTCATTGGTCAATTGTCTTTTATTAAACTTCGTAATTTAGCTTATTATTCGAATCGAGCATTGCCTTAATATAGATAATAGATGTATGTGTTTTATAGTTTTGATAAATTTTTGTGTTGCATACAACTGATTGTGTAGTTGATCTGAGCTTAGCATATGCACCTCTCAGTTATATATGTATCTTAACAATTTTGATGATTTGTAAACATTTATCTCTAAGAAGTTGATCCAGAATTTGAAATAGAGTTGATATTTAAGGCTCTATAATAAGGTGAGATACATGAATAACCGCGTTTAGCTGGTGATTTAGAGCTCGTTTGGGTTAGCTGGTTAAAGTAGCTAATAAGAAAATCACATTAAGGTGTTAAAGGTGATTTTATGAATTAATAATTACGTGTTTGGGCAGAAGTGTTGAATTTGATAATAGACAGTTAGTGTGTTTAGTAAAAAGGTGGTGATAAAACACTTTTTGTCTAAAGATTGAAATGTTTTTAAAGCTATTTGTAAAATGTATAAATTTTAAAATATAAAAAAGGATGAATGATGAAAATAAAATAGAGAGATAATTAAAAGTTATACTTTTGGCGGAGTATTTTGGAGATTGCAAAAGAGATCATGGATAAAATTGTAAAAGGCTTGATCAAACCAAAAGTGTTTATTAGCTGTAAAATCGGGGTACCAACTTATAACTTTTGACTGATTTTAGCTTATACACACTTTTGTGTTTACTAAACGCGTAAATAAGTCAAAAGTACTTATAACTAATTTGAACAGATTATAAGCTTAGCCAAACACATTCTTATTTTTGCAATGCTAATTATGTTTGCTTATCTTCAAATTTATGCTAGGTATGGGAGCTGCTTATGGTACAGCAAAGAGTGGGGTAGGAGTGGCGTCAATGGGTGTGATGAGGCCAGAGTTGGTGATGAAGTCAATTGTGCCGGTTGTTATGGCTGGAGTTTTGGGTATTTATGGATTGATTATAGCTGTGATTATTAGTACAGGAATTAACCCCAAAACCAAGTCTTACTATCTTTTTGATGGATATGCTCACCTTTCCTCCGGTCTTGCTTGTGGTCTTGCTGGCCTCTCTGCTGGTATGGCTATTGGAATCGTTGGTGACGCTGGTGTTAGGTAAGTCATTACCATTTGGTTACCATTGTATTATTGTGGCTTGAGAAAATTCATTGCCATTTGGTTACCTTTGTGTTTTCAGTTGCTATCTTTTCTAGGTTGATAATGCATTTCCTTGTTTCTGCTCATATTGTGCTAAAATGGATGTTCTTGTTATCGCTTACTCTTTCTTTCTTAAGTTACTCACCGTTAGTTGTATGTTTAGCTAAGTTATATTAGGATACCATAAGTCACAGTCTTCCCCCCCCCCCACCCCACACATTAAATAACGCAGCAACAATTATGCTTCAATCTTGAATTAGTTGGTCTGGCAATCTGAATGATGTAGATCTGTTCTGTTTTATTTGGTACCATCACATTCCAGCCCTCAGTTTAGAGATATACACTTGTATGTACACTGCATTGACTATCCAAAGTAAAAGACTTCGGCAACACTGGGCGGACCTAATGTAAGTCTACGAGCAATGAGTAAACCTTAACCCCGATGTTTCAAAGAAAAATAGTGAATGTGCCTTCGAGTAAAGACGACGATTATACGATTGACTAAGGTAGTGATGACACAAACAGGATTTCACAATCCACATAACTAGCATTGCCATCACCATTGGCCTATATATTAGTGATGCCATGCCCATGTGTAGCTAACCTGTAATAGGTGATTGATGTTGTTGCTTCGTTATCACAGTTGAATGACTTAGTCATTTTAAATTATACGTCCATGAGTCTTATTTTGTAGGTGTGTTGTAGGCATTGATGGTTAACTGATGTAGAATTGGTGTTCATTGGAAAATGGCGCTTTCCTTGCAAGGAAAATAGCTAATTGTTCTTTTCTGTTTCTGTTTCACAGAGCCAATGCACAACAACCAAAGCTTTTTGTTGGGATGATTTTGATTCTTATTTTTGCTGAAGCCCTGGCTTTATATGGACTTATTGTTGGCATCATTCTCTCTTCTCGCGCTGGTCAGTCTAGAGCAGAGTAGAAGAACATGTTTCGCACCATTACTGTGAATTATTCGTGTTCTTGATGGATGAGATAGTCTGTCTGCTGAATTACATTTCTTTTTATTCTTCGACTTCCACTTTTCTGTACTTGATCGCTTTGGGCTAGAAGAATTGGTTCATGTGTGCTGTTCTTCTGTAGATTATATCTTTAAATAAAGATGTCAGTTATTCTGATGCCCGATTTTCAAAAACTACGGGCTTTTGTAAAATGCCCAGTATATCATTTTATCGAAGACTTAAATTCAATTTTTAATTTACTTCAAGATTTCCCTCCCTGATGTATTTATACGCTCTCTTTCCCTTCATACGTCATTTTGAAGATTATGCTTTTGTTTTACTCTCTTTGCTGCTGTTACCGCTTGTTATTACTGAATTTGTTTACTTCCTTCTCCAAGGTAAACAACTTCCTTCTCCAAGGTAAGGGTAAGGTCATAATATACAGTTATACATTCACTACCTTCTCCATGCCTCACTTGTGGGATTATACTGAATTTGTTTTTTTTGTTGTTGTATACTCTTGTCGATCTAACTTTTGTTTTCCCAGTTAGAATGTTAGCCAATTTGTTGAACAACTTATGAGCCCAAGAGTGTAACCTACTAGATCATCCTAACCAAGGAGTTTGGGCTTTAATCCCATCATCCTGTATCCACAGGATGATCCACAAGAAAAGTGATAGATTTTAGCATATGTATAATGGCTTCAATTGAACCCATCATTTTCGATGCAGAACATGTAAAATGTAAATGTAATCTGAAAAAGATGGCGTGTATGAAACCTTACTTTTACCTTAAAAAGATAAACAAGTTGTTTTCGATAAGGCTCTCAAGAAAGAGATATTTCTAACTCATAAAGATAAACAAGTTGTTTTCGATAAGACTCAAGAAGATGTGATAGGAAAAAAGGTTCCGTAAAGAAACAAAACAGGAAATGGGAAGAAAAAAATTTGTTTTCGATAAGACTCAAGAAAGAGATATCTCTACCTCATAAAGATAAACAAGTTATTTCCGATAAGACTCTCAAGAAAGATGTGATAGGAAAAAAGATTTCGTAAAGAGAGACAAAGTAAGAAATTGGAAGAAAAAAGTTAGTTCCGTTGCCGGGACTTGAACCCGGGTCTCTCGGGTGAGAGCCGAGTATCCTAACCAACTAGACTACAACGGATTTGTTGTTCACTTAATAGTTGTCTAGTGTAATACTAATTACATGCCACATTCCAATCCCGGGTACTGCAAAACAAACTTAAAGTTGAATAAGAATATCAGATATTTCATGATTTTTATACGAATTTTCATCGAGAGAGTTCAATATCTATTAATATATATATATATATAATTTTTTTGACCTTATATATTTAATATGAATTTTCAATGAAGGGGCTTCAATTTCTAACTCAATCCGCCATTGTTAGTAAGAAATGTTATGTGGATATATAGTTGGGTATATTAAAAATTTTATTATAAATTAATATTTAACTATTCACATAAGTTATTATTATAATATTAATTCAAAAATTATCGTAGAAATTCATGAATTTAAAATTCTAAATCCATGTCTCAAAATTTATTGATGATTTACATTGTATCATATAATACCAGAAGATATGGGAAATATAGTGGAATGTCAAGAGCAGGAAAGGCCACCATTTTCAACAACTATTTTTAAATCTTAAGTTTTCTCATCCCATTGGTGAATAAAAACATGTTCTTCTTTTGTTTTGGAAATAGATGACATGATGGGTCCCTTTATTAATTAAAAATAATTATTGGTGAGAAAATATCTACTAGTTGCAATGATCAAGTACAAAAATTAATATGCAGAAGTATGTGTGAAAAAACATGTCACTTTATTGATGGATAGATCGATTGGCTGCCAAATAAGTTGGTTGAATTAAATTTGAACGAATTAAAATAATATGAGTTAATTTAATAAATAAATTTATTATTAAATTATTCAAAAGTTATTTGAATTGCGATAAATTGAGTTAAGATGAACTAAATAATGGTGCATAATTTAATCCGTCAAATTCTTATCAAATTTTAATATTTTTTGATAGTTCAGCTAATTATCAAATACAACTATTTTTCTTCATTATGATTATATATAAGATATTAGATAAAAAAATATGTGAACAAGATTTTTCATGAGTTAATTTGAATTATTAATTTATCACAAATCATTCCAACATTTTTGATGAACTAAATTGGGCGGACGATCAAAAATGTGTTGGTATAATAAATGAACGGGCCATTAATTAATCCGTTCAAACTTAAGTGAATTAGATTAATTATATTTTATGATTTAATTTTAACATTTCTAATCACACCTTGGGTGCAATAATTAGGGGAGTATGGTTATTTTATTAGTATATTTTTATGATTCATGATGTATTACTACAACAACAACAATAACAACTCTTAATTTTTATTTTGTTTCTCAGAACGTGTTATGCATTCACATGAAGCTGTCTTTGTTCTTAAAAAAAATTGTCTCAAAAATATTATCATTTAAAACTTCAAGATAAAACTAATTATGAATAAATATTCAATAAAGAAAAAATATATTTCAAGACATAAATAAGAGTAAAATAATTAAACACCAGTTCTACATAATGTTTTCTTATGATACATACTCTTTCCGTCTCATATTAGTTGATCATATTATTAAAAATAGTTATCTCATATTAGTTGTCCACCTTACTAAATTCAGAAAACATTAATTATTTTTTCTTATATTATCTTTGCAATTAATTCTTTTTGAATGTGTGTTCACATTTGTTTGTAATATTCTTAAGAAGTTTTTTAAGGAGTGAATTAGTAAAATTATTTCTTATTTATTATTTCTTAATAAATAAAATGCACGACAGATATTTTGACATAGATATGGAATATACTCACTAATATACACTCACTGCTAATCACAATATAAAAGAATGCTCCATGTAAAGCTTCTCAATAAAATTCTAAGTTTGATTATAAATAGTTTTCAACAAAGCTGTTGTAATTAATTAAACATTCTTCAATCTCATCACCAAATTCATGTGCTACACATGGTTGACCCATAAATACGAATTAAGTAATGGTGCTGGCCCCTCGTTAATTATATGTTAGTAATTTTTAAAAATAATTATCTTAAATTATTTATCATTTTAGAAATTCGAAAGAATACTAAATTGACCTTTTAACAACCTCATTTTACCTATCATTCAATTATGACATTCTTTAAGCCTTTCACTAAGCTCACTAACAGTCCAAGTATGTGCATGTGCAGAGTTGGAGTTAGAATTAGAAGAAAAAAAAAAGAGCAGTCCGGTGCACTTAAGCTCCCGCTAGTCATTTTAAATTAAAAATTTGTAAATATTCAATAAATTTTGTTAAAACAATGATCAAATTTGAACCAAAGTTATTGAATTCGGGTGAACGTACCATTTGTACTCTAGCTCCACTACTTTGCGTAGAGAATAGCAGAAGAAAATATAAATTGGGGAGAAATTTTGTTAGTTGAAAATAGTTAACTAGGATTGAAAGATTAAACTAAAGAGGAGGAAGTCGTGAAAAGAGAACAAATGTACAAGATCACTCCTATTTATATTTGTCTATATATGATTTTAGATATTCCTCTAGATATATCTGAGAAAAAATTCTAGTAACTTTATCTTTTATCTAAAATATCTAGATATTTCTTCAAAATGCATATCTTACCTACTATATTAGGCTATTCTAGAAACTTTACGGAAAAATCTAGATATCCAAAAAAAAAATCAAACAGACCCAATAGATGTCACAATTTGCTCCTCTGACTATGTTATCGTTGTTCAAAAACAATGCCTACTTTGTAAGCTTGTGTTATACATTATAACCTCTTCATTTTTCTCTCCCATTTCAATGTGGGATTGACTTACTTAAGTTGCCATGTTATCTTCATTTTTCGAAAACTTGTCAGCCTAAAGAAGCTTGCCCGTCATTATATTTGATTAGCTCTAATCGGTCCACCCTCTATCATGGATGTCACAATGACAAAGGTAAAAAGACACTTCCAATTTGCTAGTCTAGCCTTCTCATATTCCATACCAAAAAGGTAAAAGTACTTACCGTAACTGTCACATCTTTGATCCAAATTGTAACAAGAAAATTTTCATCAAAATACAAAAAAAGAACATGACCTGAGATATTTTGTCACACACTCAATATCTAAAGCTAGAGTTTCCATTCATAGGATTCACAAAAAGATAATTACAACAACAAAAAGATCCTTGCACTAGCTAGTACAACGTACAACAAGCAAACATTTCAAGAACTACAACAAAGCCAATTGTATTAGAGCAAAAAGGACAAGGGTCATCATCACTTTTTCAAGGGTCAAATTAAATCAAGAAAAAGATAAAAAAAAGTGACGAACAAGTTAGAGAAAAAGATTATTGAAGTCTTCTCAATTTGTTGCGTGTCATCCTTGCATAGAAATGTCAGTATAAAATTGGAACGACACAGAGAAGTTTGTTCGTTGGTGTTTTCTACCAATAATTTCTTGATCTCTTGAAAGAAGTGGAAGGTGGCTTGATCTGTGGGACAGCAAATGAATTTTCATCTGTCCACTTTCTACTGGACTTGATGTTAGTAACTTCTCTTGATTCTTTTAGCCCAATTTGCTCACCAAAGTTCAAAATTGAAGGAGTAAAAAGTTGGGTCTGAGTCTCCTGCTTTGACTCTGGAAGAGGAGGGGCTTGAGGGACCCAAATACCAACATTTTGTGGTGGAAAAGAACTCAATTGACTCTCAAGATCAGTATCCCAAAATGACAACATATCCTCATCACCAATATTCTGTCAATGACCACAAAAGAATAGATCAGAGCAAGTTTCATTATATTTTAGACTCCGTTGAAGATATAATTAAGTAAATAAAAGGGTACTTTCTATAGTAGCTTAAGCTTTTCCATGAAAAAGTCACACACTATAACATGGTATCAGAGCAGACAGAGATCTATAGCTTGAGTCTCACAATCATCTATTGTTTAAAATAATTTCTACGTAATTGGTCCATGAAAAAAGAATTTGGCCTATACGTGAGGGGTCGTGTTAGAGAGATAATTAAGTAAATGAAAGTATGCTCTCTCTGGACAAGAGGAGTTGCTCGTAAGCACTCTCCACCCCCAATTCTAAGATTGTGGGTTCTAGTCACCAAGGGAGAAAAAATGTGTAAGTTCCTAGGGAAGAGTAAAGCACCTTAAGACATTACAACATGATATCAGATTAGGCATAGATCTTGAGTTCGAGTCTCATCACTATCCATTATTTGAAAGAATGTCCACGTGTTTGGCTCATAAAAAAGAATTAGACTCACACATTAATTGGCATGTGCTCTTTCTACCCGCTTAAACTTTAGAAGGGATATATCGCACATTCCAACCCCGCTCAATTGACAAAATTGTTGACAAAAAGACTAAAAATCAAGAAGCATAAATACAAACCTCGGAGTAACCATTAGTAGTAGAACAATCAAGAAAATCTTCAACATGACAACCAGGCAACATCTCTAAATACTCTGATATACTACTTGTTAAGTTATTTCCCCCTACTGCATTCATCAATTGCCCATTATTATTACATCCACCAACTTTCTCCTTAACAACTTTCACTGATTCCACAGCTGCTGCTGCTCCCTTAGTGTTGCTAGTAACAACAGGCTTACTAATGGGGTTCTGAGACTTCAAATTTGAAACAGACGAATCGACGGAGGAAATTGCTGATTGTGATTTTGATGGAGAAGAGTAGAGAGCAGAGTTTGCTGAGAGTTTTATACCAGTAAGAAGGTATCTATTGTGTTTTTGAGTGTGTTCATTTGCTTTGTGTATTGGAAGATCACACTCTCTACACATAATAGCTCTGTCTTGTTGACAAAACAAGAAACCCCTCCTTTCCTGTGAAACAAAAACAGGGCAAAGCCATCATCAACAAGGTAAAATCAAAAACAGAAATGTCATAATATGAATAATTCTTTTCTCCTATGTACCAAATTTGTCACGATATGTAAGACAGTGACAGAGCCAGAAATTTAGAAATTTTATACAAGGGTATTCAGAACAATTCTAAGATGTTATGATTGGGATTTGAGTCAATGGACTAGAGGCGATGCTTATGCCTCTCTTTTTTTTCAGTCTACGGCAAAGAAGACAAGCGCGAAACACGAAACATGTTCTACCCTCAACCTTCACATCCGTCACTAGTAATCTCAATTTTTTTCCCCTTATTCACTAGTACACTACACACTACAAATTAAATTTTTAACCTATTTATGAGTATTGGCTTTTGACCAAGGGAGATTCATTTCGAACCCCCTTGCTACTACCTAGTTCTGCCACTAGTAATCAACATCAAAAAAAGAAAAAAGACTGAGGTCTATAGAGGCATTACCAATAATTATTTAACTATTTTTAAAAAAATAAAAGAAATTCACAAAAGACCATATGATTTACTTTCTATCCATCTAAGCCTCAATAAATAGTACCATCCAATAATAGATACTTGTACTAATATAAGGTAAAATGTAACAATTAAACAGTTTAGATGCGCAAAAACTTACTCAAACACTTTTGAGATGAAGCTTTTGAAGTTGAGTTATACCTGACAGATGTCACACATAGGGGTTTGTTTAGGAGATGGTTGAAGAAGTGAGAAACGTTGATGTTTGCTAGCAAGTTTATTGACATGATGGACACGATGGTCACAATCATCACAAAGTGCAGCCTCATCTGCTGTACAAAAAACAATGGCTTCCTTCTTGTTACACCCTTCACATTGAATCTTCATTTGAATTTAAATTTAAATTATAGCCTCTTTTTTTTAATGAATCAAGATTCTTGCTATAAGTGAAAGAGGAAAAAAAAAGAAGTTGCTAGAATTGAACAAAGGGAAGTACAGAAATGAAGGAGAGTTTTATGAAAGGAGGATGGAGGAAAGAGAGAAGAAGGGAGGGTTATTTATTGTAGTACTATAATTCGAACTCATGAATTTATTTAATTGTACACATGGGAATGTGTATATAGAGTCTCGAGTGAATTTAAGATTTGAACTTAGTCTATGTTCATTCAACTTATAATTTATTTGTGCTATACACTTCATAATTGATTACCTTTCTTTTTGTACTATACGTTAATGTAACTATGATAACAATAACAATATATTTAATATAGTTTTATCAGTAAAATTTTAGTATGATTGTATCTAAATCTTACTTTTATTTTGATAATTAATAATTTAAAATATTTCAAAAAAAAATTAACATATTTATAGTAAAAAAAAATGTTTGATTCTCCAAATAATAATACGTGCAATATACTTACTTTGTTCCTTTTTAATTGTCATGTATACTAAAAATACTTGTTCCAAAATAGTTGTCATTTACACAATTAAGAGGTAATTAATTATCTTTTTTTCAATTTTTCCCTTAATATTAATTATTTTAGAATTAAAAAAGACATATATAGATAAAAATTAAATAATTGATAAGAAATATATTAGTCAAACAACACTTTTAATTAATTTTTTCTTAAGGATTGTGTCAAATCTTATTATGACAACTAAAAAGAAACAGAGAAAACATAAAATAGGACGGAATATATATATATATATATACTTTGATTAAAGTTAATAAGTTCTATGAAATTCGTATTATCGTAAATACGTCTTTACGATTAAGAAAAAGGATTAAGTGGGTCAAAATAAAAGAAACAACCTTTTTTGAATTGACTTTTGATTTATAAACCAAAAGTCTACATTAAAAATCTTAAACTATACCTTTTGACTTTTATTTTTTAATTTACTCAAATACTTTAAAAGTACTTAAAATTAATCAATTCAATCCTTTTACTTTATAAAAAAATATTATGCATTTCTATTTTAATCTGGGAAGGACTTCAGATAACAGGGGGAGTATTCCAGTTGATAGTTATAGAAAGCTGTAATATATTATATTATAATCAATTATTTGACTACTGACTCAAGTAATTAATTTGGGATTAAGCATAATTGATTGAATGATGGAAAGTTTATCCGTTATACTTTTTACCACATGAATTTTTTGTTTAAGAGTTCCACAACAAATGGAAAAAAAAATACAAAAAGGAAAAATTATCCATTTACACATGTTATATTACTATATTTACTAATATTCTCTATCATTTGTAAAAATATATCAAAAATCCATTTTCTATTAACTTTCTCATTCTCTCACAGATACTTCACATTTAACTTATATCAAATATTCTAAATTCACGCTTAATCTATAGTTTCGTCCTCGACAGTTTTTTCTTTCAATTTCAGTCCATCTATTACTCAATTTCAAGCTTCTAAGTTATGTATATTCAAGTTTTTCCTTATCTAAAATCTCACTTCATTCTCATCTCCTTCGATTTCCTCTGTTTTCTTCTGTAACTTTTTTTTTACTCATATTGTTCACTGATACATATGGAATCCGCTCCATCTTTTAGTATTGGTCTCACACAGTTGAATAAAAATCAAGAAATTCTTATTTCACCAGGTTCTGATTCATCTTGAGAAGGTTACGATGAGGTTTTGAAGATTCACTACTCTTGATACATTTAATTTATGTATCAGATTCTTATGTACCAAGCTTTACTGCTTCTGATACATCTTGTTTATGTATCAGATTCTCATGTATCAAGCTTTAATGCTTATGATATATCGTGTTTATATTATTATTATTTTAAAATATTATTTTTTTGGAAGATTTACTACTTCTGATACATCTAGTTTATGTATCAGATTCCTATGTATCAAGCTTTAATGCTTTTGATACATCGTGTTTTTGTATCGAATTCTCGTGTATCAAGCTTTACTGCTTCTGATACATCTTGTTTATGTATGAGATTCTAATGTATCAAGCTTTAATGCTTCTGATACACCCTGTTTATGTATCAAGTTCAAGTTGTATTTAAATCATTAATATGTCAATTTTATTTTTTAAAAAGTTGTGTATTCCTTTTTTGCAGGGATTGTGGTGTTTTTCTGACAATTTTTGCTGAATATCTTAGTAATGAAATTTCTATTCCAACTACTGCACTACATGCCGAATTCTTCCGTTCAAGATATGCCGCACTATTATGGAATTATGGTTGTCGGAAGGCCAAGGATGGTTATGTTAGCGAAAACGACGATCCAAAATAACCTAAGAGATATTGCATCTCTCCTAGTCAAGGAGAACCGATGGACGTCGAGTAATTTTTTTTTTTGAATTTTGTAGTAGTAGAATGTACAATTATATTTTTGCACCAATAATAAACATTTTTTTGGCTATTCAACAATTTAGCAGACTTTTAAGTTTTTCTCATGTATCAAACTCGAATATAAGATGAAAATCTATGTATCATATTTTTATATATCAAACTTGACTGTTTCTAATACATCTTGTTTATGTATCAGATTCTCATTTATCAAGCCTTACTGCTTCTGATACATCTTGTTTTTGTATCATATTCTCATGTATCAAACTTGTTTGCTTTTGATATATCTTGTTTATATATCAGATTCTCATGTATCATTCTTTAATGCTTCTGATACATATTGTTTATCTATCATAATCTCATGTATCAAGCTTTAGTGCTTCTGATACATCTTGTTTATGTATCAGATTCTCATGTATCAATCTTTACTGCTTCTGATGAATATCTCGATATTCATCTTGATTCACTTGATGAAAATCGAATTTCCACGCTCATCAAAAACCACTGTCTTTCATCATCATCATCATCATCATCATCATCATCATCATCATCATCTTCAATTTTCTTGTTCGCTTGATGAAAATCTAATTTTGGATTGAATTTTTTGTTCGCAGTTATGCTCTGTTTTTTGAGTTTTTCTTCCTCTCCATAACTGTTACGTTTTTTAATGATTATTTTCCTTAATTAACACGGTAATTGATTGAAACAACCAATCCTAACTTAAATTACATTACTATCCATAAATAACTCAACAACATTAATTATTCTACACCCAAAACCTGATGTATCAGCAAAATAAGTAATGTATCAGAAATATGAAAAAAAAGGAAATCGAGTAATTTAAGAAAAATGAGGAATATATTGTAATTGAATTTTTTCAGTATGAATTTAGGTAAAGTTTACAAAATAAAAAAGGCGATCTCCTTATTCGATTTTGAACAATCATCTTCATTTGAACTTTTAAGATTAAATTAAATTCAAGAAACATTTCTTAATAATTTATGGCAAAGTTAGAGTTGTAGTTATGGATTCAGTTGAATCATTTTAGCCAGAGCTCTATATTTTGGATTAAAAAAGTCACTCAACATATATAAATAATTGGCATAATACATAAATATGTTCTTTAATTTGACATCATTTTATATTTATGTCCTTTAATTTTGGGTGTGCACAAGTGAACACTTAAACTTATATAAAATTTAATAAGTAGATACAAGTGTCCTATGTGACACAATATACATAGAATGTCACGTAGGACACAAAATTTTCATGTAAGATGTTATGTAGGATGAATGTGTCTATTTGTTCAAGTTTTGGATAGTTAAGGTACCTACTTGTAAACTAATAAAGTTATATGTCATAATTAATATATTGTTACTTCTTAATGGTAAATTACTTGCATAAATAATTATATCAAATAAAAAATTATATTTATATAGAAAGATTTAAAAGCTTAAATAAAATTTTATACTTGAAATTTGAACTAATAACTAAAGCAAAATTATCGATCCTTTTGTTACTTTACTAGACTTTTTTGTAATATAAAATTCAAACAGATTATGTACAAACAAAAATGTTCACTTTACCCTATTTTTATAACATAAAACTATGATTATTTTTAATGCCGTCTTTTCCACTTAGCTCTGTCATATAATAAAATAATATTCTTTTTTTTTATACTGACTAAAATAATATTCGAATCTATACAAGATCTCTTTACACTTTAATAATACAAAATAAGTATATAAATATTCAGATGAAATCCTGAACATGATTACAAAGTAACACCTGTATTTAATATCAGATTTGTTTTTATCTATTAATATAATTAACTTAATCGTACAAATTAATAACCTGTTTCACCCTTATTGGATAGATATAAATGAACTTTTTTGTAACAAAATATCTCGTATAGCACAGAGAAACAAGGAAATATATTAGTAGAGTACATCACATCACTACTATTATATCTATTTTTTAAAATTTAGAATTAATGATAAAGTTATTCACTTTTTTTATTATCTGAACAACATTCGAACACATTTGGCAAAAAATTATAATGTATATATAAAATATATCAATTTTGAATCCTCTGAACACAATACTAAAGGCTGAATCAGCGTGGTTTAGGGAATTTCAAATATCAATTTGAGGTTTCAAATTTAAATATCGAGCACTATATTTTTATTTTAGAATTTCCTAAATAAAAATTTTGAATTCGTTATTGAGTACATACTATCTACTAGACTAATTATATTTTAATATATAATAATAGATGATGGTTCAAATAAAAATAATAACTGATAATTAAAATATGAAATTCGCGTGATAAGTTCAGATATGTTCATAAACATTATTTTTATATTTTATTGTTATTTATTATTTTTAATAGATTTGTGTAACATGGGTGGGAAGCATGGGATGCTTTTAAAAGCAAGCAAATAGATATATTATTATATAGAATGGATCGAATTAAAAAATGCCAGCAAATTAAAGAAGAAATTGATTAGAGGATTCTGGAGTGAGTTCTTGTGTGCCAGTGCATGGGCGACCAATAACTCTTGTTTTTTGTTTTCCTCTTTACGGGTAAAATAATTTTTTCCTTCACATAATTTTAATTAAATAATTATTTTAAATATTTAAGGGCTATCTATCAGTTATAATTTAATTATTTAAAATTAATTATAAATCAAATTTTATTTAATAGAATTTTAATTAAATAATTTTTTTAAATACGTGGCGGCCATCTATTATTTAAAATTTAATTATTTAAAATTAATTATAAATCAAAATTTATTTAACAAAATTTTAATTATGGAAAAGGGCCTAAAATGTCCTCGAACTATTGAAAATGGTACAAAAATGCCCCTCATGCCCTTTTTCATTAATGAAAAGGTCATTTTTGGACCTAAAGGTGGATATCAAGGGTATTTTAGGCCCGATAGATGGATGAGGACATTTTTATACCATTTTCAATAGTTCGAGAACATTTTAGGCCCTTTTCCGTAGAATAAACCATAGCATACCTCAACCGAAGAATCGAAGTCAAGCGAGCTAATTCATCAATGCTTCTTCTTTCTTCAATGACTCAGAATGTTCACAATCTATCAAATTTACAATATTCGTAAGCAACTGAGTCCGTAGACATCCATATTACTATATATATGTCTAGTTTAGACCCAAAAACTCACCCAAATCTATAATTAATGTTCTAAATCTTAAGTCTAGGGTTAAATCTCCATTTCTTTAAATATCATATATCTAACGATATTCATATAATAAAATACACCTAATATTTAATTATCTATCTCATTATGTCAAAATTTGGAGTATAATATTAATAAATCGCGAAAATTTCTCTTATCCAGACTATTTGCACTATACCTTAACTATGCAACAACATTTTGGACGTTTTAACTTTTTGCAAATCTAGAGATTCCATATATGATAATGTATAATTTTTAATAGAGCATGTTTGGAAAACCACAATGTAATTGAGATTTGGTGTAATTGAGTATAATTACACTCTTTGACATATTTGGTAGACCAAATAATTACTTGGTAAGAGAAGAATTGAGTGTAATTGACGGAAAATAATTACACTTTTCAATTTCCAAGGGAGGGTAAAGAATTGGTGTAATTACATCATGTAATTACATGGAGCCTTTTAAAATTCTTCTTTTATTTATATTTATATTTTTTTCATTTTAATTTATTTTTTATTTCTACTAATTTTTTTTAAAATAGGTTTATTATTCTAATATTTTCTAAATATATATTTTTTATTTTTTTTATTTATGTTTCGTTTCATTCTCATTCTCATTCTCAACCTTTACTTTTTCATTACATGCAATTTTTCATATTATTTATTTATTTATTTATTATTCTATTTCTTTTTAAAAATAATTTTGTTAGTATTCTAATTTTTAAAATCATATTTATGTACATTGTGTTAAAATTTAATATAAGAGCATTATGTTAATTTTTTTTTTTGAATTTAGGATTTATGTCATATTTTCAATTTCATTTGTTTTAGTACTATTGACTTGATATTTCACATTACAAAATATTTATTTTTTAGTTAAACTTGATAGGTTATTTTTTTGTCAAATGTTTTAATAATTTTATGACATTATATTTATAATATTAACATTTTTGTCAAACATACATTTCATGATGTTCATAAATTTTTTATACTTTTAGTTTATTTGATTAAATTATTTAAAATATACTAATTTAAAAAATATAAATATTTTTTTTTATAATTTTAGTTAAGAACATATGTTTGTTAATTAATATTTAATTTAATATAATTTATAAAGATCCTTATTTGTCTAATATAAATTTTAAATTTAGAAAATTAACTTTAATTTTTAAAATTTAATATAACCTTGTAATTACACTTGTAAACCAAACAAAACAATTATAATTACACTGAAATTACATTATGACAAATAAACAGATCATCATAATTACTAGACTGTATAATTACTAGGCTAGTAATTACTACCCTAATAATTACATTAATTCCAATTACCATAATTTCATTCCTCAAGTGACATTGTCATTAGTCTAACTAATTTGTCCTCCCCCACCAAATTACAAACACCATATAATGAGACTTAAACCCAAGTATTTCAAATTATTTCCCTACTGTTTCATTCACACAGCCACAAATCATAATAAATCCTCCCCAGGTGAGTTTCTGCTTCCCTTTCTCTTTTCTTTTCTAAATAAAATAATAATGATATATTAAAGTAACAAATTCTATTAATTTATTTTTATAAATTTAAGACAAGGAGTATAAGGTATTAAATAAAATATCACTTTAATACACTAATTAAATAAATTATCTAAAGTTACTTTTCAAATAAATAATTGTAGTTATTAAATAGTTCAAAATATTCATTAAAAATTTATAAAGTGAGTCTTTTATGAAATAAGAAGCTCTGATACTTCATTAATGATCCATTTTTCAAGTATAACATGTACAACAATCTATGTACTTTTTAAGAAAAAAATTGTTTTCTATAAATATAGAATTAGCATTGTCATGTGGATTGTAGTTCATTTGCTTGTTCTTTTTGTTACTTTTTCCAACAGCAACAATGTTATATGTTTTAATTTTAATAAACTAAATAGATGATTACATCATGCATGACATATTCAACGACAAATATTTTAATAGAAAGATTGTTTTTTGTTTTTAACAATATCTTATAATTATTTAAGTACTATTATATACTATACTAATTGTAGAGTATTATTTTTTCTATTTTGGCCTGATTTACCAGCTAATTAGTAGGTTCAATGATTTCCTATCATTTAGTACATATACAGTCAGCTCCACTAATTTTAATTCATTAGACATTAGCTTGTTTAATACATCGATAAACCTTTATATTTGCTATTATATTTAATTTTATTTTTATAAGATATTTTTGACTCAAAATATTAAAGTCTTTTATTCATATTTTTAAGTTCTCATTACATAGATAAATTAATACTTTAAAGAGATAAGTGCTGAACTATTTTTTTTTTGAATTACATGCATAAATTATTGAAAGTGTGAGTTTCATACCTAAACTATTATGAAGTATGATTTTTTTAATAATATTTTATAAAAGAAATTTTAAAAAATAAAATGAAGGGGATTGTGGTGGAGGAGGGGGGAGGAGGTGGAGTGCGTGAGCAAAATATTTTAAATTTATTGTTTTTTAAAAAAATTCTTTTTTTTGGGACAGAAATACTTTAATATTTAACTTTTAACTAATATTAATAGTTTATTTAATTTTTGTCAAGTTGGATTAATATTTTATCCATGTGAAATTTTATGTGGCAAGGTTTTTTCAAAAAACAGAGAGAGTAGAGAAAGTGTATTACACACACCACTGAGGTGTGTTTCTCAAACTAATAAGTGATAGTTTAGGTATGAAACTCACACTTCCAATAGTTTAGGTATGAAACTTTAAAAAAAGTGATAGTTTAGATGTGTTTTTGACACTTATCACTACTTTAATTATGTCACAGTTTTTTAATTAACACACCAACCTCATTCATGAGGTTTTACGAATTATGAAACTGATATATTTCATTTAACAACATTTTTTTTTTCAAATTTAATTTATAATTATAGGACATTAAAAATTTATGATAATTTACAACATTTCTTGATTGTGATTCTTGGTTTACTTTTGTGCTTTCACACAAGTTGTAATATTAAAACTTAGGAGAAAAGTATTTTCTTACTAAATATGATTATAGACTTAACTGATAAATTTATTTAATTATCTTTTCAATTATGGTTGATATATGCATATTTATTTTAGTAAAAAATGTGGATCTTTTGGTATTTAAATGAAATTTCATATTAGATCGGAACTTGAAAAATGTGAAGAATAAATTATGGAAGGAAGTCAAATGTTATGGGACAACAATAATGCAAAAAGAAAAAACACATAATTTAAGTGGGAAACCCTCGAGAGGAAGAAACTTCTTATTATTTTTCAACAGTATCAGTCATCCCGCAATTAGGCCCGCAAACGTATCAGACAAATCCATCCTTTCCAAAATTTTCTACTCAATTTCATCGATTAGCCTGTTTAGATTGACTTATTTTTAAGCAGTTTATAAGTTAAAAATTGCTTATAAGTTTTAAAAAAAAAGTAGGTGCAAGTCAATTTTTTTTTTGACTTATAAGCTGTTTTCAACTTATAAACTAAGTTCTTCCAAATAAATTCAACTATTTATTGGGGTTTATTTTAAGTAAAAAATGACTTTAAATTGGTCAGCCAAATACTAAAAAAAAATTAAAAATAACTTATAAGCCAAATCAAACGACCTCAATGTATTACTTTGGAAACCTAGAAACCAACCACCAAAAATATGAAAAGGGGAACAAGAAAAAGAAAAAAAAGGATAAATTAAAAGTCTATTGAGTTAAATAATGTATGTGAATTCGTGAAAAACGATATTGGAGGGACAGGGTCAGCACGTAATTAAACAAATTTGCTAACCTCAATAGACCTGTTATTTGACTATAAAAGTGGTCTACTGTCCACAATTAACTTTCCTCAAGAGTGGGGTCGAAAACTATATATGTAATACTGAATAAAATATATTAGTACAATCAGAATTATGTAGGGTGAGAATGCGAATCAAATCGAATCACACTTATATAGAAGAAGAAGAATGAAAAAAGAAGTGGATTGTTCACATGTAGCAGTGGAAAGTCAGTCGCTTTTTATGAAGACTGCTCTTTCGAGATCAAATCGTAGCCAAAGTTATATCCAGGTTAAAAGGACTAGTTCGAATAAACTTCCATGCAATATTTTCACGGGATTCAATCAATTATATATCTTGATTGTGGAATGTCATTGAGAAAGTAGCAGGAATCTGAATTATTAAGTATTTCCTGAGATTATTTCTAATCTGAAATGAGTCAATTATCTGCATGAATACCTTATGAAACAAAAATGGTGATACGAACTACGAACGTGAAGAACGATGGAGGATCAACACATTAATGTTTATGTGTTGCACATTAATTTTTTTTTTTTGTTAACCTTGATATAAATTATAAAGTGGTTCAAAAAGTGTATGTATGTCTTTAAGTGCAAGAAAAACAACTTAGATTTATCACTTGCTTCCAAATTTAATTAATTTGGAACGTTGATATATATATTTCATTCGATTCATTATAGTTATCGTACTTTTTAAAAATAACTGATTCAAAATAATAAGTAAGATATAACTAATTATTTCCTTTAGGCTCAATAGATGGATGAGGGGACATTTTTGTACCATTCTCAATAATTCGAAGGTATTTTAGGCCTTTTTCCATTTCTAAGAAATAAGATGTATTTTTACTAGTTTATTGTACTCTTAATAAATAATTTTTAAAAAGATATAATTCGCTAGAAGTTTTTTGGTTACATAAAACTTTATTTAAATAAGGATAAAATTGAAAGAACATCATTAATATCTTCTTGATTATGTGAAACACCACTTATTTTAAAATAAAATGACAAAGATAAAATTACAAATTATTTTGAAAGACAGATTATTGTGGTAGAAAAAGAAAGTAGTATTAAATTACATCATTGATTAAATAAGAATAATTTAGTCTAATTATTTTTTTAGTTAATGTTTTCTTAAAAAACATTTAAAAAGAAAATATGACAAGTAAAATAGAAATGAGAGAGTATAATTGATAGAGTAAAGATTTTTTTCTTTTTGTACCGATTTTCCACCCCCACACTAATGTGGGACTGAAAACTAACGCAATAAATTTTATTTTAACTCAACTCTAAAATTAACTCATGAAATTAAAATTGTCCAAAACCAAATGAAAAGATCAAAAAAACTCATATCCAAGCGATGTGAGATATTGACAACATTCCCTCACACATCTATAATTAAACATTGAAGTATGGTCCCGAACAATATAAAATGGGATAAATCATAAATTGAGATGGATCGATTCTGATACCATCACAAACAATATAAAATTGAGGCTATTTTAATTGCAAATTACCTTATGAAGTGATGATAGGTCAAGATCATGTAAAAAGATTAATTTCTCATTTATAGAAACTCAATTTTTCACATATAAAATATCATTACGCAATCAAATCACTTATTATTACATATAAATTTCTTGAAAAATATTAGTTGTTAATCTGGTAATAAGTAAGAACTAGTAATTGACTTTAAACTATAGTGTCTATAATTAAAAAAATGTAAACCATAACTGCATATAAAGTAACTCAAAAATTAAAATTCAATAAGTTGAAAGCTAACAGAAGAAGTCAAGTATTACTTTTTTTATTTTTTATTTTCACTCAGTATTCGGAGTCCGTAAGTTCTAACAATTCAATCATGCAGAGCCTATTTAGAGGTGACGCTTCCAAATTTTATTTTTTTTTGACAAATATTACTTTTTTCATGCAAAAGTTTTAGCATGATTTTGTCCAGTTACACTGAATCTAAATAGTAGTGGAAATTGGCTGTGAGGAAGATAAGATTTAGTAAAGAAGATGAGATGTCTCTATCCATTTGTAAAGTGGGAAAATATTAATTTGGAAAAAAATATATATACACACACATTTACTAAAATTGTCAAATATTCACCTCACCTTTTATGTAGAAATAAAATTTCCCTATATTATTCTCTTCAAATCCCACTTTATGGAACTACATTGTGTATATTATTGTTGTATTTATGCTAGAGTGACAAATACTCTTTTATTCTTAATAAAAGATTTTAATATCAAACATCGTATACAGTAGCAGAGCCAGAATTTTAACTTAGTAAGTTCAAAATTTGAAGAAGTAGACACATGAACTTGCTCAAGGAGGTTCGACATCTAGTATATATACATAAAAAATATTTTTACCATATATAAATAATATAATTTTTCGCTGAAGAGGATTCGAATGAACCACTGAGCAATAGGTGGCTCCGCCCCTGATTGTATATAGAATGTCTTTTGTAAAAAACATTTTGCTCCAAGCATCTTTAATAAGAACGATATAAATTCTGAACTAATCAAGCTTTAAAATAAATATTCCTAAACCCCCTTACCCCCAAAAGAATTTTTCAAGTCATTTACACTTTTGCCTCTATTTTGTGCTGGATTTAGTTTTTCAAGTATTTTTTATCTCTAGTAATAAATAATTAGCTTTTTCCACAGAATATAAATTTATATTGTTATATCACAATATTTTATAAAATTTTACTCGACCTAACTTTAGTTTCTAAAAATTCAACTGTTACTGAACATAAATTAATTAAAGATCAACACATTCGAAAGAGAAAAATGCGCATAATTTTATGGAATGTGAGGGTCATCACAGTTCAATTCATGTGGACTATATAAGAAGCCGCAATTATACATGCACCGCTTGGAATATTATCAGCATCTTTTAAGCTGGAATTCTTTTCAAATTGATGTAATCTAAATTTAAAAGGCACTGAATTTGATACCTTTTATTTTGTGTCAAATCTTTTTTTACATATTTGAAAGAAAAATATACTTGCTCCGTTTTTATTTATTTATCAAATATTTTTTAATTTAATTTTTTATTTATTTATTAATTTTAATAAATCAAAAAAAGATAATTTTATCTTTTTATTATACCCTTAATTTATTAACGTTGAGTTAATGTCTTTGAAAAGTGTAGTGAGTAAATATGTTTAAAACTCTATAAATTAATAGGGATAGAATGGTAAACTCACTAAACCAATAATTATTTTCTTAATAGGTGCGTCAAATCAAAATTTGACAAGTAAATAGGAACGAAGGGAGTATATTGTTACACCCCAAATTTTTTTCGCCAAGACTCGAACCATTCTTCATGTGCGTGTAGGATCGAACTCAAAAACTTCAAATTGTATATATGAGTTAGGATCAATTCCTAAGTATTTGAAGTGTATTAGATGTGTTTTAGGGTTATAAGGGATCTCTAACACCAAGCCGAGTCCAAAGAATTTCTATCGACTAAGTTTTCTGATGAGTCCATATAAGAGTCAACTTCAAATGATCATATCTCCTAAAGTATAACGAATTTGGTATCCCATGACCTATCAAATTAAAGGTCTTTGAGTCTTCTTTCCAAAGCCACCAAGTTGTCTTATTTGGAGTTCGGAGTAAAAAGTTATGACCATTTTATTGGAGACGCTCTATCCTGGCAGAAGTCCGCGATGGATCCGCGACGCAGAGAGAACACAGACTCCACTGCCTATGACGAATGACGCCCCCTTTATTTGTTTAAGGGTATTTTTGTCCTATAACCCTTTGGGGAGTTATTCTAATGTCCCTAAACTTGTAGAAATCAATTTTCCTCATTAAAAACTCTCTCATTCACTTCTAAAACATCAACGCTCAAGAATTTTCAAGAAAGCATCAAGTTAGGGTTCTTTTTCAAGATTCTTCAACAAGATAATTCCTTCATAGATTTCAAGCTTTCCAAACCAAACTTCTTCATATATTCATGAATAGCTAAGAGAAATCTTAAATCCTAACCATAGGGTTTTCAAGAAAACAAATCCAAGAAATTCAAGAAAGGGTCTCTTGATTGTTCTTCTTCAAGTAAGATTTTTCATCAAGATTTATGGAGATTTTAAGGTATGTAAGGCTAACCTAAAATATGAATTGAGTTCTTCCTTATGCCCCATAGATGTGTTGGATAGAAATTGTGAAAGACTTGAACCCTCCATGAACGTTAACTGGAATTTTCCTAAAACCCTAGAATATCTTTACATACTATTAATTGATTGATGATCTTCATGACTTGAATTCTTGAACAATTACTTTTCACATGTTATTTCATAAACTGTAGACATATATATATTGATTGTAAATGATTATGTATATGTATTGATTGGAATGAAAAGCATGATTTGGGATAGCTATGAATGTGAATGACATAAAATAGGAACATAACTTATTGTTGTCATACAAGTATATCTAACTATTCTTGAAAGATGTGATTGAGATTAATTGGATAGTATGATTGGTTGAAAGGTTTTATTGTGATAAAATTAATAAATTGATAGGGGTCCACATGAAACATTTCTATATGACTAGATTGAAATGATTGGATAGAGTTTTATGAGCATTGAGTCTTGGGAGGAGTATCGAGCACTGAATTGGGTAAGAGTAAGTAATAATTCAAACTCAATAACTATGTCGCCAAACGTATGAGAGGATTGGTCTATTAAAGTTGGATGTTTCCCAAATTATTGTCCTGACATGATAGGACTTGATTGATTGTGGATCCATGATTATTGATTCGTTCCTACCCTGACAAGGTATGAACGGACGTGGAAAGAACGTCGGCTTGTTGTACTATCACTGGCTCATAAGTGATAGTTGTCGGATAAGAAAAACTCCCATAATAGTCTTGATAGTACTTTGAGTCGGATTGGAATAGATTAGATTGGATTTTATATGATTGGTCTTGTCTAAATCGTATTCTTTTTAAACTTAGGACATCTTGATTTAGTTGTTCCTTCTTTTGAGTTGAGATTCTGAGTTGGTTTGATCCTACCCTGATGTATGTTTCATTTTGCCATTTTACATACTCGTACATTCCACGTACTGACGCCATTTGGCCTGCATCACTTCATGATGCAGAGACATGTGCTAGAGATCATCAACAAGCGCACCACTGAGGATCTATTCGCTTCCAGCTAGTTGGTAAGTTCTCCCTATTTTTGTAGGATACCGCAGTAATATTTTTAGTTTTGAGTTAGTTTTTCTTTATTTGATTTGTGGGAGTCATGAACCTGTCATTGACACCTCTTGGATTGTTGATAGAGGCTTTATAGACTAGAGTATGGATGATGTTGATTTGTTTTATTTTGACTAGTTTTATTCATTACTAGTTGTTGATTGGATATGTGATTGACCTTTGGCCTTATTTATGAATAGTATTCTTGTGAGTTGAGTCTTCCGCTGATAGAATGTGGATGAATGAAAGTGTGATTGTACCAAGTGGTTCTCTTAAAGGCCAGTAATGGTTTTTAAATATCGGCCACGTCTACGGTACTCTCCCGGGTCATGACATAACTAGTGCCATGGTAAGGAACATACATGCGACGATAGAGGCTAATATCAGAAACATGTTGACATTGACTACTAACTATTATTTTATTAGTAGTCTTTTTTCGAACCCTTCCCTGAATTTTAATGTCATGCATTTTCTCCTTTTATACTGACATGCTACAACTTTAAACAGTGTTGCATGAAACTTAAAACTTGAATGTGAAGGAAAAGACTTTTGTTGAGTTATACACGTCAGATGGTTAGTCTAATTATACTTGATGTGTAAAATTAGGTTTTCGTAATTAGACTTTTCTAAATTCATTGTGGACTGATTTTCAAAATTATAGTCATCTTTTATCATGATATTTAATGGTATTGCTCCTTATCAATGTCTATAGCATATATCAATCAGATTTCTACCATGGGAAATACTGGTCTAGTACATACCATTGCATAAGTTAAACTTCAAACGATAGAGGAATATGAAACTCTGACCATGCTCTCTCCCCCTAATTGTAGGACATATCTTTTTGCTCAACTTCATATGACCTGCAAGAAGTATGCTAACATACTTACTATTCATCATGTTGAAGTGCTCTAGTACATGTTACATGTTCAATATACTTATTTTGTGATAAATAAATCCTCCTTTCATCTCCGAGATGAGTAATATAATTCTCATGTCCAAAATTTTTGTAGCATGACCCAAGTCTTTCATAGCAAAAGATTTATACAACTCTTTTTTCAACTCGTTAATCTTAGAAGCATTTTTGCCCACAATCAACTTATCATCCACATATAGTAAGAGGATGGTAAAATCACTGTTAAAAGATTTTGTACAAACACACAATGATCTCAAAAAGTCTTTTTGTAGCCTTTCTCTCTCATAAGAGTTTCAAACTTTTTGTACCATTGTCTAGGAGCTTGTTTTATGCCATAAACACTTTTTTAAGTTTGCAAATAAAATTTTATTTTCCCTTTAGGTTGTTTCATATAAATCTCTTATTCTAGGTCATCATGAAGAAAATCCGTCTTCATATCCATCTGCTCATGTCACGCCCCGAGAGGGTACCCTAGGCGTGACCGGCACTCAGAAACCATTTCTGGCTTCTGAGAGAACCACTTGGTCTCATTTCTTATTTATTCATCAGCGGAAGACTTAAGAATACTAATGTGGGCTTGTCATAATTAAAGTAAAAATAGATAATTCTTAGAAGAAGTAGTTTCTAAGGAGAACTACTCCGATTACATCATCAGACTCTGTCTATGAAGCCTCTAAGACTCTTAGATGGTGCCAATGACATGTCCGCCCTTTCTTGCTCGTTAGCGCTGTGGCTACCTCAAAAGAAATATCACACTCAACAATAATAAAAGGATACGGAGTTCCTTCGAATACAAGAAGGACTCACCAAATAACCGAAAAGAAACGATCTTCAACGATGCGCCTGTTGAGGATCTCTAACACCTGTATCTGCATCATAAAACGATGCAGGTCGAATGACGTCAGTACGTGGAATGTACGAGTATGTAAAATGGCAGGAAGGTAAGGACAGATATCAAGATACTCCTCTCAATAAAACTCAGCTCAGAACTCAACATCATCTCAACAACAATATGTAATGCAAGTTTAAAATATAATAATAAAAATAATAGTAATAAGCAATGCTTACTCAGTTGGGAGTTTCTCTAACCGACAACCATCACTTATGAGCTAGCGATGATACAATGAAGCGATGTCGTTGCCACATCCATCCAATACCTTGCCAGGGTAAAGGACATCACCATCTTGGATCCACTCATCAAAGTCCTCTTTTTGGGACTTAAGAGGCATAGCCTCCATCCTACGCTGGCTACGTAGTTCTGGGGTTTGAGTCAATTAAACTCTTACCCAACTCGGTGCTCAATACTACTCCCAAAATATGTGCTCATATTAAATTCATCATCTAGTCTCATTGGACTTTAATTTAAATCATCAAACTCATCTCATTTTATGTTCATCAATCATTATACTTCCAAAAACATCATTTACATCTCATCAAAACATCTTGCTCAAAATATCATTTTCTCAAATTCATTCAAATTCAACTCTTTTGCTCTTTCAAAACTCAATAAAATACATATATAGTATTAATTCATATAACTTTCTTTTTATCAATGAAAATAATAAAAAGCCAACATCTTTACTCAAAACATGTGTAAAAATATTCATGAACATCAAATCAATTAAGATTCATGGAAAAGTAGCCATGAACAATAATTCCAATAATATGAGAGATAATAATAATATTAATGCATAAATATATCAAACTCAATAGAAGAAGAATTATTTCATTTAGAATTCAAGATTTGGATAAAACTCAACTATAACTCAATTATAATGAATTTAAATATTGGGCGCATGGACGAACTCAATTCAATGCTATGAAAGCCTTACATACCTTAAATCCGAAGGTTTACTCCGAATTGGAACACTCTTGGACTCCTAGCCTTTTCTTCTCGCCGGAGCGTTTTGTGTACTACCCGGAATATAAGAATAACCAGAGTAGTATTTTTATACTACTAAAACTAAAACTATATTTGAGAAGAAGTATATATAGAGAGAAGAAATGCTTAAGAAAGCTTGATGAATAAAATGAGGAAATAAGGTGGGTATTTATAGGTGGGAAAGAGGGACCTAACAATAAATAAAATAATTATAAAGAAAAATCTGAAAATTTAATGAAATATATTGATGTCATGGATGATGTTAAATGGAGGACAATTTATTTCATGAATGATGTCAAATGTATCTAGATGTTTCCATGGTAGGTAAGATGAGTTCTTTTTAACAAAATACTCTTTTTCGAAGCTGCGTTTGAATAAGATAAATTCCTTATTAGGATTTGGTGTCTCATAAGAATTGTAGATATGGAAGTCTAGTTTCCTATAGTTCAAGAATCAACCAATTTGGAGCAACCTACAGTGAGATATGAATTTTCTTCTATAAACACTCAATTCCGTCACAACACTATATCTTGCAAAGATTAATTTATTTGATCTACTTATACTCCGAATCTTAAGATGTATTCTTCATGAAAGTTGTAGGTAATGATGTTGTGGTTACTCAGAAATTTGAATCACCTAATTTGGACCAACCTATAAAAAGTTATGTCCAAAATACAGAGGCTGTATTTTTTCGTCGAGAATTGAAATACCGACATACAACATTTTAGGGGTTGTTACAGCTCAATCTCTAAATTAATACTAGAAGCCAAAACAAAAATTGTACGATCGAATAACATTTTAGGACAAGAAAAAATATTGTCAAAATCAATGTTCTTCCTTTGACCAAATCCCTTAACAACCAATCTATATTTGTACCTAGTCTTCATGCCTTATGCTTCAACTTGAACTTTGAACACCACGTGTTTTTCAAATCTCTCATTCCCCTAGGCAATTTCATCAAGTCATAAGTGTGGTTTTCTTGCAGAGGTTTCATCTCAATTTGCATGATCCTTATGCTCATCTTCCATGGACTCCTCATAACATTTAGATTCTCCCCCATTAAAGAATAGTACATACTCATTATGTGAATAATGAGAGAAAGGAATACGTTGTCTTATGAATCTCCTAAGAGGAATGTTGGATTCATCCACAACTTCATGAGCAGGAGCATCATCAATAATAACATCATTTTTCTTATTAATATCAACATGTTGATTTGGGACATGGTTTTGGACATCACTATGACCATCAAGCCCACCAACATCATGCACACTTGTATAAGGAACTTCATCAAGATTAATTCACTATCAGAACTTGAAGATTCTAGTTACTTCGCTTTTTTCATATTTTCAATTGTTTGATTCTCCATGACGACGATATCACAGCTTCTCACAAACTTCTTCTTAGTTAGATTATATAGCCCATACCAAAATCATCTAGGCCATAGCCAATGAATATGCACTACTTTGTCTTGGCATCTAACTTTGACTTTTCATCTTTCAGCACATGTGTAAAAACTTTGCAATTAAATACTCTCAAATGGTCATAGGAAACATCCTTGCCATACAAAACTCTTTTTGGAAAAACAATTTGTGAAGAAACATTAGAAGATAGGTTAATAACATGCGAAGCGGCCAATAGAGCTTCACCCCAAAAGGAGTTTAACAACATTGCTTCAGAAAGCAATTATCTAACTCTTTCCATTAAGGTTATATTCATCCTCTCTGCCAAACCATTAAGCTTAGGAGTCTTAGGTGGAGTCTTCTGGTGTCTAATACCCTGATGCTTGTGGTATTTGTCAAACTATCCACAATATTCACCACCGTAATTAATAGTGCATAAAGATTTTAGCTTTATTTAAATTTCTCATTCAATTAAAGCCTAAAATTGCTTAAAGACATCTAGCACTTGGTATTTAGTCTCCAAAGACATAGAACCAAAGTTTCCTTGAGTAGTCATCAATAAAAGTGACAAAGTAAATGCATCACTCAAAGTCCTTCTCTTCATAGGACCACAAAAATTTGAATGTAACAATTCAAGCAACTTTATCTCTCCTTGTAACACACAGTACTATTCTAGCCTAAACCAAGTCTAAGAACCAAGAGAAAACTCAAGAAAACATGGGAAGTGAACTGACAGTGGGGTCAACAACCTGCTCTATGGCCCATAGAGTGATATACGATCCATAAAAAGGGTTCGTGGAAGCCCTCCAAACTTTGCCATTTTCAGAAGGGTCATAACACTCCTACAAGTTAAGTCTATGACCCGTAGGAAGGATCGTAAGTGAAGTTCAGAAATCTTGGAAACTTGGTATGCAGAACGACTTGCAAGGACAAGCCATCAATCGTTCTACGACTCGTAAGTCGTAGGAATCCTTGACTTAGCCAAAATCCAGGGTCAAGAACCATTCCTATGACCAAAGAGATGACCCATAGGATATTGTATGGGCCATAAAATATGGCCTGTAGACTCCACCTTCAAAAGGGATCTCAAAACCCATCCTACGAATGAGCAAGATAACTCATCTAAGGGTCTACGACCCATAGGAACATGATCGTAGACCCATGAAAGGAATATCCAGTGAAGTCCAATTTTGGTCCATGGCTTCTATGATCGTCCTTCTACAGTCTGTAGGAGTTCCCGTATATGGACCCTAGTCAATTTTAATAGGATTAGTTTGGTCTTTTCCTACCTTTTCCAAACTAAACCCAACCCGTTTTACGACTAAAATCAGTCTCTTATCAGTACCTAAAAGATTTTTATCTCATTAACACTTAGAACTTTTGAGAGAAAGGATTAGAGAGAAGAAGAAAAAGAGCTAGAGTTTAAGCTTTTCAAGCGAAGTTGTTATACCCCAAATTTTTTTATGCTAAGACCTAAGCCATCCTTCTTGTGTGTATAGTTTCGATCCTGATGACTTCTAATTGTATATATATTTTAGGATCAATTCCTAAGTATTCGAGGCTTCATAGGCTAGAGTGTGGATGATGTTGATTTGTTCGTTTTGACTAGTTTCATTCTTACTAGTAGTTAAAATTGGATATGTGGTTGGCCTTTGGCCTTATTTATGAATAGAATCCTTGTGAGTTGGGTCTTCCGCTGATAGAATGTAACTGAATGAGAGTGTGATTGGACCAAGTGGTTCGCTTGAAGGCCAGCAATGGTTTCGAGTGCCGGCCATGTCTAGGGTACCCTCCCGGGGTATGACATATATTTCTTAAAATAATTAAATTATTCAAAATTCAAGATAAATGTTTAAATTTTTTTCATAATTGCCTTAAGAATAAACAAAAGGGCAATAATAGAAAATATGATTTAAATTATATCCTTATATGTTTTTCTTAATAGGTTTATATTGCCTTATAAATTCACTTAATATGAAATAAAGAAAGTAATTATTACACTTCAAACAAAAAGAAGGTTAAATATGTGTGATATATGAAGATGAATTAATACAATTTAACTTTATATTGATTTATAGCTACACAAATAGATCAAGGATTATTTTAAATCATAAATTTTAAAAAAATTTCTTTTCATTTTTAAATTTTATGTTAACTCAAATAATGTTACATGAATGATAACGGAAGAATATATAATGCGAAGTTGTTTTCACTTAGAATTAAAATAACATTTCACTTAGAAGTTGTTGTTTTTTCAATTTTTCTTCACCTCACACGCTTAAAAAGGGAGTGAATTTACGCTCTTTGCCATGTCAATGTTCAGGGTGAAGTAAACGGCTATCAAATCGTCCATTTTAAGGGGTAATTAGGACTACAAATAATTCAAATGTACACCTAATAAAAGTGTCAAGTCCACCAACATGGATTATGGTGTAGTGATGGACTTCTTTATCCTTAATTTGAGGTCTTGGGTTCGAGCTCTGAGTATGGAGAAAATCATGTGTGAAGCCACTTCCGAATGAACCCTGCAACGTGCTATCCGAATTTAGTCGGAGCTTCAGGGATTTCGGACACCGAGTGAATTTTTTTTTAAAAAAAGTGTCACGTCCATCAATGAATTTATCTTGGTCGCAAATATGCTCGTAGCTAATGTGTGGCAAAACATTTAGAGAGCATTTTACCTTGCTTTTTTTTATTTCACAAAAATTCTTTTTTTTTTGTTCGAAGCCCTTGGAGCTTCAATAAAATTCGAATCATGCACTGCAGGACCCATTCGGAAGTGACATTCCCAATAGGATTTTTTCCATACACAGGTCTCGAAATTTCTTATGGAATAGTTTAAATAGACCTTAGCTTATTCAAGCATAAAAAAATATGAGAACACTTGAAACTTACTTAAATTCATATAAATTATTATCCTACAAGGTCCAAAATAAATAACATAATGCAAATAATAATGTATAATTATGTACAAAACACCCGCAACACCAACAATTAAGCAAGTAAAAAGGCTAACTAATGCTAGGTTGAAGAGTTATGATTCATTATTGCCGGCATGGACATGTAGAATAGGACTCAATCAAATAAAGAGAATTTTTTATTTGTACCTTCTAAAAAAGTTTTTAATTTTGTGGAATGAGTCATTTTTTTTTCTTTTCATGGATAGAAATTATGTTCAAGTAAGCAAATATGTCATAATTTTAGAAGTCTATCTATCACATATAGACTTTACGGGCGTGGTGGCCTAACCATTGAGGTGAAGTCGGGACCTAAAAGATCGAATGGAACAATATATTAGGACAAAATAACATCAGGAGCTAATGTTGCATATTGTCTTGCCATTTAGACAATTAGGCCAGATCAGAGGGCATGATAGTTCTAAGCCTCTTCCTTCATGTAACTAGAGTTTGATTGAACTAAAAGTGAAGAAGATCGTCAAAAATATCCTAGCAGCCCGTCTCAGTTATTTCTTCTTCATGAGAGAATAAGCAAAAACGCCGACGGGCGTGTGCCGGAACCTTCCATTTTTGGGGGATCCAACATGTGTGCAACAACATTTCTGAAGAGTCCGAACAAACATAGGCATTATAAATCCTCAACACCTTTACTCAAAAAGGCTAAACTCACTTGCAGTTTTCATTGCAAAGCTCAACAAGTATGCAACCTAAACTCCACATATCACATGGATAGTTCCATCTAAGACCTATAAAAACAGCATAAGACAAACTAAAAGACCAACAAAATGCAACTAAAAGATGCAAAACTGCAAAAAGAGAGAGTAACTACCTAAGGTAAACTCTCGAGCATGTTAATGACGTGTGGACATCACATAGTATTGTATTGTACAAAGAGTTATAAGTCAACAAATCATGCTACGAAACAGGTGATAACTTGTTCTATTGCGCGCCCTCTTAACATAGTCCACATTTGCCATACACACCTGCAACAATGAAGGAGGTAATCAACTGAGTTTATTGCCTCTTGCCCTCTATCAAATTATGTCTTCTAAGTGTTCTACTAAACTTTTTACCAATCGTATATGTTGCTGTTAACTCTCTACAGACACATCCCTGCTGAGCGATGGGCATATCATGGAACGAGTGGTTTACTATCCCAAGCCTCTCTTATTTCGACCAAATCAGGACAGTATCTCTTAGCTAAAACTTTTACTTGATTTGCAAAAGACCTGTTTCCAAGTTGACCTATGTGAAGAACCATTTGGCTCCATCTCTTGCGACATATCTCTCCAGACCTATGGTCAAGAAGATTGTCCCAATCCACATCTTCTATGCAACTTGCATCCAGCTCAGAAAGTGCATCAACTAGGCGATAGTCATCAGCATCCGCCTATTCACCTTTGGCCACCATTGATGATGTTAATTGATCATACCATTTCAAGAAGCAATTTGCATCAGTTCTCGTGGACAATTTGTCACTTATTGCACTCCAAGCAATACTATCTCGTAACATCCCATACTTAGATTTCTTCTCTTCAGAAAGCTTCAGTCTCAAATCGGTGTTTACTAAATCAAATAAAGTCTGGTACTCTTCCTGAGTCCATTGTCCTTTCTTCTGATTAGCAATTTTAGCCTTCGCCATCTATCCTTCACATGAAACCGATGTTTACCAAGTTCATCAGCTAAAACCTTCCAATTATTCCCATGCTCTTTCTGGAACTTCCGTACCATATCATACTCTTCTTCAGTCCATTTACGCGTCTCACTCCTTCGAAACAAGACTTGTGCACGATAATAAACCGCAGTATAAGGCCTGTATGGAATAGCACTCCCTATTTCTTTCCAGCAACCCTTTAATTCAGGATAAGATCTAGAATTCACAATCCTTTTCAGACCTTCTTCGCCCAAGTTATGTATCTCTATGTATTTATTAACGGCCTCCTTGACAATTTCATCTTCTAATTTTGAGAATCGTTTGACATGGAGTAAATTTTCTTCCTCGATTTCATGGTTCTCACCATTTGTATCACTGAACGAAGGGAAAATCTGAACATGACCAGAGAATCTCACTCTCTTTTCATTCCTTTCATCTTCCGAACTGTGTCGTAATGTTGTCTTTTTCCTCTTTCTGGTATTACGATTATCTGTTCTGCTTTGTTCTTCTATCTCTTCCATAGTTGAAGAAATGTCACTTTGATTAACTTCAGCCACAATATTTCCATAATCTGCAATAGCATCTGCTAACCTAATGAATACATTACTTTGCTAATACCATGATTTATGAAGTCATATATGGCCTAGATAGAACACGATTTAATCACAATAAAAATTCATCATATCTAATGTTACATTATACCTTAATAAATCAATAAGCAGATATAAGGGGATTGAAGATATACATTGTGAAGTAAATAATTCGGCGTCACCTCATTTTGTATCTGCTATTTTTCCACAGATGCAAATCCATATCATAGTAAACACATCAGTTACAAACTTGAAGAAAAACACAAACTAGATACGAAAAAGAATAGATCACACATTGATATCCTGAATGCTAGTATTTTTAAGGCCAAAATATCTGTTTTCTAAGAACAAAAAAAGAAAAACATACTGCTTATTATATACCAAACAGGAAAGTACTCAAGGTATATGGATCTACAATTTTTCTTTCAAACAGCTAATAAGTACCTGTATCCTATTACGAATCTAACAGCTTTGATGACCTGAATGTGCTACACTAAGGCTATGTTGCTCAGACTCTCCAAAATGCACCACGCACCCTTGGATGACAAAGTATGTGTTTTTTAAAGCATAAAAAAGAATAACTTACTATTGATTACCAAACAGGAAAATACTTCTCATGGTATATGGATCTAACGGTTTATCATGATGGATCTAAAAATAGAACAAAAATTGAGTTCATCGATAGAGTTTTAACATAGAGAGTGTATACCATCGTTGAAGATGTCACGCTCCATTGTCGTTGCCGCCATTGTTGTGCTCTGGTTGGGCTTTGATACCTTTTGATGAATTCGGCTGTTTAACCACTAAGCATAAGCATAAGTTCCATTGTTAAAGGACAAAATTTAACATTTTAAAGAATAAATGTGGAATAAAATAGTCGATAATTGTGTGTTATTTTAGTATGAAGTATACTCAGGATACTTATACCAAACTAATTCTTTTTTAATCCGTATTCACCTAATAAATTAGTATACATTGATATTTATTTGGTCAATAAAGTGGTATACATGTATTTGTATTAATATCTTTATATTGGTAAATATTAGTCTTTATTCTATTAGTAAATTTGTATACATGACTTAGGAAACAAAATAATTGAATCCTAATTCCAGGGATTTAGTGAAATAGGAAAAAATATTAATTAGAGTGTTTTAACTAATAATTACTCCAAATAAAATGGGACAATTTTAATAACTAGATCCCTAGTTTTAGGGATATTCAATTACAAAATAAGGAGAAAAAAAGTTTGAATCCCTAATTTTAAGGATAAAACAATTTGAAATACTAACTTTAGGTTTCTGGAATATCTACGGAAACTGATTTATAATTGGAGTGAAATTTTTCCTATTTTAATAAAGTGAAAAACAATTATATTCTTAGGTGCCATTTGGCCACAAATATATTTGGAAAAAATTTGAAAATTAGTATTTGGCATATAAGTTCCAAAGTTTTAGAAAAAAAAAACTAGAGCTCGGTCCAAATTCTATGTGGGAATTCTAAAAAATTTAAAAACTATCCCAAACTTTTATATTTTATAAAAACACACATTATCTATTAATCATAATTAATATATATCTACAACCAACTCCATTAAAAGAATAACTTTTGTTAATAGGTTATAATTTATACGAGTATACAATTATTGTTACATGTTCATTATAAAATGATAATACAAATTCATGGGTAATTTTTTTTTTAGAATTTATGAGTATAAATCATATTTTTTGAAAAAGTCGAATATTTCTCCCAAAATCTATGGCCAGACACATGATGAAATTTCACTCAAATCTTCACTCAAAAATGATTTGCCAAAAATACTTGAAAATTTGTGGCCAAACGCTAGCTTAGTATGCAGAGATTGTATCAAAGAACTTATGATATGTTGATAGAATTGGACAATAACTAGTTTTTTTAATAAAGAAAGACGACTTTCTGAGATAATAATCACATGAGAAATCAATTCTATTCCAACGAAACGAAAAAAACAAAAAATAAAATAAAATAAAATTCCAGATTTGCATTCCTCCTTTAGTGTTGCATCTCTATTTGAGTAGAGGTTCTTGTGCTTCTTCATCCACCAACACAATTAAATTAAAAATACACTTCCTAAATAATCTAACACATGGCATAACAATAAAAAGAATACACCAAAACCATAAAAATAACCACATAAATGCAATTCCAGTCCTCTTTTCAACTTCAATTTGATACCAATTCTTCATCCAATATCTCCAACAATTCATCGTCGAATAATTCATTATTACACCAATTGTAAAGAATGCAAGCATAGCTGGATTTTCTAGAAGGTCGAATATCCAATCTAATATCGACACAACGTTTTCGGAGAAAATTTTCTTGTATATTTGCCTTATTGGTCTGAAATTAGGTATATCGAATGATGTATATTCATCATGACATGTGAAGAAAATGAGCCATAAGTATATGGAGCAACACGTTAAGAACACGAATACACACCTCCTGAACTTAACGCCGCTCCATAATAACTCAGGTGTGTCAAAAAATGGGGAAAATAACAACGTACCGAAGATTAAATCAAATTGTATAAATAAGATCAAACACCTTTCAAAATTCAATTCCATATTATTTGTATTTCAGTGAATATGTTGTTGTTGTTTCTTGATACGTGGGGATGAAACTAAAACTAAAATCAAACCATCTATATATAAGTGAAAAAAGAAGAGGCTATATGAGACCAACTAGCTATTAGGGTTAGGGTTTTGGAGCCTCCTATTTATTGAATTAAATAATATATAAAGAAAGGTTAATTTTCATCCTAAAATTGATAAATTTTGTGAATTAATTTTTAAAAGAAAAAATGATTATTCAACGCCAGCACATTAGAAGAGGATCTAAAGAAGGTAAAAACCATTGAATTTACACTAAAATTAAGCTATTTTATCATGATTTTAGGTTATATTAGAATTAGAAGTGTATCAGCCAAACCGTCAAGTCAAACCGAATCGACAAATCAAGTCAAACGAACTTGCAGTTTGATTTGGTTGATTTGGCATTGAAAAAAATAAATCGATCATTTTTGGTTTGGTTTGGTATTAATAGAAAAAAAGTCAAACCGAATCCAAATCAAACCGACATAATACATATATAATTTTTTTTTATACACAAAAAATATTTATTATAATATGCTTTTTAAGTATTTTTTAAATTAGTTTATAACTTTTAATGTTTACATATATTATTTCATATTTGAACTTGTAATATGACTAAAAAAATTGACATGCGTTGTTTCTTTTTGTGAGTTTTTGATATGTCTTCCTAAGACTGTCTTGAAGATGACATTGTACATCTTATTTTTTTTCTATTTTATTTATTCAAGTGTCTTTAAGATGTCATTAAGCAATATGATAATACGATCAATGGAACAACCTTCAATTGAGAACTTCAAGTGCGACATTAAATCACACGATCAGGGAAACAACCTCTTCAATTTGATCTATTTTTCAATTACTGTGTAATTGTAAAAAAAAAAAAACTGAAAGAACCGACTATAACCGAAACCGAAAAAATTGACCTTAAATTGGGTTAATTTGGTTTATAAGTTTAATAAACCGACATATTTGATTTGGTTATTTTTTAATGAAAACCCAAACCAAACCAACCTATATACCCCCTAATTAGAATGTGTTTTAGCTAATTATAGTTTAGTGATAGCAATGTATACTGTATACTGAGACGTATTATAACATGTCGTTTTAATTTTTACAACTAGTACAAAATATTTTTTATTTTTATTAGAATATTTAAAATTAAAGAGTCATATATATATATATATATATATGATAGGAAAAAAATATATGATAAGTTGTATTAGAAAAATTAAAAATTAAGTAATATATGATAAAAAAAAATTATCATCAAAAAGGAATCATAGGAGTAGTTAGTAGTTTAATAACGTGAAGAAAAATCCTAATAAGACTCCTTATACACACGCACAAACACTGTCAATAGAAAGCAGTGACTCATCTTTGCTTTTCAAAGGTTTATCACTTTCTGTTTTTCCTTATATTTTTTAATTGTGATTTAGTTTTGATTATGTCATTTAATTATAATTTAAAAGTAATTTGTTTGATTGAACTTTTTTCTCTTTATTGAAGGACACCTTTTAGACAAAATATTTTTTTTACTATTTTTCTCAAATTATTATTTTATTATTTTTAATTAAAATAAAAATTGATGTGATAAAAAAGAAAAAAGAAGATCAAGTTCTTCTTTTGAGTTGAAGTGGCATAAACTAAACAACACGAAGAAAGATGATTCAAAAAGGATAATTTTTTTGGCTTAAGTCAGAATAACAAGGGAAAAAAGGTAGCATAGGTTAAAACAATTCCAAGAAAAAGGATTATAAAAGAAGAAAAAAATTGGTGTAAGTTAGAATAACAAAGAAAAAATATTTAATTTGAGAATAAGTAGGAAACTTATTAATACAAAACTCCTAATATTTAGGAATTATTATAATAACAAGGAAAAAAGATGGCAAATATTAAAACAACACCAAGAAAAAGGATTATAAAAGGAGAATTTTTTTGGCGTAAGTTAGAATAACAAGGAAAAAATATTTAATTTGAGAATAAGTAGGAAACTTAGAGGCCGTTTGAATTGGCTTAACAGTTGGTCAAATCTATTTTAAGTCAATTTTTGACTTGTGGAAGTGTTTGACAAATATAAAATAACTTAAAATAAGTTTAAAATGACTTAAAAACTAAAAGTAGGCCTCCCCCTATTTTTAATTTTTTTGATTTAAAAGTCATCTAAATTTGACTTTTTATTTTTGACTTAAAAGCTATTTTTTTAAGCCAAGCGGAATCTTATTAATACAAAACTCCTAATATTTAGGAATTATTATTTTTGATTTAGTTTAGTTTATTTGGAACCGGCCATGTTATTGTAATATGATAAATAATTTGTGGAAGAAAAAAAACTTATATTTTATGTAACAAGGAAAAAAAGATTTTATTTGAGAATAAGTAGGAATTTATTAGTACTAAACTCCTAATATTTAGGAATTATTATTTTTGGTTTCGTTTATTTGGAACCCATGTTATTGTAATAAGATAAATAATCTGTGGAAGAAAAAAAAACTTACATACTTAGGTAACTCTTTTTTGGAGGAAAATGTTTTGGACTTCTATAAATTGAGAATTATTGCTTTGTACAATAATACAATAGCAACAACAATGACTCAACAATAGACAAAATCCTCATTTACTATTTTTCTCGAATTAATAATTAAAATCAAATAATATCTTTTTTATTAGGTTTATTTCATGAAAATCCTAATACTAATAAACAAGCTTTTAAAGTCACAATTAGCCATCAATATCTTTATAAACCTAAACAACCTACTTCAAAACTATGATTACACTATGTTTGAATGGTTGTTATGCATTATTTCATAATGTATCGTATTATATTGTGTTGTGTTGTATTGTATCGTACTATATTTTTTAATGAATACAATGTTTGGGTATATTGTATTGTTCTCCATCGTTACATAATGTCACATATCCAAAATTTGAATGATAAACCTAAAAGAAATTGTAGGGTACGAGGTATAGCTAATTTGAAAATGTAGGATAATCATATAATAGAATTAATAAATAATAAGTAAAGACAAAATGAGAAAAAAATATAAGGTAACGACACAATCACATCAAATCAGTCATTACACAAAATGAGTATTTTCGTCATTACCTAACGATGGATTTAAACTATACGATACAATATAATTTAAATAATAATCAAAACAAACATTGTATTTAGACTAAAAATACAATACAATTTATTGGGTAAAAATCATCCAGACAAGGGGTAAGAAAACAATGTTAAGCAACATAACACTCCAAAACAATAAATTTAAAGACAAAACCTAGGCTTGTGAAGAGAAGCCAACGTACGTCGTACTCTTCAACTTTCATATTGGAGTTTTCCTCGCTTTTGTGCAATCAAAGTTTTAGAAAAAAAAAAAAGAAATCTTTTAGACACAAAAAATTGTAAGGATTCTATTTTTTTATTTTGCATCTTTTAACTCACATCAGAAATGTATATTGAGATTGAAGGATAAAGAAGGAAGATAAAAAATTTTGTATATTGCTTTACTTAAAATTCTAGTTTTAATCTGAACTCAATATTATTATTTTTCATTCGGTGTTTAATACTTATATTGAGGCATGATTAAATTAAAATTTATGTCCAAAAATTTCACGTTGGGCATATATAGTGTATATTTTGTTGGGTAAAAACAGTAAACTAAGTGTGTATTTTTAATGAAATTAAAATAATTAATAAATCATTAGATCTTTAACACATAATGTTCAAAAGGACACATAATCATGATTTTGATAGAAAATGCGAACATTTTAATAAGAATTTATACAGAGGTAAAAGGTTTACATGAATTTAAAAATCAATGAGAAATAAAGAGTTTTGGTCTCATTGAACATATGACTATTATAGTCAAGTGGAATTAATTTAAGGTCACAAATATTAGAAAATAATTAAAATAATATTTTTAAATATAAATTATGTTTAAAAATATAAAAGAGGTTGATTAGTATTTTGTACAAAGAGGTAAGAATAAAAAAATGATGTGTTTATAAATTTGATGATATGGGTTGGTAATATTTACTTTAATTTTTTAAAGTTGCGTACTCAATGATATTACACACATAATAATTTCTTCATTTTAAATATACTTTAATTTTATTAATTAACACGGTACACACGTGCAAAACACATACACTAAACTAGTACATAAATATGTCTTTTAACTTTACTTCATCTTGCATTTATGCCTTCTAACTTTGAAGGTGCACAAGAAAATACTTAAATTTGTATAAAGTTGAAAACAAGTAGACACTATATTAAAAATCATATAAATAATTCCAAAAAAATAGAAAAAAACGATATTGTCTAAAAAAGAGTCTTTTAATAAAGGGCAAAAAGTTCAATCAACATTTTAAGAGTCTTCATGCTTTTAATATACTATAAATAGATTAGGCCTATTTGGAAACATAATCGCTTTGTTTATAAAGTATATATCTTGCCATAATATCTGTGATTATTAGAATTTCAAAAAAATACTAAAAAATGATTTGGAGAATGAATATATTTAATGTTAAAAGTAAAATATATATGAAATAAATCATTTTTTTTATTGCTAAACGGGACAAGTAAAAATAAAATAGAAAATTCATATAATAAAAACAAGTAATAATAAAAGTAAAAAATTCAACACGAGGTTCTTGTGCTTCTTAATCCCTAAACTCAATTGAACTAAAAATCACATAGTTTTGGTCTAATCCCATAGTTTTACCATATCTCACATACATTTTTAGGACATCTATCGAAAGCTTGAAACTAAGGCATAATTGATTGATTGATTTCAATATTGCATCCCTCCTTTCAAAAGACATTCTCGTCTCTCTTCATAAACATCTTCGTTTGAAATTGAGGCACAGTTGATTGATTGGTTGATTGCTTCAAAGATGTCGCAATAGGAAGAATGATAAATAAGGTGTACCATGACAATGACCATAACCATAACAACACAAAAGAAACCTTATTCCACACTTGATAATTCTCCCAATTTATGATAAAATCCCTTGAACAATCCACTAATAATAACTTGGAAATTACTAAACCCGTTAAGAAAACCAAAATCCTAATTGGATCTTCAAGTAAGTCCAACATTATTCTAAGTTTAGTTCTTTCACATATTTGTGTTTCTTCATCAACAATACTGTAATAATTCATGCATCTCTCGCAAATATATCGCGTGGAACACAAACACATTTTTTCTTGAGCCAAGAAAAAGAAGATGTACCATAAGTAACCATAAGTATAACGAATAACACGCAAAAATTATGAACCATGCCCTCTTCACATGTATCACGATAATTGACATATTTGTCATGTCCAAATATCGCAAAAATACTAATGCTGTTGCAAGGTTACAGAAGACTATGGCAAAATGGCCTCATCCCATCGTTTAGAAAATTGAAGACTTCGTTTTAATATCGATAATGCCATATTTTTCGTTCAATTATGCCTCGAAATTATGAAGACGAAATAAAAATAATGCAACCATAAGGGGAAAATATGAGCTAGAGATACAAATTAAAGTGGTTTGAAATTATAATCTTGCAAGGAAATGTTATTTATAAAGGCTTATAATACATATTATTAATCCAATTAGGATTGGGTTTTGGAAATTAACCTACGGTAATTAGGAAATTTCGAGGCTAACCAAATTAATTTAGGGCTAGAACTTTTATATATTGGAATTTTTGGGGTTTTCCCTTTCTGTATATATTTCGGAAAAGTAAACAAATTGACACTTTTAGGATTAATATTTCGAGAGAAAATAAGAAAGCTATTGAATACGCCCCAATATTTTAATATTACAAAAATCTTTTGTTTAAATGGATATTACATATTATTCCATAATAGTAAAAGAATATATTTGAATGTTTAAGTTCTTCAATATTATTTTTAAAAAAATATATATTTTGATATGAGAAGAATTATAACTTATAATATATGATTTTGAATATCTAAATTTAATTCTGTTTAGTTTCGAGAATTAATCAAATTCGAAATACAAAAATGTGCTTAGTATTTTGAGACCGAAAGAAGTAGAGAATATACACCAATTAAATAAGTTACAAAGCTTGATCATATATAAATATATGTGAATATTCAAAATAAAAAGAAAAATGAAAGAACATGTGCTTTAAAATGAAAAAAAATAATAAGTTCTTCAATTTTCTACTAGCTATTGAAATAATTAAACCGTTTAATATAATCTCTTAAATCGGTCTGAAAAAAGTGAAATATACCCAAAACATACTTCTATTCTTGTGGGATAAAAATACTGTTTTCGATAGATATATTCTCGACTATCGAGACCTTATTCAAGAGGCCATACTAGAAAATTCCCCAGTATCATTCTCCTTTTTGAATTGAACATCAAGTTCAATTAAATTAGACTCATCTCTAATTGTTCCTCTTTCACAATTTCTCCCCTTGTACCTCCATGCAACAATTAAATATACCAAGAAATTCACTCCGTTTATTCCTGTTAATATCCAATAAAAATAATCAAGCTTACTTTTATTAAGATTATTCCTAATCCACCCTTCCTCTACACCACCAGTTATACTTTCAATAATTTTCACTAAGGCTGAACTTAACCAACTCCCAATTCCAATTTCACTCAAAAATAATGCACTACTTATACTCCTCGTACCGTCCGTCGCTTCGTCGTAAAAAAACTCCAATTGACCTACATATGAGAAAACTTCAGCCGTACCAATTAGAAAAAATTGCGGAAATAACCAAAATACGCTCAATCCTTTAGTAGGGTCAGAGTTTGAACGTCTCATTCTCTCAACCAACGCGGCAGACATTAGTGCAAAAATTGACACAAATAAGCCAACCCCGATACGTTGCAAAGACGTGATGCCACGTTGGTGCCCCGTTTTGGAACGGAGGTATGGGACAACGAATTTCTCGTATATCGGGACGAGGAGGAGCCCGTTGAGGGCGGTGAAGACCGGGACGGACCCCGCCGGGATCGTGAAATGTGGGCCGAGTTTTCGGTCCATAATGTTGGCTTGTGTTAGGAAAAATGTTGATAGTTGAGCAAATGAAATTGAAAGTGCAATTGTTGAGGCCCAAATTGGAAGAATTCTTATAAAGGATTTGAATTCTTCAACTTGTGTTACTGTGCATAATTTCCATTTATTGTTGGTGATTGTTTCAACGTCTGTTACTACTGCTGCTTTATCCAAAAATCTACAAAGTACAAGAAAAAAAGTTGAGATAATATTGCGAATATTAAACTTACCAGTAAATTCTTATAATAAATATTGGTTATTAACAAGTAAACTATACTGATTGTGTTAATTAAAATGATTGTCAGTGCGTATAACTTTAATTATATCGTGAAAATATGTGTGATCCTTAAAGATCCAACACAATTTATATTTAGGGATGTAAAATTGTTAGCTAAAATTTGACCATTTGTTTCAAATTGGAGATTCTATTTCTCTTCCTTTTCAAAAGTAAAGTTTCAATAGTTTTTGTTTTTGTTTTTTAGAACTTGTAAAAAATAATCCTACGAATATTCTAGGCAAGTCTTTAGTAGAAAAAAGACCACATATATTAAAAGCAATTTGTTGATATTAACAATTAAAAAATAGGAATTAGAGACAGATCGATTAGCAACTTTTGTGGTTTATAAATAACTTTTGTTGCTAAACAATTAAAATTCGTTATTAATTCTATATATCAATGATTTAGTGACAAATTACCAAAAAAACAATCTTGTTAACTATGAACTATTTAGTGTAAGATCAGCAACAAATATCATAGCAAGTTCTTTTTATTATACAATCGAGCCTTTCTATTTTTGAATATTCGTTGGTTGTTATTGCGAAATATTATTATAAAGAACAGATAATATAACGTAACATGAAAGAAGTGTTCTAAAAAAATCTTGATCGTTATAGTGAAATAATATTGACTAATATAGAGAGATCTGATTGTAGTAATGTATTGAAAACACAATGAACTCTTTATATAAAGAAGAAGTAAAAAAAAGAAAAGAAATTAATACTAACCTGTATTGTTTAGTGTGAGGAAGCTTTCTAGCACCAAAAATATCACTCTCTTTGGTCTTCATCTCATATAATTCACTTTCATTTCCCACCACAACACCTCTAAAATGATTTCTTGTAGAAACCACAATAACTTGAGCAAATCTAGTAAAAGCACTTCCCATAGGTTTTTTATACCTATATTTGTTGAATCCAACAATTAAAACAACAATTGATGCAAACATTGCTATTGTAGGCACAGCAAAACCCCAAGTCCATCCTTTTTCTTGTTGCACATAAACTAAAAGTGTTATTCCCAATAGTGCACCCATGTTAATTGCAAAAAAGAACCAATTGAAAAATGCATATTTCTTTTGTGATTCTTTTTTGTCTGATTCATCAAATTGGTCAGCTCCAAATGTTGAAACACATGGTTTGATGCCACCTGTCCCAAGTGCAATTAGATAGAGTGCTCCATAGAGAAAAGATGTTTGAGCATTTGTTGATGGAGTGCATGGCCTCTTTGTGCATAGAGGTGGTCTTAAGCTGTCTATTGATGCTGATAGTGTTAATAATATCATTCCCTGATAAGAAGCGGATTCAAAATTTTAAAATCAGTAAGTAAAAAGTTGTGTGTATATATAATGCATAACTTATATGCCCTCAGTACATTTTGTGTGATATAGTTTGAAATCGACATGAAATTTAAAAACTAACTTTTCCTAAACATAGTGGAATTGAGGGATTCATTGATTACTTCTCCTAATCAATATATACACATAAGTTATACAATGATTATATACGGATATACCCATATCATAAACATTGTGGAAAGTTGAACAAGAAAACTAAATAAATGTGTGATTTAATTTCTTACCACAAAGTAGATACAAGAGAAAATAATGATGGTTAAGAATCGACCAAAATAAGCATCAGCTAGAAAAGCTCCAAGAAGTGTCAAAACATAGGCAGCTCCAATCCAATCATTGACATGAGTTGCAGCATCAGGCAGTGATTGATGCATCTCAAATACCAAATATGTCACCATACTTACTGCTACTGCAAAGAATGCCAACCTCTCCGCCACTTCATTCACTGCTCGATCAAACCAAAAAATAAACAAATTAGAATAAAAAAATTATTATTATAAAGAAATCTGACTATACATCCATATAATAAATAATAGTGAAAAATGTCTAGCTATAAAAGTGGCTCAAAAATTGCTTTATGGTCGGAATACCAAGTGGCACTCCAACTTTTTTTTGAATTATCTTATTAGAATTCTTGATTCCGCAACAAGATAACGGGGTTGATACCATATATACATAAAAAAAAAATAGTGAAAAATGTCTAGTCTAGCTATAAAAGTGGTCCAATAGTGGCACCACCATTTTTTTGAATTATCTTATTAGAATTCTTGATTCCGCTACAAGATAAGAGGGTGGTACCAAGGGGTAGGGTAGGTAAAATGAATGATTTTTTTTTTACTTTCTTGTATTTGAGCGATAAAAGAAAAAAAATAAGTTTTATGTATTGACTGTGGGAAGAATTTTATATCATGATCAGGTCGCTTGATCAAAAGATAACTGTAGGTAATTTTTTATATAAACATTAATTAAAAATCGTATGAAAATGAAAAATAATCTAATATAATATATCGATAGTATATGAAAAAAATTGCACATGAATATATATAACTTAAATTTGAAGAAGAAAAAATGAGGAAAAAAAAAAGAAGAAGAGACCTATGATGAATGGCGAAGCCTTCCATCCTCCAGTAGTTCGTTTGTTTGCAATATTCCCTTTATAATCCACGCAACCATTGCTCACCAAAGTTTTTGTTACCTGCCAATTTTTTCCCACCATGTTAATTTAAAATTAATACAAAATATATAAAAATTAATTAATGGTAAACATATGGAGTAACAAAATATCAAATAATACTTAGCTAGGTTATTTATATTATTAATTACCTTCTTGTCATTCTTAATCAAATCCATAAATCCATCAAAAGATGGTTGAACATATGATAATTTGTCATCTAGATCATCAACATGAATCCTTCTATCCATAGTGAAACTACAAAAGACTAACGTACTTCTATTCTCAAACTCCGTAACACTTGACTTGTCGCTATTTCGATTCAAAATATAATAAGATGGTTCTAATATTTTTTTTCGTTTTCCGCAATTATAACCACTTGTTATTAGTTGAACTAGCTAGCAAGGAAGGTCACATTTAATCTAGTATATCTATAGTTCTATATATACAAAAGTAAAATAGAATTTTATTATTTTTTATATCGATCTGCTTTAATTAATTAAATTCAGGCCGGTAGATTAAAACAAACATTTAAAACGAATCTATTTAATTTTCTCAAAAGTCTTGATAACCAAAAGGCTAGAAAACAGCAACAAAACGTATTTTTATTGCCAATTGGTCATACACATTTCTTAAATTAATTTGGTCAAACAAATGGCAATATAAGGGAAATTTTCAAACATATACAACCCAACATAAAATATTATGTCACGTAACCCACTATACAATATTATATTTGAAGAGGAAACATATACATAATGTATTAACCCTGTTAAAAAATATATAATAATATATAAAAGGTGATCATACATAAATATGGACTAAATCAGGTATAATTTTCTATATATAATATTTTATATTAAACTACGTGATGTGAATATTTTCTCCCAGTAAACATAGAGCTAGATATTTTCTTATAATTAAAGGGATAATTTACTAATTCAAATTGCCGTCTAGTGATTTGCTGGCTAGTTTGGCTGGTTATTGTGGGTTTTTTTCCTTTAACGTGTTAGAATGCTACATTTAAATAAAAATTAAAAAAAGGCATAACAAATTTTTAATTTAATTTTTGTAATATTTGACTAAGTATGTTTAATCTTTAATTAAACTGTGCACTTTTGATTCATGTAAAACGTTAGCTGTGTAAATAATGTGTAGTACCATATATGATAAATATATGTTTATAATCTTTTAGGAGTCTTTTGTAAACCTTTTTCTATTATGTTTAGGAATTTTTAGGGTAGAACAAGTTATATATATTTAACTCAATACCAATGGAAAACACAAGGGCGGAGCCAAGTAAAATCAAGAGGCTCATCAGTTATATTATTTTTATATAATTAAAATTATTTCTTATATATATATACAAGGATGGATTTGGGAGAAACTGAGGGGTTCGGGTGAACACTCTCAGGTAAAAAATTATATTGTATATATAAGGTATAACTTTCTCAAAGTTATTAATTGATCCACCATTTGATTGTCCGTATGTTTTCTATATTTTAAAGTAATATATATACTTTCCTAAATAATCCAAATATAACATAATTAAATATATGGAAATACATAAATATGACTTTTACTTTGGCTTCAGCTGACAACTATGACCTCTAACTTTATTAGTGTACAAATAGGCACTTTAACTATGCAAAACTTGAACAAATAGACACATTCATCCTACATTGTAATTTGCGTCCTACATAGTGTCCTACGTGTATTGTGTCACGTAGGACATGTGTGTCTACTTGTTCAATTTTATAAAAGTTTAAGTATCTATTTGTGCACATCCAAAATTTGAGGGCATAAATGTGAAATGAGACAAGTTAAAGGGCATATTTATGTATTATGCCTAAATATATTGAATCATATATCACAAGAACAAAATAGGCATAATACATAAATATAACTCTTAATTTGATTTCAGCTAACAACTATAACCTCTAATTTTACTAGTGCATAAATGGACACTTTAACCATTCAAAACTTGAACAAATAGACACATTCATCCTACATGACATTCTGCATGACAATTTTGTGTCCTAAGTGGCATCCTATGTGTATTCTGCCACGTAGGATATGTGTGTCTACTTGTTTAATTTTATACAAATTTAAATGCATACTTGTGCACACCCAAAGTTGGAAGGCATAAATATGAAATGAAACCAAATTAAAGGGCATACATATGTCTTATGCCAACAAAATATATAGTCAACAAATTATTTCTTTGAAAGATGTACAGTTCCAGATTTTGTCCTTCTTGACAATTTGTAGATCACCATCCTCACAATCTTGTAGAACCAGAAAACACTGACAAATTGCAGCCCCAAAGCCATGACCTAGAAATTTCAATAACATTTAGTTGTTATTCCACTACTAAAAAAAGCTACGAAATTTGCAGTTAATATGTCACTAAATACTCATAGCTAATAGGATTTTTTGAAAATCTACCATCAATTCCTCGTTAAATAAAATATAGCAATAAACTTTTTATATCCACATAAGTTACGTTGTCCGTCACTAATTTGTGTTTTTGTAATAACTATTTGTAATATAATTTGGCATATAATTTTTATATGCCAAATATATGCACATTACCTTTATAATGATTGGATTAACAGCAGAAAGAGTTACATAACTGAGATATGGTCCTCCTATCATCCTAGCAATGGAAAAGATGACTGCAAATAAAACCTGCAAAATATCAATTTTGTCTTAAGAGATAACCAGTAGTAACAAAAGAAGCTTTGTCATATGTTGGTTTTAAAGTAGGTGTCAAGTTGAGAAAAGTAGGGTAATTTGTGAATTAGAAAAGAAAGGCATTTTTTAATACATTTATTCTATACAAAAGGAATTCTAAACCGATAAAGGCAATGTGAATTCCTACGATTCTCCACACTCCCAAGACGGATTTGTAACACCCCTCAAAATTTTCCTTAAGATTCGGACCTTTTTTGTATACGTGTGGGGCCCATCGTATTTATTTCGAAGTATGTGCTTGAGTTAAGATGAGTCCCTGAGGAATTTAAGAGTGTTGGAGGTGATGTGGGGTCATTGAGGACCCCTAGGACCGAGTTAAGCCCAAAAGATCCGTCGTGGCTAAGTTTAGGACGAGTTCATGTAAGGGTCGACTTTTAACGACCCTATCTTTTGAAAGCCGTCAATTTGGGTGGCCCACGACCTATCAAATTAAAGGTCGTCAAGTCTTCTTTCCAACGCCACCAAGAACGTAAATTTTGGGGTTCGGAGTCAAAAGATATGACGATCCGAAGATGAACTAGCACGACAGGAATTTCATTTTTGGTCTGGGTTGCAACTACTGGGGAAATGGCCTTGGCGCTGTAAGGGCGCGACGCGCCACTATCGCGCCAGAAACATGCCTCAGTAGTTTGGTCCTTGGCGCGACACACCACTAAAAGTTGTGCAGGGTTTTTCAGGCCAAATCCCCAGAATTCAGAACAATGGGTTTGGCGCTATAAGGGCGCGATGCGCCACTATCGCGCCAGAAACATGCCTCAGTAGTTTGGTCCTTGGCGCGACGCGCCACTAAAAGTTGTGCAGGTTTTAGGCATAACTGGCCTTGGCGCTGTAAGGGCGCGACGCGCCACTATCGCGCCAAGGGCGTTTTGGCCTAATTTTCAGAATTTGGAGGAAGGGCAATTTGGGAATTGTCCCAAATTATATATACACAAGCCTGGTACATTTTGGGACCATTTCTTCAGCCCCCTCTCTGTCTCTAAAAGCCCTAGCTCCTCTCTCTTCTCTTCTTCTCAATTTCCAACAAAAAGGAGTCCAAGAACTTCAAGACTTGAGTCCTCTATTGAAGACCCAACTACAAGGTTTTCTTCAAGTCTTCACTAAGGTATGTAAGGCTATCCAAAACATGGGTTGAGTCCACCCATGTGGCCTATTCTTGCTTTGAGGTTAGATATTCATGAAAATGGAGTTTCTTGGTATGGTACATGTTTGAATAAGTTTTGTCTCCATCTTACTTGATTATTTATGTGTCAATGTTGTTGAGCTAAGAGGTCCCTAAAATGAGCCCTTATGTGAGTATGAGATGATGAAGAAATGAGTTGCTAAATATGTTTTATTGATCTTCTTAGTTATGTAGATTTGACAAAGTATTTTATTTTCTTAAAAATATTGCCTATTATAAAAAAAAGGGTCGATTTGAAGTCTTGAAGATGTGGTGAGTCACAAGGATTTTCTCAAATGGATGGAGGTAATGATTGATTATATCTAGATGATGTTATACATGTGCATTTAAATTTTCTTTTGATGATATGATTGAGATTGAGCAAATAGTATGCTTGGAAGAGATTTGTTTGTGATAGAGTTGATGAGTTGGCAAGGTTGTAATGAGACTTGTCGATATGAGTTGATTGAGTTGCTTTGATGGAGTTTTATGAGCATTGAGTCTTGGGAGGAGTATCGAACATCGAATTGGGCAAGAGTATAGTCCATACTCGAACCTAATACCTATGTTGCCAAACGTAGGGGGGATTGAACCGTTAAAGTCGGATGCTTCCCCGAGAGAATTGTCCTGACATTATAGGACTTGGTTGGATTGGATCCATGAGTGTTCGATTTGTTCATACCCTGGCAAGGTATGAACGAGCGTGGCAACAACGTCGTTTTGTTGTACCTTCACTGGCTCATAAGTGTTGGTTGTCGGTTAAGGGAAACTCCCAAATAGGTTTTTGATAGAACTCTGAGTCAGATTGAGTTGAGTTGTATATGATTGGTCCAGTCTAAATCATATTTTTGTTCAGACTTAGGACCTTTGATTGAGTTGTCATTCCTTTTGAGTTGAGCTCCCGAGTTGATTTATTCTTTCTTGATGTTCGTTGTACTCGGCCATTTTACATACTCGTACATTCCATGTACTGACACCATTTGGCCTGCATCGTTTCATGATGCAGAGACAGGTACTAGAGATCATCAACCGACGCTCCGTTGAAGATCCACATACACTTCCAGCCAGTCGGTGAGTCCTCCTAGACCGGAGGATATTGGGCCTTCTTGTACTGTTTTGTTGCCCTTCCTTTTATTTAGATTGTTGGTATCCATGGGCTTGTCATTGGCACCTTTTAGACATGAATAGAGGCTTCATAGACTAGAGTGTGGGGAGGTCGAGCGGTCATCTTGAGGAGTCCTACTTCATTGTCTTCATTTGATTGTAAATGTTTGGCCCTCGGCCCTTATATTATGAAAAGTATTTCTCTAATTGAGTTCCTACAAATAGATTGTGATTGAATGAATGAGTGACTGGACCAAGTGGTTCGCTCGGAGGGCAGAAATGGCCTTCGGATGCCGGTTACGTCTAGGGTACCCTCCCGGGGCGTGACAGAATTGTTCAACAACTGTTAGGGAAGGATTTCTATCATTAGTTCATAAAAAGTCATCAACCACGAATGCAACCAAGAGTGTACTAGCTATGAGGGCATATTGGAGGATTAGACCTTCATGTATCACTCCAGAGGCGAATCTAAGATATAAAGATAATGTGTTCAAAATAAATATGTGATATTTTAAGCATACATAGTTGGAGTCACAAGCAATGAGTTCAATTCAACCAAGAAAACCTGCTTTAGATATGCCTCTAGTTGATTCAGAACGAAAAAATAATTATTACTCTTTTCATATTGTTTCTTCAAACATTAGTAGAAACAAATATTTTTCCATTGCGATTTAATGAGAAATTTATGCTATAGAATATAATTTTCCACTCATTTCCTACCGAATCAGTCCACTGAAAAAATGCATGATGGAAAATAAATTTTCACTGAAATAGTAAAAAACTTCCTAATTATTCTATATAAAAACATTGCTATTTTTTCTTTTCTCGCAGATACAATCAAAATATTTGTGAAAATAGACGCTCGATATTTTTCCATGGGAAATAGTAAAGTAATATTTTAGTAGTGAAAATGGGAATGCATGTGAACTAAAAAGTTTGAGAAACTTACATCAGCAGCAAAGTTAAGATCAGTGTCTATGTATCCAAGTTCTTTGAGAATCTCCCTTAGATGAAGAAATGGACTTGAAATCTCTGTTATCCACAATGCAGCAACCATTTCTGAACCACACTGCAATAAGTGACTAAACATTTGGTAACTAATTGAAAGATTAATAGTTTGTAGGGCTCAACTTTCAAAATCTCCTTATATTAAAGAAAATAAAATTTGTTAGAAGAGTTTTTCGAAAACATCTTTTTGTGAATAACAGTTTGTGTTTGACTAATCAATTTGAAAAAACATGTTTGCCAATAGTAGAAGATGACCAATGTTTCAAAAGTGTTTCCGAGAAACGTTATTGTTATTTTTAGATTCTGAAAAACAACTTTTGCTACTACACAAAAATATTTAAGAGTTGTCTGGTAGCTGGTAAGAGTTATGTCGATATTAGTAATGTAGGGATTAGTTACGTGTAAATTTATGTATTATTTTATGCAGATATAATTATACAGTGATTAGTTATTAGTGTATTAATTACACATGTATTAGTTATTCCACCTTCGATCTTGCATAAAATAATATATAGATTCTCTCATAACTTATACATGTATTAGTTATGCGGATTTCTAAATAGCAAATCAAACACAATATTAATTTTGTACATGAATAATTTACCTCCTAATCAGTTACCAAACATGATATTATTACTTATGCAAGATTTAATACCTGCATAATTCATTTTCAAATCAGCTACCAAATGACCCCTTATTTTTTTCTCTAAAAGTTTGACCCAAACATTTCAACTTTCTAAAATAAGTATTTTTTAGAAAAAAAACAAGTACTTTTCATTTTACAAAAAAATGATCAAACATGCTATAAAACTCATTAATTAGGAAAAGATGTAAAGAGGACTTGTAATTAGGAGAAGATATATTTACCAATTTATAAGCAAAGCCAGCTCCAATTCCAACAATACACACCAAATGATGAACCAAGTTATCAATCCTCACTTGTTTGTCAAAGAGGCAACATACAAAATCATAAATAAGATAGGCTGCTGTCACTGCAAGTGCCTTCCTCTGTTTGATTATTATTTTTTTACCAAGAGTCATTGTTAGATCTTAATTTCAAATTAGCAAAAGAAGAATTAAGACCAAATAAATAAATAAATACAAGTTTAAGTTATATGCATTGTTATTGCAAAACACTTTTTACATTTTAAACTTTCAAAATTATGAATTTCACATTTTAAAAAAGCTTACCTATGAACATTCTTCGAGAGACCTGATAGCAGGTAATATTTATATGTTATATAGCATGTAATCGATTTTATTTTTTTCAACATTACAAATTGTTATATTTTGAGATTTATCTATGTGTGATATGATAGTGTCAGCTCTTCGCGAAGACGTATATAACTTAAATTCTTAATATATAAATAGATCAACTTAGCACCCTAGTACAAGTGTACAACTCAGCACTCTATAATAAAGATAGATAAACACTCATGATATAAGCCTTCATTCTTGAAAGGGCTAAAATTAAGGCCTTCCTTTTTCTTTTCATTTGATGAAAAGAAAAGACAAGATCTTCGAATATTTTTTAAAAGCGAGTAAAAGTATAGGGTATTTTTTTTTTGTCTACCTAAATCTTGACGGATCGAACCGCTATTTGTGCTACTAGAAATAGTATATATCTGATAAAATAATTAAAATGCGTGCAAAACGACATAGAAAAAGTACCTGTTGGGGAGAAGATTTTGAAGCCACAGGACAAACAGGACAACTCCAATCTTGAACAGATAGAGAAGCCAAAGTCACTGCTAAAGAAGCATGAATTGTAGAAACCAAACGATTGCAAAAATCAAATGAATGTTTTGGAAAAGCCTTTCTTATTAACAAAAAAAGTGTTGTCCACAAAATAACTCCAAATAAAACAATAATTATAATTGAATCTTCTTCCATTTAGAAAGAACTCTATTTATTTCTTCTACTTCAAAATAAGAAATAAAAAATATCAATTACATTTTCAAGGGATTTCTCAGATGATTATTATTAGAAAGAAGTTGAAGAGCAACAATACTAAAGTTGCATTAATGTTTTTTCAAGTGACAAAAGTAGAGGTAGTTGGGGAAGTTCACAAAGTAGTTGAAGTTCATTATATCACAAAGGTATCATGATGCTGCCTATGTTAGGGCAGGAGGCACATATGCTAAAAAAATAATAATTTAGCGACGGATAAATTATATAGCTAAGCAGTGCAAAATATGTCCCTATTTGGGTTATTAAAAAAATTAATTAGCTACGAATATTTTAGCGACGAAATTTATAGCTACTTTTAGTTTTTTTTTTTTGGTAGTGCAATATATAGAGCTCTAAGTATAAGGTTACGCATGAGGTAAGCCGAATTCAATAACTTAAGTCCAAATTTTATATTTGTTCTAAATAATTCACTAAATCTGTATAAAATTTAAATTCAAAATCTAGGAAAAGAAGTTTTCGCTTGATACAGCTATTAGGTTATGTCCGATAAGCTCAGCCGAATTTAATAACTTTAATTCAAAAACTATATCTGTGCAAAAAAAATCACTAAATATGTATAAAATTTAAATTCGAAATATAGTTACTAACACATAATATCGTTATCCTAAAATTTAAACTTTAAATTGTTGGTTTCTCCATGTAACACCCATTATTTCTAATATTAATTTATCTGTCATGCATATCTTTTCTGTGACTGCGTTTTGAAATGCACAAATTGTTGATGAATATACTAGACATGGTTACTAGTGTAAAAAGATTTAACAATATCATGTCACTTTAAGTAATTAAAGGTTATAAACATATAGTCAACAATAGTAACTTAGAAAATATGACAAAGTAAACGTAACAACAGGTTCAAATTGCATTAATTGTGAAAAAAACTCATTGTCACTGTATGTGGATATAATTAAGATAGATCTTTTCAATATAATAAATGACAGCCAAATTTGTCGATAAATTTCATTTAGATACTGAAATTAAGGTTTGTTTCAATTGATCATCTAAGCACACGATAAAATGTTCCTATTATACATTTTTGATACAAAATTCGGAAAAACTTTTACGTATGATCTCAAATATCTATTGTATAAATAAGTTAACCACTTAAATATGTTTTTTTTAATAGTTGATTTTAAAAAAGTGCATATTTTTTTAATGCCATCAAAAAACGACCAAAAATGCTTTGATCTTTATGGCTTGGATAGAGAGAGTGACCAATAATTGATATTTGGACATTATATATACAATTAAAAATTAAATTGTTTTCTGTTTGTCACACATCCACTTGTTAAGTTTTTAGTCGTTTAGTTTTAGTGGAAGGACCATACTTTGAGTCTAAAAGTTGGATACTGAATACGAATTAAAACATCAACATCTAGATATATAATGGTCGTCGTAACTACTCTTTTATTTTTAACGAGGAATTTCGGTTTGAATTATAGGAATAAAGTCGTATATGATAGAAAATGCTTTATCTTTTATTAAAAGTCTAATTTTTAATATAAATTTGAATTAGTCAAATTTCTATATAGATATCGATTACATTGATCATCGGGTGAGGGGAAAAGTCTGATTCAACAGGTTGCTTGTAATTTTCGAAAATTTCAAGGCTATGAATTGGCATCAACTCTTTAATTTCTGTGTCATTGTCTATCTCAAGGGATATTTCCAAGGGAATTTTATTTTTTTTGAGAAAATTACGCGGATAAGTAAATATATACTAGTTAATTAGTTAATATTTTTTAATTAATTATGGCTCGCGGCAAACATCTAGCTGTAATTACAGTTTGAGTTTTGTATAATTCGTGCGATGTTGAGTTTTGTATAATTCGCGTGATTTATACAAATGTTATGCGCGGATCGAATTGTATAGTGAAATATACAAACACTATAAATTGTATAGCGAATTATATCAACGTTGTGCATGAATTGTATAGTTAAATTTACAAATGCTATATAAAAGCTGTGAATTGTATAGCGAATCATACAAACGTATACAAATATTGCGTGAATTATACAAACGTTGTTATAACTATAGCTACGAATTGTAATTAGCAAATTATAGTTATGAAACATAATTAAGGTATTTGTGAGTGACTATATGCAAAAAATTTCCTTTTTTTTTTCTAGAGTTGAACTCTGGCCCAAACGTGTTTGGTCATAAAATTTTGAAATTTAACTTAAAATTAATTTCAGAATTTTCAAAAATTTAAAAAATAACATAAAGATGTTTTTAATTTCTTCACTCTAAGTTACTCACAAAAAATTAAAAATAACTCCAATTTTTACTCATGACTAAACACAACCTATAAAACATGATCAAACATCAGCTAAATATTATCTTGTTAATTGATTTTATAATGTTTTATAAATTTATTCTTGATTTAATGACCTATTTACCAAAAATCTTTATAATCATCTGTTTATAAATGTAAAGATAACAAGTGAAAGTGAACTTGTTAGGAAAATACAAAAATCAAAACATACTTATCCTTAAAGAAGACTTTTTAAATAAAAGTTTGTACAGACGGAATGTGTGAAGGATATGATCTATTAGTAATAGTAGGCAAGAATTCATATCTAAATCAAGTGGTCTGAAAGATATATTTTCTCAATTTCAATTTGTTTATCATATTTTTATTTGACATAAAATTTAAAAAAAATTAAAAAATCTTATAAATTATGTGATCTTAAATTAAAAATATATTAAATATATCAAAATGTCTTTTAATTTTATGGTCTTAAATATGTATGAGAAATCAAAATTAAAAAGTTGCTAAGAAGAGACGCTTTTTAAAGCGTACTTAAAAAGAAATTAAGACAGACAAATTAAAACGGACGAAAAGAAGTATATAGTCAAACATTAAAAAATAAAAATACAACTATTTTAATCTTCCAGATTTTACATATTGCAAGATGGATTTTTTTTTAAAAAAAATAAATTATAATCAATCAAATACAACAATAACAATAACCCAGTAAAATCCCACAACGTGGGGTCTGGGGAGGGTAAAGTGTACGCAGACCTTACTCCTACCAAGATAGGACGGCTGTTTCCGAGAGACCTTCGACTCAAAAGAAGCATAAAAAGAGGTCAGATAAGGCTAAGAAGTTCAAAGCGTTATGAAAAAGCAAATAACGAATAACGCAAATAAAATAGAGTAATCAAAGTACAGAAAGTAATAGAAAGATAATAACAAAAGTCAGAGAACAAGAAATTATAGTGCGCTAATGCACCTACTAATACGGAAGAATAACGAGACTATGTACTAGCCTTCTATCCTAATATGGGTCCTCCACACCCTTCTATCTAAGGTCATGTCCTCGGTAAGCTGTAACTGCGCCATGTCCTGTCTAATCACCTCTCCTCAATATTTCTTCGGCCTACCCCTATCTCTTCTGAAACCATCCATGGCCAACCTCTCACACCTCCGCACTGAGGCATCTGTGTCTCTTCTTTTCACATGTCAAAACCATCTCAGTCGCATTATAATCATTCAAATATTAAAAAAAAATTGCTGAGTGAAAATATTTCCCTCTTTAACAAATCGAGATGCAAACCCGTGAGGTAAGACTCAGCCAATCTTACTTTTACTTATCTGTGAGATTTTTTTATTTTTTTGATAAAAACCATTAAATACTCTGTCTAATAATATAAATTTACAAATAAATAAATATATATATATATATATATATATATATATATATAGTGTGTGTGTGTGTGTGTGTGTGTGAAGAATCCAAATTAATGAGATAATGCGTAGGTAACCTTTTCTTTTCTTCTTTTTTCAGCATTAGGTATCTCAATGATTATTTTAAAAAAAAATTGACTAATTGAGAAGGGTATAGATGTCAAATGACTGAAGCTTTCCATAAAAGTAGGATGTTTTCTTTGTCCATTTTTATTTATTCACTGTAATACTTATTCAATTTATAAAATTAAAAGATAATTTTACACTTAGTTTTTTTAATTTATTTTTATTATTTAATTATAGTCATTTTTCTATTACATTTTCAAAACATTATATTTAAAAAATGATTTGATAAAATTATCCTTCTATTTAATTTTTTTAAAATAAAGTGTAAAGTCGAACGAGAGTATTTCATTGCCTATATATTGCACCCAAAAAATATTGAGTTAAATATCTTCTTTCTCTCCCCCCACCCCCACCCCACCCCACCCCACCCCGAACCCCTGCCCATTTTTCTTCTGGTGATCAGAAGCCGTTGACTTTTGGAGTTCTTCTGAAGATTAAGAGCTTTTTTTCACTGGAAAACTTTGTAATTCAGGTGGGAATATTTACTTTTTTCCATGTTAATTAATTTGATCCCCTAATTTTAAGTTGATAAAATGAAGAAAATGTTTTGATCACTGAAATCAATAAATTTTATATTTCTAGTATTTTTATTCCAACAGAGCAAGTTCAGTATTTTTTTTACAAAAAAGTATAAACTACTTGGGTTTATAGCACGCAACTTTACCTGCATTTTTGCGAGCCTCGTGATCACGATCATGATGGCAAGAACTTTACTAGCTATATTTATTCATTTATAAAACGAATATACTGGATTATAATCTAATTGTTGTGTGATAAAATTCAAATTAGGCAAAATGAGCTCTCTGCAAGGGCCAGTTGTTTGTCCTCTGTTTCGTGGAAAGCAAACAGGTAGAGTCAGTTCACCTATAATGAAGGCTAAGATGTTGAGAAGTGAGTTCTGGGGGTTTAATGGGATATCTAGACGACGGGTTAATGTGGCTCGTTTACCACGATCACGTGTAAGCAAGTTGATGATCGGATGTAGTTTCAGTTCATCATCAAATGACAATGGTAGCATGGCCGAGAATTTTAATGAAAGTGATGCTGATTATGTCAATTCTAGCGTGGTTGAAGCTGGTATGTTGATTTTATTGTTCATTGTGATATTTCTACTTTTTGTTTGTTGAATGGATGTGTGTTGTTTGGTAGTATCTTGTTATAACTATTGTTTAGGATGATGATTTATCAGGTTATCTCTAGTATTTTTGCCATAATTGTCTTCATTTTCGTTATTTCTTTCTCTATACTGCTTTAGACTGTTTTTTCTTTAGCCTAGGGTAGTAGTAGTAAGGTTTGCGTACACTCTATCCTCCCAGACCCTACTTTGTGGGATTACACTAGGTATATTGTTGTTGTTATCTTTAGTACAAGTGGATAAAACTATATCTTCTCTTAAAATTGATTGGAGATGATGGATTATGCTGAATTTCATCCCCTCTATGCCGCACTTTTTGGTGCTAGATTTGTGTGATAGTATTGCTTCATTTAACCTAAGACACAATTAATCAACAAGTCTCAACACATGTCAAAGTGAAAATGCAATACAATTTTGTGGTGATCTTCCCTATTATCCTGTATGTAGTTGAAGTGCAAAGCGGGAAAGATGGTTTCATGATCAAGATGAGAGATGGCAGGCATGTGAAATGCGTCCATAACAATCCACAGGGGGTTCATGTACATGATTATGCTCCAAACCCCGCGATTGTGCTAAGGATGGAGGACGGGACTGGGCTGCTTCTTCCTATAATTGTTCGTATGTACATGATTCATTGATTGTCTTAGTGAATGTACAGTCTCTTGGGAGTGTTTACCAAATAAGGTTGTCTAATGTTGTGTCTCTATTTTATGCAACAGTGGAGATGTCAAGTGTGCTGCTCATGGCCGCTGTACGCAATGTCCAACTTGTACGTCTAATGTTTTTATATTGATTCTGATAAGTCCATTCAACGAAAGTTACAGCAAGCATTGCTTTTATGCTGTTACTAAAAGATACAAATATTTGCTCCATTTCAGGCCAGACCTACAATGTATCAAGTTTTGAAGGAAATGGTCGAAAAGATGGGCTATGCAGTAAGTTTATTGTTTGTGCATTTACCAGTAAATGCCACATATTTTCAAACTTAATCTGACGGTTGTAATTTGAAGGTTAAACTTGTTCGAGTTACCAAGAGAGAGCAGGAAACATATCTTGCTCAGTTACATCTAACCAAGGTATGCGTAAAATGTACTAGTTACTGAATGCTGACCTAATTGTGTGTACATTTTTGGTAGTATGCAGCTTTAACAACTTTCATGTGATTGTGATAACAGTTGGATAACGATGCTGAGAGTATTAGCTTCGATCTTCGTCCTTCTGATGCAATCAACATAGCTGTGAAATGCAAGGTAAAGTAGTTGGAGCTTGTTACTTTTTTGATATTGTTGATGGTAATGGCCACATTTTTTGTCCCAACTAAAATAACCTATAAACATTGAAGTATCAGTACAAATTGTCGACAATGCAGTCATTAACAATCCCCTTTGAACCACAAACTGAAATTTTATTTACAATTTGGTGTCATAGCTTGGTGGAACCATATTTGTGAACCAAACAACATTGAAGTATGAGTACTTGTGTTGTTTCTAATTTTCTTAGGTGCCAATACAAGTCAATAAAAACTTGGCATACAGTGATGGTGTGAGGATTGTTGAGTCTGCAGATCCTGCACCGCGAGCTGCCACTTCTGACGGCTTATTGTTCACTGGGCTTGACAAGTAAGTTAGTTTTATAGACACCCTTTTCAAAGTGAGTGGCATTTGGAAAGTGCGGGAAAACTGTTTTATGTTCATTATGTGTATTTTAATCAACAAGCCTGTCTAGTTCAGTTGGTAGAGCGCAAGACTTATCAACTACTTAATGGATAAATAAATAACTCTGCTTTTGGGGAAAATACAATTTGATGACAATCTTGGTACCTCAAATAGTCATCTACTGATTCTCCTGAATTTTGTGTACCACACATAATTGGATATAATATGGTGCGTATATTAGTTTCTGTTATATAAGTGAAGAGCAGTAGTTTGAAAATTCACCTGATATCGACAGAGAACGATACCTTACTTTACAGTTTTTTTGAACAAAATATAGTTCTGATTAGCATTATGGATTCAGACCTACTAGGCAGCCATCCATTGACGAAAAGGAGTTTATTCTTGTGCGGAACATGCTGGTTGCTGCAGTAGAAGAACGATACCGAGATGCAGGTAGACTTTATTAACTTGTCTACATATTATATCGAACGTTAACATATAAATATCTTGAGGTCTATCAACCTTTCTTTTCATGTGGTCAAAATATTTTGTTTACTTTGTACTGTGAAGATGGTGAGTTTGTACATGTGTGGAAACTTGTTGGGACAACATGTTTGTCGCCAACAGATTGGATTTAGACAATGAGTTTGATGCTGCAAAATATTTGATGTGGTATAAATGTGTCAAAAACCAAAATATAGGAGCATGGTTGTTAGTGTTTCCAACGATTTAGTCAAATTCTATGCTCTAAAATGCTAGGTAATTGGACTAATGGCATGTAGAATGCTGTTGGCTTAGGACCTTAGACGAAGGCGTCAACTTGGACTTCTATCAAGTTCTTTTCTGGACGTGTTAACCTCTCAGTGAAGTTAATTTCTCACATGATCAGCCAATTAATTGTTATTATCTCAGAAAGTCACCTTAAGTTCCTCTTGATTCCAATTTTCTTCAACAAAAAAAGTGTCTTTCTGAGAAATAACTGTTACTTGAGAGACCATCTGAGAAATCAAACTCCCTCTCAGTACGGTGAAAAACACTTTCTTGCACTCGTGTTTCCTGAAAAACCTGGTCCTCTCTCCGCGAGGGGTTGGAGATGGAGGATCATTTCTTATGGATTTTAACTTTTCATCTGGACATCACGATAATTAACAAAGGTAGTGCTTTGAACATTTTCATTGAAGTCGAAATAAACATCTACATGGGGTATACCAATATATATATATATCAATCTTTCCCCGGTTTTCTGTTAAGTTGAAATTTTTTTGGTGATTAATATAGATTTTTCTGTTTGTCTACCTTGTTAAAGCTTTTAATTTGTACTTGTGTATTGTGTGTCGCAGCTCTTTGGAGGGACAAGCTTACTCAACTTCGATCCAGCAGGAATTGGACATAGCAAAGGTGTGTTATTCCAATCATCTTTCTCAGTGATACAATTTTTAGTTTTTTGCAAATCCAGTCGCATATTTTTCTTCCTTTATACATCGATCCCTTCCATTTAAACACGAGCAACATCACTCAATATGTATAAGTAAGCTTGCTTCATTTCTTTGACAGGATTGTTGCAGTTTGTTGATGCAAGAACTCGATATATATATATATATATATAGATGCCATTTATTATCGATGCTATCAGCATTGAAGATCAATTATATATAGCTCTTGCTCAAATATGTAAAGAAAACTTGTGAATATATTGTATATATTTTGTATAGACTCCAATACTAATGTTAAGGAAAAAAAGCTGAAACTGGTAAAACTTATGGTTCTTGTCTATGTAAAGAACTAGTGAATATAAGTGTAAAGTGGCCTATTAAAAGTGTCATATTCGAAAGATATTAATTTATCATGGTTAAATTATAAACTGTCTACTCATGGTTTAGTGATATGGGAAGAAATATGTTTACATTACTTTGGTATAAATATTAGGTGTCGGTAAACTTTTATCTTTCTCTGATTAAGGTGAAAAAGTGTTACTATTTATGTGAAGAAATGTGTTATGTAATCATTATTCATTATAGTCTAGTGTAAATATCGGGTATAAATATTAGGTGTGGGTAAACTTTTATCTTTCTCTAATTAAGGTGAAAATGTGTGTTAACTATTTATGTGAAGAAATGTGTTATGTAATAATTATTCATTATAGTCTAGTGTAAATATCAGGTGCAGGCAATGGTGAAGTCAGAATTTTTTTAAAGGGGATCAAAATTTGAAAAGTAGACACATAAATTAGTCGAAGGGGGTTTATCTATTATATATATATAATTTAACTATGTATAATCCGCCAAAAGGGGTTCGCAGGAACCTCCTGAACTCAAGGTGGCTCCGCTTCTGGATTCAGATAATTATTTATGTTTTTTCATGTTAATTATGTATAAAAGGTACAATTTTTCGCTAAAAAGAGTTCACATGGACTCCCTGAACTCAAGGTGGCTCCGCCCCTTTGTGCAGATAAGGTTTTATGTTACTTTTAATTAATTAGTGAGAATGTGAAATATATCAGTAGAATATTTTGTATTTCTCTATTTTTTGGGATCTAAAAGATAGTGTGTTCGTCACTCCGTTGCCGTATTTCTATGTTATGATGATAGAGAGATTATTTTGATAAATATTCAGCTCAAGTGAAATATATAATGGTAAAGAGATTATTTTGATAGATATTCAGCTCAAGTGAAATATATTAAAAGTAATATACAAAAACAATTATGAAAAAATCAAATAGTCGATAATAATGACTCGAATAGCTAATATCAGAGTAGCAGATACTTTCCCCGGATGCGGAAGTCAACAACCAACTAAATCTAGACTTCTTCACTAAGAAAGAACTATTGCAACACATACTAATTACTACAATAATTAAAGCAATGTAATAAAAGATAATAATAAAATTTAAAAATAAAATAATTATAAAAAATTAGACAACACACGAATATCTATTAATTTTCTATTCTAATCTTCATTCTCCATATATTCTTACCTAGGAAATATCCTTATCCTGTCTAGTTGCAATATCTAAAGTTGATAAGTGGCAATATCGATTAGTGGTCATGTCACTCTCTTTCGAAGTCATCCTATCTTGTTTTGAATATTTTTATGTATTTTTTACTTTGTTTCATTAGGCATAATATATGTACGATATCAGATAGAACATATATTTATATATATTTAAAATTAGAGAGCATAAGTATTAGTTAAAGTTAAATTAAAATACACGTTTATATATTATATTCATATTAAACTATGAAATTCAACATTAATTTAATACTACTATGTAGAAGCGATTACAAGCAGACATCTCTTTATCAATGTAACTATTTCTAGTCGAGAGTATTTTATGAAGTTTTTGTATTTTTTCTGTTTTAATTTACTTGTTTTATTTATTTTGTTAGTTTGTTATACATTTAAAAATTATATTAAAAAAATGCTATAAAATATAATAATTAACAATTTATAATATTTAAAACATAAGAAATTTGATTGATTTTTAAAATTCTATGGATCAACATAAATTGATATAGAAATAATGCATATTATTAGAAAATTAAGTAAAAGTAGAATATATGATTGATTAATAGTGATTAAGCTAATGTTAATACTAATTCTTTTCTCTTGAGTAGGTTTTATTCGTATCATAATTAACACAAATACTCTGCACCAATCACCAACCAAACAGCACCAACAATGGCCGCCATTTTCTCTCAGTTATCTTCTCTCCGATCACCGGAAAACCTCTCTTTCTCCTCTCTTTCCACTCTCTCTCACTCCGGCAAGCAATCGTCTCACTTTTCCGGTGTAATCGTACCTTCTCCGGTCACATTTCGGGCTATACGTCAACGCATCTCATGTCAAACCACCTCTTCAGCAGTAGCTCCTACTTCCTCGGTTATTGCAAAAGGTCCGGTCCATTTACACGATTTTTTGTGTTTCGTTTTATTTCCCTGTGTTTAATTTGAACCTTTTTTTTTTCCTTTGGAGCTGTAGCCTGTAGATTTGATTGATTTTGTAATGCAAGGGTTTGTTTATGCTTGGAATGCGTTTTCATACGCAGAAAATCCCGTTTCAATCTTAGGCAGACTTTTGTGTGCTTTGTTCTGTTTTAGATGCTTTTAAGCCAAAATAGATTTTAAGCAGTTTTGTAAAATGAAAAGAATGCTTTTATGCACTTGTTTTTAAGCCAAAATAACAAACATAAGTCAAAAGACGTGAGCTAGAAATACTAATTTTTTTAGCTTTTGGCTATAAGTTATAAGCTCATCCAACCAGGCTTAGTTTGTTTAATGTTTGCTGAAGACAAGTACTTGACGAGTTATCCATCTAAAGCTAAATGCTTTGAGTGACTCTGAGAATGCCAGAATAGACTGTGACAAAGAAAAAGTACTTAACAAAAAAAGGCGCAGAATTTCTAACTTTCTTGTTTAATTTAATTGTCTGAAAGTCAGATTCTTTTCTTTTGGAACTTTGTCTAAAAGAGTTAGACTGTTGCTTATCCTAATATACTGGTCTAGGAAGTCTATTTTTATCAAGCACATTGGATGATTGAGCTTGTTTGCTCTCTGCTTCATTTGTGATTGGGTGTGTTTTTGGTAGATGGTAAATCGATTACTGGATGATATCTTTGTTTTTGAAATGATTTTCAGAGTCTGATTACATAGAGTTTTTAAAAATGTTTTCTCGAAGGGAAACCTTTTCCACCAAAATAGGGAAAATGACTCTCAGTACTTGTGTTCCCAAGTCATTTTCCTTCATGGGCATCCAAACTCATAAGCTATGTCATTTGCTTCAGCCAACAGTTAGACGTTTTTGTTAATCAGAAAGATGACCAAAACATTACCCTCATATGTTATCTCTACCTTGTCAATTTACCTGCCTGCTTTTTGTCTTTTATGGCAAATCAAACACTTGAAAATGATTTTTTTCCCACATTAAAACATTTTCTACGAAAATTATTTTCCATGGAGGCATGGAAAACATTTTAGTTTATACCCTACTGACTCTTAGTTGTTTCGTTTACTTTTCAATTTTTGGTATTTATAGTTGTTTCCAAGTATTGGAGTTCAAATAATCACCAAAAATAGGCATGTGTTGTTTAAAATTGTTGACATATTCTAGTTTTAACTGTTTTCCTGCTGTGGAGTGAGTATCTTAATTTTTCATTACTGATTTGGTTAAGAAAAGACATATTTTTGATACACGGACATTTGTATTGTCTATGTAAATGTGTCTGATTGGCACTTTCCTAAGATTTATCTGCCATTATTTGCAAAAAATAAAACTTATTGATCTGACAAGGATAGCTTGCAAATAATATATGAATTAGAGAAACACCATGTATCCAATTTTTAGAACTTGAATGCTAAGAAAAGTTATCATAAAGCTACTCATAGTAAAAATGCAAATTTGTCAAAAGAGTATGTTTGACGATGGCTTAAACCTGTTCTTTGGATCAATGATGGCTAAGATGTGATCTGAACACGCTCAAACATGCGTCAAGTGCAACTTCTTATCAGAGTCTGTTGAGGTTGGATATTTTAACATATCTTTTAAATTTTCTATTCCAGGAACTGCCAATCAAAAGGACTTTCTACACATTAGTGATTTCGACAAAGCCACTATTTTGAACATCTTGGATCGAGCCAAAGAGGTTAAAGAGTTACTGAAATCAGGAGAGAGGACATATCTCCCATTCGCGGGCAAAACTATGGCGATGATTTTTTCTAAGCCTTCTATGAGGACACGGGTTTCTTTTGAGACAGGGTTTTACTTGCTTGGAGGCCATGCAATCTATTTGGGACCAAATGACATCCAGATGGGTAAGCGGGAAGAAACTCGTGATGTTGCCCGTGTTCTTTCTCGCTATAATGATATCATTATGGCTAGAGTTTTTGCTCATCAGGTATGCTGGTGAGTTTTTTGTTGCGACTTTTTCCTGGTGCTTGGTAAGAATTAAGGCTTGTAAGAAGCATTGCATAACATTTTTATATGTTGTAGTCTTATAGTTGCCTGGTCCACATTTTTGCATCTTTGATTAAAGCCACTCTTGGCAACAACAACATACCCCGTGAAATCCCACAAACCCGCTCTTGGCAACTTCATATAATAGTTGAAACAAATCTGCTCTATTTTCCTGGGGACAGTGAGGAGGAGGTTGAGGGTGGTGCAAACAAAAGGCCCATTTATATTTGGTGGTCCTACAAACTTTGTTATGATTAAACCTCTGTTGACATTTGGCTCCACGGACATCAAATTGTCTTTTGTTTTCGTTGTTCCTTTTTCTCTAGGTTTACAATGATGCAAACCATCAATGATTGCTCAAATTTGACCCTAGCTTTATTAACAATTTACTATATCTTACAGATGATGGCAGTTTGATGATGTTGCTGTACCTCTCCCAGAAAGTTAACTGAATTGTAGCCTTTCATGTCTAATATTCTTTAGGCTTTGCTTAAATAGAAATGTGGGCTGAATTATCTGTCCCCGCTGAGTTTAGGAAATTTTTCCCCTTTTCTTTCATTCCCGCTGCAAATCAAATATTGGTATCCATTGTATTTCTTTTCTTTTGCAGGACATTCTTGATCTAGCTAAACATGCAACTGTGCCTGTGATCAATGGCCTGACAGATTATAACCATCCTTGTCAAATAATGGCTGATGCCCATACAATAATTGAACATGTCGGCCAGCTGGAAGGAACTAAGGTTAGCTCTTTTTTAGTTTTCCTGATGAAATAATTATGGTTTATTTATGTTCACCCAGAAAATGCAAAAAGAGTACATCTCAATCATAAGGCATTAAGCTCCGGTATATGTTAACCTACACTTCTAAACAGAAATAAATGAGCATAAAAAATTCAAAAAGTGATCTATAATATCAACATTGTTCTTCTTACAAGTTACACCAACAAAAATGATTCATTAAACAGAGGGTGGTGGATGTGGAAGTTAAAACATCTCAAAACATCTCAGATTTCTTTCAAATAATCTCAAACATGTTTGGTTGTATTGGTAAATGGATTTCAATAATCTAGTGGTGGCTGCAAATTTAGGTTGTCTATGTTGGAGATGGAAATAACATAGTGCATTCGTGGCTGCTTCTGGCTTCAGTGATTCCGTTCCACTTTGTTTGTGCCTGCCCCAAAGGTTTTGAACCTGATCAGGGAACAGTTGAGAAAGCACGACTGGCTGGAGTCAGCAAAATCGAGATAACTAATGATCCGAAAGAAGCTGTTAGAGACGCTGATGTTATCTATTCAGATGTCTGGGCCAGCATGGGACAAAAGGAAGAAGCTGCACATCGCCGTCAAGTATTTCAAGGATTCCAGGTAGGAGCATGAGAAATGACTCTAAATTAATTGTCTATTCAGCTTGTGCAAGTAGGATAATTAGATTCCCATTTCAACCTAACACGAAATTTTCTTGCCAGAGAGTTCATTACATCAGCAATCTAGGAGGTTCCTAAAATTACCTCTTGCTATAGCTATCATGCTATTGTAGCGAGGTCAACTTTATTAAGGGTTTATGAAAATATTTCATGGGTATGAACATCTCCTAGTGATCTTCTATTTAACTTTTCTGGTCCATGGGGATCCAGGTTTCTAGGAACCAATTTATCATTTACTGTTGGAGTGGGTGGGTTAGAATATGACACTGAAAGAACCAGAAAGGATGGGGTTCAGTGGTGTTTACCATTGGACATTTGTGACAAAGAGACTCTACCTGAATATGCTAGCAACTTTCCGAACTTTCTGGAACTTTAATGTGGAGATGTTCTCTGCCTAGGTTTGGTTTTTGCATAAACTTTGTGCACAATTTTAGACTTCCGTATTATAATTAAGCAAGGTCAGTTATTTAGATATGCAATTATGGTCAATTCTAGATATTTGTTTTAGTTAACTGTATTTCTTGTTTGGGGTTAATGTGATCATCTCTAATTCTGATGCGTAACTTTTGAAGAATCAAAAAGCAAATTATAATCTTAAACCATTGCTTTATATTCTACAAACTTGAACTGTGCCTGAACTTATCAAAATAAACTCGAACTCTGCCTGTATTTCAGATACGTGTATTGTTGCTGTACTGAAACATGCTTGACATTATTTCTCTACAGGTGGATGAACAACTGATGAAACTAGCTGGAAAAAAAGCTTATTTTATGCATTGCTTGCCGGCAGAAAGAGGAGTGGAAGTTACCGATGGTGTGATTGAAGCACCAAATTCCATCGTATTCCCCCAAGCTGAGAATCGTATGCATGCGCAAAATGCAATTATGCTTCATGTTCTTGGCTTGTAAATGCCCTTTGTTTGGCTTAAAGCAGATCCTTCTTAGGACCTAGAAGCAAATTCCTTCTGTTCTCCCTAAACCATACTTTGTTTGGAGCATTGAAGAACTTAGATCATCATTGTCCATATAAATTGAAGTTTTCTAGTATTAATTTTGACTCTCGTGGTGAAAATATTCACTTTGATATGATATTGTTATCTTATATTCTCTTCGACTCTCCTAAATGTTTTGAAAAGAAAAATCGTGCTATGTTTGGTAATCTATTATTACGTTACGTAAATGAGTCTAATTTCGTATAATACTGGTGAGTCTCTCATTTTAAAGAGGGTTTGAGTAGAAGATATAGGTTCTGAACTTTATACATCTTTTTCATGCCCACACAAATAGGAGTGAAGCAAACAAGGTATGGGTTTGGATGAACCTAATAGTTTTATATTATAGGTAATAGCAAAAATGTAATTTTATTTCTTATTTCTTAACAACTAAGTCCACCACGCAACCTTGCCATAGGCAGGATGTTGGTGTTTACTATCATGTTGCTTTTGGAAATTGCACTCTTGGCTCTGATAATACTTGTTAGGATGTTGTGCTTACCATCATGTCAAAAACTATAACTAATTAAAAAGTCCACCACACAAGCACTATGTTTGATCAGACTCTGATTTGGATGACCTAGAGAAGTGGAAAAATAACAGAATAGAAAATATACAAATATTTTTCAAAATAAGCTTGTTTTAAAAGTTTGTCCTTAATCACTTGGAATAGAAAATAAAAAAAAAATAGAAAGAAGAGACAAAATACTGAAAAAATATAAATTATAATGAGAGTCATGTCAAGTAATTAAAAAAGTAAAAATCCACAACTCCCTTTTCCCACTTTGCCTCGAAGAAAAAGAAACAAAAATTCGAAAACATATAGAAAGCATTTTAAGAGCGGCGAGTGTTAATCAATCGATAGTGTTGTGAAGAAAATGTTCAGAAACCAGTACGACACCGACGTGACGACATGGTCGCCGGCGGGAAGGCTATTTCAGGTAGAGTACGCAATGGAAGCAGTGAAACAAGGCTCAGCAGCAATAGGTCTTCGATCGAAAACGCACGTGATTCTCGCGTGCGTAAACAAGGCTAATTCCGAACTTTCTTCTCACCAGAAGAAGATTTTCAAAGTTGATGATCATATCGGTGTTGCCATCGCCGGACTCACCGCTGACGGCCGTGTGCTTTCTCGGTATATGCGTTCGGAGTGTATCAATTATGGTTATTCTTATGAATCGGCGTTGCCCGTGGGTCGACTTGTTGTTCAGCTCGCTGATAAAGCTCAGGTGAGAAAATGTTTATGTTTACATTTGTTTCTGCTATACTGTTGTGTGCGTGCTATTATTTTTTGTTGATGAAGTGAAATGCTGTATTTGGATTATTGAAATTGAGGGGTTAGAGTTTTAGTTTGGTTTCCGCGGAGGGGTTTAATCCCATCCGTGCTTAGTATCCTTGAATTGAGTAAAGGACAGTAGCCTTAGGAATTGACAATAGAACAGGTGAGGAGTAGCTGAATTCCCCGTGAATTAGAAGTGGGAGCGCTCCTGTCTCTCTCTCTCTCAGTCTCTCTCTTAATTTGGAAAATATCTCGGTGATTATGTTTAGATATAAAATGTTAGAATAGATCTAGTTGTTGATTGGCATAGGTTCTGGGGGTGATTTCGCTTGAGATCTTTGTATATTTTTGAGTGGTTTTATGATTCTGCTGATGTAGAGCTTTTGAGATCTCTGATTCTACTGGTGAGAGCATTCGAACAAAGATTTTTCAGAATGCTAGTGCTTTTAGCAAAATGCTGTAATTTTGATACAGCTTTAAGGCTTTAACTAACTGCATATGCATAATGGTTTCTTAGTTAATTTCAGATATGATGTTCAATTTTTTCCTTCTCACTTCTCTATAGGTTATAATCTTTTTCTGTGTTTGCTTATTTCCTGCCACCTATACCTTCTCTAAATTGCTATTTTTCAAAAAATAAATTTGTCTTGTCGGATGACCCATATTTGAGAGTGATACTGTACATTAATTCATTGAGTTCCAATGTATTAAAAATTGCTATATGTTGCTTAAATCCCATTAACTCTATGAGATCATTTTTAGACGGAGGTCTTTTTGCGTAGAAAAGGGGTCATAGAGACGGAACTCTATAAGTTTCAACTGCAACCTTCAATGGTTTTTGTAAGCCACAACTATTTGCCATAACCTCACTTCTATAGAAACTCAAGGGGCTTCAAGTGATACTACTCTTTTCGTTAAGTCATTGATGATGTGCCTTGCATGTGTATGTCCTTTATTGTCATGCTCTTCTGTTCAATTATCTGGGGTAAGTTATGTCTTAAGTTACCAAGTGGAGGTTTGATAATATTTAGTTTATTAAGAGGAGACTTTAAATGTTCACTATCTAGCGTATGATAAGAATTGTGGGTTCACATATTACTTTAGGTTTTCAGAACTGAATAGGAAGAAGTTGTATCTAGGTGAGTAAAATGATTTCTTGTAACTTGTGTGGAGTATGATATATTTTAGAAGACTTTCTTTTGTGTGGAAAAGGTATATTATTTTGGCATGGATTAAGAAGAAAAGTTGGACAGTCCAATTTTTAAATGGATATATTAGCTTTGGTTGTAAGAACGTTGATGTGTGCAGAATGTCCTTCCTCTGGGATTCCTGTTATAAGAATCTGTTCTAGATTTGTCCCAAAAATGTTTTTATGGTAGTTGTAGTGAAGAGATCTCTGATAATGGTGAAGTTCCGATAGTAGTCAAGACAGCACCCGTGGAGCTATTAAGTACTTTTCGCCCCTCCCCACACACACAAAAAGAGAATTTTAAAAAAGAACGAAAAAGGAGCTGCTTTATTAGAGCATTTGATGCCCAAACAGCAGTTAAAGGAAATTTCATCCTTTCCCTCCTCAATAACAGCAAATTTCTCTTGTATTACCAAAGATTAATCTGATATATTAGTGTTAAGCAAATAGCTTTACAAAATTGAAGTCGTTTATTAGGAAATTATTTGAGATTGGATATTTAGTACCCAATAATTTGTCTGTTTCCCTTTGTTAGATTATATTATAAATTGACATACATATGCTGCTACTTGATAAAGGGAACTAGCTGATTTCAAAAGGTCGATGCCTGTTTTCCTTCTATATTCTATTGACATCTTTTTGGGGCCAGGTTTGTACTCAACGGTCCTGGAAACGACCTTATGGCGTTGGCCTACTTGTTGGTGGGTTGGATGAATCTGGCGCTCACCTCTATTACAATTGTCCTAGTGGTAACTACTTTGAATACCAAGCTTTTGCCATTGGATCTCGGTCACAAGCTGCAAAAACATACTTGGAGCGTAGGTTTGAGAATTTCACAGACTCTTCACGAGGAAGTCTGCTTAAGGATGCACTTTTCGCGTTGAGGGAGACATTGCAAGGAGAAAAGCTGACGAGCACGAATTGTACAGTTGCTGTGGTAGGAGTCGGTGAGGCTTTCCATACGTTGGATAAAGAAACTATCCAAGGATTGATCAATGAATTCGAGTTAGCTGGTGAAGAAGCTCCTGCTGCAACCACAGATGCAGCTGTTGATACCAAACCAGCAGTACCTGAAGCGGGTGCCCCTACTGATGAAGGTGCTGCACCAATGGATATATGATCATTCTGTTGGATCTTATTCCTTCCATATGCAAAAGTTTCTTCTTGATAGAATATTGAGGTTTCCTTTCGACACAGTGGACGATATTTTTTTGTTGAACTATTTTGTTATGTAATTATTTTTTTGGAAAAAATGACAATATGGTGCCGTCCTTGCCATTAGAATATCTTTTTTGAACAAATTACTTTTCCCTTTGTTCGAAGATTCTATTCATCCTTTGGTGTACTTCTCAAGCTTTTACTGGAACATGACTGGACAAATTTAAAAGGTGTACCTCTTTTTATTTCTTATAAGTCACCCAAGTTAGTAATTGGGAAAAAAATATATTCTCCAATTGAAAGGTTTCAAAAAAAGGAATCCTTTTTATTTAAAAATCTCAAAGGACAACGAAAACTTGAAATGTTAGTATCTTACACCTGAGTCTAGCAAGGAATTTCAAGAGAAAAAAGAGTCTAAACTTTTTTTGTTTATAAACATTCGTGCAACATGACATATATAGTAGGTGTGCATTGGAATAATCGAGTTGTGGATAGGTGGATTCAAGATTTAAATTTTAGAAGTTCTAAGAATGACATCAAGTAGTTAGTAAGTTTGTTTATTCTTGATGTAATATTTGTGCAGATTTAGTGGTTTTCGTAATACATATATTATAGTTTGAGTCAAAATTACTAGATTTTGTTGAACCCGTAAGTTAAACCTTAATTCCGCCCTTTAGTGGGTGCAAACTAGCCCTGACACTATTATTATGAAAAAAGATATTCTCCATGATTACCATTTACCACTCATTTGAAAGAGGACCATGAGCCAAAGAACATTCTAGTTTCTTAGTGAGAAAGGTGGGGCTGGAATCTGAAAATCTTATGTTTTTACACACACATATATATATATATGTATGTATGGACCCTCCACTCCAGTATAAGTAAAGAATCCCCCAAGCAAGTTGTCCTAAAAGGGGATAATCTCAGTGAAAGGTACACATGGTTTTTCAATTCTTATCATGTAGCTCTATATTATTTGTGACCAACAAGAGTTGTGACGGGATGGATAGTATCCCTTCATATTAATCCGAAATCTCAGATTCATGCTCTCAACATGGCAAAAATCATGTTAGGAAGCGTTTTTCTTTAAATAGACCTCATATATGCCACAAGAATTCAAATTAATCAGACTCCAATATGAATACCAGACACCGGATGAAAAACAAATGAATATTGTTTATAACCTCATTTAAGCAATCCCGTATCCAATCGATTAAAAAAAAATAGTCGGCGAATATATAATATAGGTATAATTCATGCATATCTAGGAAAAGTAAATAGAGGAATCCGGCCTGCTATTGGTTTAAAATCCCATTTTGCAGTAAATGGTACTTTAGGAATTTCTCTTTAATTTTTCAACCATTGACTCCCAATATCCTGTAATATATCTATGTCAGCAGAATAATTCTTCTGTAATTGCCTTTTGCAATCCATTTGCTTTGTCATGGTGCACATAGCATAGTCAAAAATACTATAGCACACACACTTGACTATGAGCTACTTCAATATATATAAAGTATGTGTGACCCTATATCTTTTGCCCTTAGATGGGATGAGATGATAAATTACATTGTTTATATCTTTAATATAGTTTAAGTTTTTAAACTAGGCGATTAATACAATATGACATGATATTATAATAAGTAGAAAATCTATGTTGTAGCCTCATCGCTAACCATCAATAAATTATTTCTACATGAGACTCCAAAAGACTTAAGACTTGAATGTAATAGGGGTGTTGAAGGCCTAAATAGATTATGCTACTATTAGGTTTAAGTTAGGCATTTTATATATAATTCGATTTGAATGTGTACTAATGCATTGCGTCCCCCTAAATCCACACCTATAAATGTTTGCATTGGAGTTCCGATTAAATTCGGATCACGCACTGCAGGATCGCAACAGAATTTTCTCCATATCCAAAACTCGAACCTAAAACCTCTGATTAAGTGTGAAACAGTTCTACCACTACACCACAATTATATATGGTCCACATTTTCATAAAAGCTATACATGAAATATCCTCCATGATTACCAATCATAGAGAAGACAAACTTTAGGGGAAATTGTGGGGCTTTATTCCATATCATTTTCAATTGACAAGATTCTTAAATACTACAAGACTGATGTTATATATATATATCAACATATATAGATTTCTATTCCAACTTTTGCAGAATTTTTACCTATGAAATTTTGAGAATCAGGGCCGCCCTCCACTCCAAACAACTTGTTAATATATAATGGGATATTCTCTTCTTTTTTTAATTTTTATAATCTCCAAAGACTTCAGCATCGGAGGAGGAGTCAGGATTTAAAGTTATGAGTACTGAACTCGTCCCTAATTAGTTATTAAGTTTGTAATTAAATACTTACATATATTTAATATTTTTGTTTGATATAAATACATAACTTAAACAAAAGTCACTGAGAAATTATTTCTTAACATAAAAATCACTTTCAACTTGATCAAATATCATATAAAGTCAATCAACTATTATAAATTACCCATTCTCACCTAAGAATTACATCTAAGTCACAATCTTTTTTTTTTAAACCAAGAAGTTACTTAACTTTGCTTTAAGTATCATATAATTTTTTGTTTGTTTTCTCCTAATGACTTCTTATGATATTTAGGCAAGATTGAGTGATATTTTACAAAAAATAGTTTGATGACTCTCGCGATACTCAAGTAAAATTGGGTGATTTTTTAATTATAAAAAGTTTAATAATTTTAGTGTAATAAAATAAAAATTAAGTGACCATCTAAAAAATCAATCAGTCTTTGAATCAACATTTATTTTCTTTATTTAGGTAAACCTTTTCAGATCAGGAAATATAATTGTTAGGCAAAAATAGTGCTTCAATTCAATTAGCTTGAAAGCCATTTTACTTGTAACCTGGTAAAACATAAGATATTGTCTCAATGAAGAATCATAATCATTTTTAATAAGTGGTCTTAGCTTCTCAGGTCAAGTCCTAACTAGTATGGAGTTATTTTTATTAGGAAACATTTTAACTTTAATATAAAAAAAAATTGAATTCAAATTTAATTGAAGCTCAAAAAATACCAAACGATCGACAAGAAATCAAATAAAAAGAAAAAGGAGAATCATATTCTATTGTACACCATGTACAGTCAGAGCATATACAAAAGGATCTATTTGGCAAAGATTCCAAACAACATGGAATAATGTGCCTAGTTAATGGAACATATATATCATGATATTTAGACTACCCAATCTAGCTAGTTGTTGCAGAATGATATTGTAAAATTTTGAATAAAAGTTTTACTTAACATCCATCCAATAATGCTAGGGCACTAACTAAGAAATCTTTTATCATTTTCTCTTTTAACCATGGTCAAGAAAACTTTTAAAAAAACAAATAAATGCTAGAAAGTCAATTTGATTTTACTCTAACGCACGTTTAATAGATAACAAGTGAAGTGCATAAACCTCCAATACACTATCGAAACAAAATAAAGATGTGTACAAACAAGAAAAAACGAAAATAATCAAATAGAGAAATTCCCAAACATTTGATGATGTAGCTTGATAGGTTGATATATCAATTATTTGGATAAATCATTTCTTCAGACTTTAGTTTATATTCATAATGATTTCATGCTTTGATATTTTGGAGAAGCTAGGGATTTAAATTCTATCTACCAGCTAGGTGATCCACTTGCTCATGATGATACTATAAAAAGCAAGAAAGAGACTTCATAAAACTTTATCCTATTTTTTCCTCCACATGCATCTTTCCATTAGCCTCACTTCATATTGCTGACAAGAATCACATTTATGTGTAACTAGATCCCCTCCTACAAAATGAAAAAGAGATTCCCCAACTTGCTACTCCCAACACTTCCCCCCTCTCTTTCTCTCTCTCTCTCTCTTTTTTTATAAGATTACATGAAATATATTGTTATTGTTATCTTTTTTGAAATTTTCACAATAATTTCATTATGATTTTCATCCACTTCATCTTGTTCCTATAAATAACAAAGCCTGTCCATCTTTTCCATACAATCCCTTTGACTTAGTCCTAAGCACTCCAATTTCTTCTAGAACTTCTTCTCCTTCTTCCAATCAATTTTCAACACACAATGGCCACTTGGACAACAAAACAAAACAAGAAATTTGAGGAGGCATTGGCTTTATTTGACAAGGACACTCCTGATAGGTGGCATAATATAGCTAGGTGTGTTGGTGGAAAATCAGCAGAAGAAGTGAAAAGGCACTATGAATTGCTTGTAAAAGATGTCATGCAGATAGAAAATGATCAAGTTCCTTTGCCCAATTATAGGGCCAATGGTAGCAATGGAAGAAGTTATTCCAATGAACAAAGGTATTGTTAATCTTTTTCATTAATATATCAACAAGTCTTTTAAGGTCGGATTTAACTTATATTCACTGATAGTGTATTGTAAATTGTATATTTTTAACATGTCGTATAAGATACATATCTTATTTTTCAGTTACAAATTCTACTTATTATGAGAAATTACCAGTAATATATATTGTTTGGACTCTTAAAAAAATATCGAGGGGTGTACATCAAATCCTTCATAAAGTAGTTCATTTTTAAGGAACAATACGAATGACAACATTTTTAGAAAGTTCAAGCTAAGAAAAATAGCCCGTAATTACATTTCAAGAGATCAGATACTATCAATGTATATTACTTGAATATTTCTATTTATGCTAATTAAAGACACATTTAAGTTTTAAAAAAAGTATTGTTTGATAATTTACTATTTTAGGAAGCTATAAATATTACCTATAATATTTTAGCTGCTAATTAAGCAATCCCACATGAAATTTAATCCTACTTGTTTAAGTTCTAATTAAGTAACCCACATGAAATCTAATCCCACTTGTTTTAGAGCACATGCATATTGTCCTACATCTTAATTAATTTCTGACCACTTTATTATATTACAAAACAAAATGGTTTAACAATTATATCTTTGTCTTAATAAGTATATCATCACATGATGTAAAATAAATTTTAAGCAATTTATATGCAAATCAATAGAATTCTACTACTTTGAAAGATAACTTTTGTACCCAATATGGAATGAAAGCAACCAATAATATTTGCATTAAAGTAAACTATCTATATGATACACCTCAAGAGGTGCGGTTCTTTTTCAGACCTTGCCGGAATACAGAATATTTTGTGATTCAACTGTCTTGTTTTAGAAAAATACCAATAGGGTTAAAACCATTATGTGATAATCAATGTTATTTAATATGTTATAACACGTTCTATCTCATATATTTTATCATTTTCATTTATTAATTGTCTGTAATTATTTTTTTGATGATCTAATAGCGTAATTTTTTTTTTTTTTGCAGATTAGTATATTGATATTAAACTCTTTTTTTTGTATTATTTTGCTTGAACAGGCTTATGCAGAATTTGAGGTTGTAGCAAGAAGAAAATTGCATCGATGTTCAATGCCATCAGATTATCAGTACTATATAATGCAAACAAAAGTTAATCCATGTCTATTTATACTAATATAATATGTATTAAACTACTTTAATTTGTTGCTAAAATGTATAATATTACGGAAATAATACCATGCTTACTTTAATTTTCACTTTCTCTTTGATATTTTGCCATTCGTATGTCGAATTTAATTTCTTTTTATTAATGTCTATTGATTTACGTCCCTAAAAGTATACTATCGACAAAATCAGTAGCTAGCTTTGATCCGAAGTTTGTATTTCTCTTAAAAATTTATTTAATATAGGTAAATTAGCATCCAGTTGTAATGACCCATTAGGTCGTTTTGAGTATTAGGAATTTTTAGTTCATAAAAAACTAATCCCGTAAAATTTTAATTGAGTATTTTGGACTTTTCGATAATTATGATTATTTAGTTGAGGAAAAAACTTACATAACTTATTTAATTAGCGGATTAAAGTGTTAATTTATTTATCACTTTATACCAATTATTAAAGAAAAAGAATATGATTTATTAATTTTGATATATAATTGAGTAGAAAAAAAAAAGGAAATAAATAATAATAATAGTAATAATAATAAAATAATATATATATATAAAATCTGATGGCATAAGCAGCAGCGAGAAAGCCAACAAGAAAACGAACCTTTGGAAAAAAAAATATACGGATGAAGAAAGAAAAAAAAGGGAAAAAGAAAAATAAAGGAGAAGAGAAAAATAAGGATTTTCATTCTAAAGCATCAAGGTAATTATTCTCATCCTTTCCATTAAATTTTTATGCGATTATAAACATATTTTTAGGGTATATTGGTGGAGAAATAATGCTAAAATAAGGAAATATGACCTTAGAGTTTTTTATATAAAATCTTGATTTGGGGGTCGAATAACGATCCGTTTTAGCTGAAATTTGTCATGTGAATTTATTTTATCATGATTGAACATAATTGGAAAGAAAATTTCAGATTTGACTTCAATGACCCGGGATGACTTTTTGACCCAATTTTTTATCCAAAAATAAATATAGCTATATGGGTGTCATTGGATTCGTATTCTTATGAAAATTATGTATTTGAATAGATTTTGATCGTTCGAAAGCGTTACGAAAGGCTCAAGTTTTAAAGTGATTATTTAATTTAATTGAGGTTTAATCCTAGTTTTGAAATTCAGAAAATATGGGAGTTGACATGTTAAGTTGCATCAAGATTAGGAACGTGTTTATAGAATTGGATGAGTTATTGGGTCTAGGTTAAACATATATATAATATTGGTGTTTACGGATTAGTTTACTTATAAATATTATATATTTGATAGATTGAAATTGGTCTGAGGCATTGAAGAAAGGAAAGACATTGGTGGATTAACTTGCTTTACTTCGGTTCTTCGGTTGAGGTAGGTTATGGTTTTTATTCTATATCATATCATAGATAGACTCTTAATAGTGATTGATATTCATTGATTAATGCGTGAAGTTTACTACGCATTTAATTGTTGTGGTTTGGATGGTTGATATGTTGTTGTGATTGGTCTGAAATTCCGAGGCCATGAAATCCATAATTCTGAACTTGCCCTATCAAAAGTGGTGCCTTGAATATAGAAGGCTTGATGAAATATTATTAATAAAGTGGAATGTAATAATAAAAAATGATAAAGTAATTATATCTGGATCGGGTGTCACGAGCCGACACGATATATTTGGATCGGGTGTCACATTCTGACACGGTATATATGGATCGGGTGTCACATTCCGACATGGTATATTTGGATCGGGTGTCATGTTCCGACACAATATTTAGATCGGGTGTCACGTTTTGACACAATATATTTGAATCGGGTGTCACGTTCCGGCACGGTAATATTAAAGGAAAAAAAATTAAAATGACTTAACACTACCCAATCTCCAATAATTCATTTTCCAAAAGAGTGTGATATGGAGGCTTGAGTTCTCATGTGTGATCTTAATATTGTTGATTGGTTATGAAATTGTTCATTGTATTGTCACTTGGTCTTGATCTTGTTGGTTGCCACCTGTTAAGTGTTACGGTTGATTTCCCACTATTACTTATTGCATATTAATTTCTATTTTGAGTTGGCTGATGGTACCTACTCAGTACATGTTGTCTTATACTGACCCCTACTTGTATCTTTTCTTGTTTTATTTTGTGGAGTGCAGCGAGTGTTACACCGACTTCGACTCGACCTCAGCTCTAGTCAGTCTCCAGTTCATAAGATTTCAGGGTGAGTTATCCTTCTAGCTGGCGATGGAATCTCTTGTCATGGCATGGTGTCCTTAGTTTTCGGACACGTTATGTTATTTATTTATTTGGTGTTTGATAATTCGAGACTTAGTTTTAGAATTTAAATGTCCTTCATGTGATGACTTCCAGGTTTTGGAAAAAACATATTTATTTGAGCTTCCGCGTTATTATCATATTTATTAGTTGAGTTTGTATCATTGGTTCTCCCACCTGGGAGGTTAAGTGTGGGTGCCACTCATAGCCCATTCTGGGTGGTCGTGACACCAATGTATTTAGTATGCTACTGTAGGAACATATTCGCGGGTGAAAATGTGGAGTATGTTTTTTCAAGTTTGTCTTGCTCAGTAATTTTTTCTCCGCATAAATTTAACTGTGCTAAATTCTAAACAAGGCAGAATTATATTCAATTATATTTTTAAAATTTATTAATCTCAAATTGAGCCAATTATGACGTGCTTGTGGAAGGATGACCAACTTCAGATGGTCATATCTTTCTTTTAGATTTTTCCACAGTTTAAGGGTACATTTAATGTGAGGTACTGTAATTTTAACCCTCGTCAAGATGGTGGCGGAAAAATATCATGGCTTTGGCATGGTCTTGAGTAGATGTCCTATTGTCATCTTTGATGGTGCCTGCCAGACCCATCAATTTTAGGTGTATTTCGGCATCTAATGCACATGATGAGTAGCCTTTTTCAGATATATCAAGAGCAACAAATTAAAGTTTAGAAATATTAGACATTTTAAGAAAATAAAATTCTTACCCTTTTATTACCTGTTTAAAATAGTTCAAAGTGATAGAGTCTCGTGCTGATAACGTGTTATAAAGTAATTAAATTAAAAGAGTAAGCAAAAGGCAGAAAGCAAATTAATAATAAGAAGAGAGGAAGAAGACGAATTTAGAACTGTATTTGCATTGATATTTTCTGCACCCTCTTTCATTCTCTACATTGCCTTATTTATAGGCAAATTGAGGGATGATAAGAGGGGACAATTAACAGTGGTAGAATTAGATACTGAGTAATTACAAGTGGTGGACATCCACCATTATTTATTTCATAACACTTTTTAAAATTTATAAATCTAACCACTTTATAACATATTCGAATGAAGAAGTTAAAATCTCAGTTTGAAGTTATAAATTTTGTCTGAAATTTGATTTGTGTAAAAAAAAAACTCCAGGAATTTTGTGATTTTTGTCTAAGTTACACACGAAAAATTGAGATAATTACCTAATTCTTGTTGTGAGACTTCTAAATGCTAAAAATATAACGTGGATCATGGTGAGACAAATGTACTATTGTCCCAGGTCATTACGGAGGATCTTGTAAAGGTTTTGAGAAAACAATACTAAAAAAATTCATTGACAACATACTCGAAAAACTAAGAATATCGCTCAATTTCTTTTGTGTGACCCCTAAATACTAAAAAAATAGTGTGGATCATGGTAAGACTCTATGCATTATTTTCGCAAGTCATTACGAAGGTCATGTAAGGTTTTGAAAACAAAACTACGTAAATGAAAATCAATTCACCAAAAAATGCATTGTCTAACACACATGAAAACTAAGAAAATTTGCTCCCTCAAGACATTACGGAGGATCCTGTAAAGGTTTTTAAAAAAAGTACCCGAAAATCAATTCACAAAAAAATCATTGACTAATACACATGAAAAATTAATAAAATTATCTAATTCTTGTTGAGTTGCTCCTAAATGCTAAGAAAATAGCGTGGATCATAGTGAGTGTATATGTACTGTTCCCCAGGTCATCATGGAGGATCCTATAAAGTTTTTGGAAAAAAGTGCTCGAAATTAGTTCATCAAAAAATTCATTGACTACACACACGAAAAACTAAGATAATTGTATAATTCTTGTTGAGTGACTCCTAACTACTATAAAATGGTGTGGATCATGGTGAGGGTATATGTACTTATCACGCCCCAAACTCAAGGGGCGCAACTGGCACCGAATGCCAAAACTCAGGCCCGAACCGACCCTGCTAAACCATTTGCTACTAGCACATGGCAGCCACCCGCAATCAAGAAAACAAACAAGTATATCTCGAATTAAATTAAGCCATCGGCAGGCAATACCCCTAACAACAACCCTATAAATGAAACAACTACTCCCAACAGTTCATATATATAAATAACCAATTAGCACACAAGTCCTGATTGGGTCGTCGAGGCCACCATGATCTCTATAAAGAAACTGAAAGTAGGTATGTAACAAGACAATGCATCAAACAACTATCAATCCTAGCAACCCAACAAACCATACCAACCTAGCCATGATGTAGCTATACAACCCACACACTAATCTGCAAGCCTCTAAGAGTAGTGAAGCTCGGCGGGACAGGCCCCAGTCTACCCAAACAAGTATCTACAACAAAAGCTAACAAACCTCCAAACTCTGCCGGCTCCGAAAAAAAGGGGCTAGCCAACTTGATAGAAGTCAATCCTGTTGCTGAGGAGGTCTATCGGGTCTTCTATCGGGACCTGCAGGCATGAATGCAGTTCTCTTAGGCAATGAGGCATCAGTATGAAATAATGTACCGAGTATGAAAGGTGATAGATTATGAGCAAGTATCATAATATACTGAAAGTAATCAGATAAATGAATCAAGACTAAGGTAAGCGTACTGACATGCTCCTAAATATAAACACATCAAAAATAATAAAACAACAACCTAACCAAGCCCTCATAAGCTTGGTAGGTACAAATAACAAACAAGACCACCTGCCTAGGCCCCCATAAGCCTAGAAGGTGTTAATTCAGTCTATATACCCCTATCGGTAGTCCCCTAGCCCCGTAGGCAGTCATATATCCCTCTTAGGCAGTAATATAGCCCCGCAGGCAACACATAGCCCTTTTAGGCATGAATATAATCTCATAGTTAATTCATAGATCCATAGGCAACACATGGCCTTCTCAGGCATCAATATAGCCCATAGGCAACTCATAACCTTCTTAGGCACGATCACGTTCATGCAGCTAACCACAATAGCCCCAAGGGAAACAATAACAATTCATTAGGCTAAAGACGAGCAATTTAGCTATAAGCAACCTATACGAACAACCTCTAAGCCATGCCTAACTAAGACCGCTACTAACAAAATATAAATCCCAACAAGGGAGTATTACAACAACTCTGGCAACCAATAACCAATAATTTTGGCTAAAATATAATAACGATAACAACAACCTTCTTGTAGCACCTAAGCTTTAAGGAAACATGCTGGGATAAGGAAATAGACTTAACATACCTTTTTTCAACGCTTTTAAGTGGTCAATTAACCTCTGCCTACACCCACATAATACTACAATATGGAAAGAGCTGAATTAGTATGCAAAAAGATAAGGTGACATGATTATCCGGCAAAAGATAACAATTTTCACCAATGGAACTACTACCCGAGGTCTAAAATAGCCATAAACCAATAAAAGAAAGTTCTTACCTTGATATACACCCGCTTTATAGCTCAAAGAACACTTTATATGGGTAGTACCCTACTGCCACAACACCCAAGAAACTGTGCCACAAAATTGACGGGGTAAACTATGTCAAGGTGACGAGCTCGCAATGTAGTACAATTTCCGTTAAAGATCCAAGATGAGATTTTCACAGTATAAAGATGATTTAGAGAGTAATTTCTCTGATTTTGGGGCTTTTCACGAACTGAAAATGAGAAATTATGAAGAAGATACACTTTTATAAAGCTCAACCGACCTAGGGGACCCACCTCACGTGTTTGCTTGTGCAGTCTTACAAAAATGCAAATATCTCCATATTCTGAAGTCGTATTGATGAACAGTTTGATACGTTGGAAACTAGATTCGTAGAACTTCGATTTGATAGGTCTTGGGCCCCACAAATCTTTAAAGATTGGGAGAAAAGCTCCAAGACACTTGACCCAAATTTCAAAAAAATCTTTATAAAGGAACTCACCTTAATTTTCGCCAACTTTTATTTTGCAACCTGCTAAATTTCAAAACGTTAAATACGAACCTTGAACACTTAAAATGTGACATACCACAAATATCTTAATTTATTAATCACTCTTTATCTAACCACGAAGACACGGGTTAACTAGACATTTCAAAAAGTCGGGGTGTTACAGTACTGTTTCCCCCGGTCACTAAGGAGGATCCTATAAAGGTGTTGAGAAAAAGTGTCCGAAATCAGTTCACTAAAAATTCATTGAATAACTCACACAAAAAAATAAGAAAATAACCTAATTTCTATTGAGTGGCCCCTAAAGTCTAAAAAATAGTGTGGATCATGGTGACACTATACATACTGTTACACCTCACCCTTTTAAACTCAGAATGTTTCATAAGTTCCTTGGACATTACCATATGAACCGGATATGCTACGACACTATCAAATGACTCCAACGAAGGGAGGATGTGATACCCCGTGGTAGAGAAGGTTGGAAGGGGAATCATAAGAGTCCGGAAGGAATAGGAGGCCAAGTAACGAGTCGTAGGACTCGACTTATCTACGTAAGCTGCTAATTTAGAAATCTTACATACGTGAGTTACTTGATTACATACCAAGCTTACGTAGCAAGGGTTTCATAGTCTCTTAAAGTGAGACGAGATTACGAACGAGATTACGAACCCACGAGGAAGAGAAAAAAAAATTCGCGGGGCAGCCAATGGGAGGGTGACACGTGGCAGCACCTGAGCAGGCAGGTGACCCACCTGCTTGAGGTCAAGTAGGTGACCCACCTGCTTGGGGGAGGTGGACCCCACTGCCACGTGGAAGCACCCCATTGGCCGCATGTTGAGGTGGCCCAATAAGGGGCTGACACGTGTCACCCTTAGGGGGATGACACGTGTCACCTCATATATATATATATGTATATATGCTTCTTAAGATGTTCATTATCCAGAAACAGCAGCTAACATAGAAAAAAAAAACGTGAGAAGAGGCAGCCATGGTTGGAGAAAGTTTAAGGTAAGTTCCTTAATTTTCTTCCGTGAATTAATTAGCTACGGTGTTTCTTAAGCACGTGGAGATGTATATATGCATATATATGTATATTATGATGACTAAGAAGTCATTTCTTCAGCTGTACACTTGGGAAAAATTGGACAGAAACGTGAGAGGAAAAACGTGAAGAACCAAAAGGAACAAGGCAACAACGTTTTTGAAGAATTAAAGGTGAGTTCTTCAATTTTCCTCCGTGAATTAATTATCTACAATGTTTTTCAACCATGTGGGGGTGTATACATGTGTCTTAGGATGCCTAAGGAACCATGGTTGCAGTTTACACTTGGAAAGAAATAAGAGAAAGTTGAAGGAGAAAACGTTAAGAAATAATTAACCAACCCGTTTTTGGAAGGGACTGTTGTTAGTAATATGGGTATAACTTCTTGTGTACAGATTCGTTTAGAGTGATTTAATATGTTTTGGAAAGGTATTTAGTGGTTCTATAACTTTCATTAATACTCCAAAATCCAGTTCTACTTGTATCAGCTTGAAAAGTGGTGATGAAGTGTAGAGGAGGTACTGCTCAAATTTGGTTTTGGAAATTCCACACGGACAGCTGTAAGTATTTTGGTCATATCGTTTTGTACAAAATTGATGTAGGGATGATTCGAAATTGTTTGCGACCTTAAGACATATGTATATAACTTTCATGAAGGGCGTAAATCCTGTTTCCCTCCATTACCCCTTCGAAACGAAGCGACAAGGTAAAACAGTAAGCTGTCCAGATTTCACATTTTGGATAGTTTTGGCGAGTTTGACAAGTTTAACGTAAGGTAAGGTTTCTTCTTTAAATTTGAGATTTATGTGTTCTGATGGAGCATGTTACACGCCCTATTGGTGGCTGGAAATATGAAAATGGCTTAGAAATACTTGGCGTTCGGAATAAACTAATTTGTAGTCGTTATAGTTGAATTGTTGTCGAAATAAAGTGTCGTTCTTGTGAGTTGCTGATGCAGGGGTGTGGCTTGTTGTTGCAGGGCCTAAATATGTCCTAATGTGGGTTAGGGTGTTGCTGGTATAAGCCACATGACCCCTCGTTATGTATAATTAAAGGCGTCACAAAATAAAGGCTAGACGCCCTATTTTAATATCGTATTTTTGAATAAGTCGTTTGGGATTTATGTTGTATATGGTTGGTATGAATTGCTGCAGGTTGTTGTTGTTGGTTGGCTGTAGGTCTTAGGGACCTAATTGGAAATTCGGATAGGGCACATTATAGGGGAGGTGCTGCCCAATTTTCGTTAACGCCTTAACAAACTAAAGGACTAGTCGAGGAAACAACTAAGGCAATAGATTCCATTAACATTAAGGCGTAATCCAAGATACTGGAAAGTTAAGAGTAGTTGATATTCGTATTACTTTCATATTGAATAGGTTCAGAAGACGACGAGACGAGCAGGATAAAGGGTAACTCCCAAAAGGTATGTAAAGCTTTCTCTTGGCATGTTTTGGTATAAGTTCGTACAGCTATCTTTCTTTCCTTTTGGCAAGTTTTAGCTTTAAGTAAAGTGTGTGTGGAATGTGGGGATAATTCCATTCCCAAAACTCCAAGTATGCCTCATAACCCATATCCACTGCTTAGTATTGGAATTTCTGCAAGAATTGAGTATTGCCTAGTAAGGCTCCTATGTGTTAAACACTAGTAGGTGGAAAACTATCTCTCATTTCCTTTGATACGTACTTGGTACGAAAGTGAGATTATGATGCCATAATGATTCACCGAGCCCCATGATGGGCCGGGTATGAAATATGTGTATGCAGATCCCATAAAGGAAAGTACAGACCACATATAGTTTATTCTCTTTCTTCTTCTGGCATGTCTTAGTTGTAGGTTAAAAATGATATGAGTTCCGAGGTAACTCCATTCTTAGAATCTCTTATTTACGTCTGAATATCGAACTTTTATAATAATCGAACTATTTCCCTGGAAACTTTTATATGTTAAAAAGGTAACAAATGTACAGGCTCCAAGTCTTACAGACTATATGTTAACAAATGTTTCTGGTTCCATAAGCGATTTGGCTTTACTTTAGTACATGTCTAGGAGCCCCGAGATTATAATTGAGACAACCCATAATGGCAGTTAGAGGACACTCGAGATGACTACACCGTTACTCGGGTTCTCAAATAAAAGCTTAACTTTCTTATTTTGTCGAGTCTCTGATAACGATTTAAATTGCATATAGTTACTCACTACTCTACTCGTGTATACCGTAACACTTCTTTCCTTGAGTCCCGGGCCAGGATATGTTCTCGTGCACAGTTCACTGCATTATTCACTGAGTCCCTCAATAGAGGGCCAGGATACGTGTATAAATATATGATGATGTGTTGTAATAAGGTGGTGATGGCACTGGGGCCATGATGGTTTTACAGAGATAATTCACTGGACCCCAGAAAGGGCCGGCTATATGATATGACTCGAACATGCATGTTTTTGTAATTCATAAAGTACAGGTACAGGTTTCTGAATTGATATCTTATCCCATGATTCTCTATCTCAGATATGTTTCCAGTTGTATTATATTATGTTTTACATACTCAGTACACATATCGTACTGACCCCCTTTCTCGGGGGGCTGCATTCATGCCCGCAGGTACAGATACAGATTTTGGGAGTCCGTCAGCTTAGGATTCCATGCAGCTCAGCTGGAAGAGGCTCCATTGTATCGGAGCCTAGTTTTTGATACTGTCCACGGATGTATAGAAATTGTTTTATCCATTCAGGGGTACGGCGGGGGCCCTGTCCCGCCATATGTTGTCATTTATATGTTTAGAGGTCTGCAGACATGTATATGTGGGTTGTGTATGTCAGTTTGATTCAGCTGGGTCTACATGATATATGATATATGTTATTATGTTATGGCAGCCTTGTCGGCTTGCGTGCCCTATCGGGTTGTGGTATAAATGAAAAGGGCTACAGGTTTATGAAAATGTTATCGCCCAGTGGGCTTTATTACATGATATTGTCTTATTTATGATTCAATGTGACCTCAGCTAATAGATATAGGTACGGGGGGTCCAGGTAGGACCCTAGTCGCGGCCTACGGGGTTGGGTCGTGACACATACTGTTTCTCCAGGTCATTACAAACGGTCATGTATTAATTTTGGAGAAGTGTTCAAAAATCAGTTCACCAAAAAATCCATTGATTAACACATAAGAAAAATTAAAAAAATCGCATAATTCATATTGAGTGACCCCTAAATGCTATAAAAATGGTGTGGATCATGGTGAGGTTATACATATTGTTCCACTGGTCATTACAGATACTCCTATAAAGGTTTTGAATAAAAAGTGCTCGAAAATCAGTTCACCAAAAAATTTATTGACTAACACACATGAAAAAAAATCGTCTAATTTCTATTGAGTGCCCCCTAAATGCCAAAATAATTGCGTGGATTATTGTGAGCTTATACGTACTATTCCTCCATGTTATTATAGAGGGATTTGTAAAGGTTTTAGAAAAAAAAATGCTCGAAAACTAGTTCAAAAAAATTCAATGAGTAACATAGGAAAAACTGAGGAAATCACTTAATTCTGATCTTATTAAGAGACCCTTAATACTAAAAAAATAGAGTGGATCATGGTAAAGTTATACGTATTGTTTTCTCAGGTCATTATGAAGGGTCCTGTAAAAGTTTGGAAAAAAGTGTTCGAAAACCAGTTCACCATAATTTTAATGACTATCACACACGAAAATTGAGAAAATCATCTATTTTCCGTTGAGTGACCTATAAATGCTAAAAAATAGTGTGATCATGGTGAGGTTGTATGTATTGTTCTCCAAGGTCATTACGTAGAATTCTGTAAAGATTTGAGAAAAAAAAGTGCCCGTAAATCAGTTCATCAAAAATTTAATTGACTAACACACACGAAAAAAATGAGAAAATCGCCTAATTCTTATTGAGTGCCCCCTAAATGCTAAAGAAATGTTGTAGATCATGGTGAGTGTTGACACCCAATTTTGACCCTCCACAACGCAAATTAACTATCGAGTTTCTTTAAATTTTGAACATTTTAAAAATAATTAGCTTTTATAAAAATAAAGATATTATTTATAACTATTTTTATCTTTTTATAAATTTTAGTATAATATACATATTTCTATATAACTATATCTTTGATTACTATTTATGTGGTTATTTGAAAATCATCTCAAAAGATTTTATTTTTTACGAAATACAATGTTAGTTAGGTTAGTTAGATTACTATAAAGGCTCATATTTTCATTAAGAAGAGGAAGAAGTGAGAGAGTTTTTTAGCTACCCCAAAGTTAGAAATTTTCTTAACTTGGTTAGAATTTTGGACTCTTGTTCCCAGCCTAAAAGTTATGAAAATTTCTAGCTTTCAATCTATATTTTTCTTCAAGAAAAATAGGAGATTGAAGTCGAAATTTAGGCTAAGAATAGTGTTCTTATAACATTGAACCCACGAAGATTCGAGTCTAAATTTTTAATTTTTCTTTTTGTAGATTGGAGTTCTATTAAGCTCTTGGGTGGTGGTGAAGTTGTCTTCCGCTCGTCGTCTTCAGTTTCGCTGCATGGAAAGAGGTAAAATCTTTTTTCAGCTTTATTTTATTTAATTAATTCATGTTTTATATTTAGTTGATTCGTAGTTTTTTTTAGTTAGCATGTATTAAGAATAATTAGATTAATGATAGAAAGTTCTTATAGTTAACATGTGTTAGGATTAATTAGCTATCATTTGTTGGATTATTTCACGAAAGCTCTTAGTTTTGTTCATTATTTTTTCAAGTAGTTTTCTTTGACAATATAGATTTTCATGTTTTTTTAATTTCTTCTTTTAACTTGATTTAGATAACAAAAACATGCTTAAAGTTGTTATTTAATTAGAACTTTCATGACCCAATTGATTTTATTCTTTCTTTAAAATTGAGCTAGTTAGCATGTTGTTAGTCACTTCTAGGATGCATGTCAATTTGATAACTTAAATTATCATGATTCCTGTAGCCCTAGCGGCGCTTTAGAAGGGTTTAGGAACATTTTATTGGCGACGCCATAGAAATTAGGCAATTTTGCTAGTTTTTTGTGTGTGTTAGCCCACGAATTTTTTAGATGTCGGGGGTTCGAGTCGAATTTTCTTGGATTCTACCATAGTATCATCCGTAACGTCCTAGGGAACGACTCTAGTAGCCCCGGCGGCGCTTTACAAGGGTTCTAGAGTAATGTATTGGTGACAAAATAGGAATTAGGAAATTTTGCCAGTTTTTTGTGTGTGTTAGCCCACTGATTTTTTAGGTGCTGGGGGTCCGGATCGAATTTTCTTGGATTATTCCATAGTATCATCCGTAACGACCTAGGGAACGACCTCAGTAGCCCCAACAATGCTTTAGAAGGGTTTATGAGCATTTTATTGGCAATGAAATAGGAATTAGGCGATTTTCTAGTTTTTTTTGTGTGTTAGCCCATAGATTTATTAGGTGCCGGGGGTCCGAGTTGAATTTTCTTGGATTCTTCCACAGTAGCGTCCGTAACGACCTGGGGAACGACTCTAGTAGCCCTGGCGCTTTAGAGGGATGTAGGAGTATTTTATTGATAATAAAATAGGAATTAGGTGATTTTGCCAGTTTTTCGAGTGTGTCAGCCCACAAATATTTTAGGTGCCAGGGGTCTGGGTTGAATTTTCTTAGATTCTTCTATAGTAGCGTCCGTAACGATCTAGGAAACGACTCTAGTAGCCCCAGCAATGCTTTAGAAGGGTTTAGGAGAATTTTATTAGCGACCCAATAGAAATTAGGCAATTTTGCCAGTTATTCGTGTGTGTTAGCCCACAGAGTTTTTTGGTGCCGGGGGTACGGGTTAAATATTCTTGGATTCTTCCATTATAGCATCCGCAACGACCTAGGGAACGACTCTAGTAGCCCCGGAGACGCTTTAGAGGGGTTTAGGAGCATTTTATTGGTAATGAAATACAAATTAGGCAATTTTGCCAGTTTTTCGTGTGTGTTATCCCACAGATTTTTTAGGTGCCGGGGGTCCGGGTCGAATTTTGTTGGATTCTTCCATAGTAGCATCCGTAACGACCTAGGGAACGACTCCAGTAGCCCCGGGGACACTTTAGAGGGGTTTAGAGTATTTTATTGGCAATGCAATAAGAATTAGACAATTTTGCTAGTTTTTCGTGTGTGTTAACCCATAGATTTTTTAGGTGCCGGGGTTCTGGGTCAAATTTTCTTGAATTATTTTATAGTAGAGTCCGTAACGACCTGGAGAATAACTCACGTAGCTCCCGCGGCACTTTAGAAGGGTATAGGAGCATTTTATTGGCGACGCAATTGGAATTAGGCAATTTTGCCAGTTTTTCATGTGTGTTACCCTACGAATTTTTTATGTACCGGGGGTTTGGGTTGCATTTTCTTGGATTCTTTAATATTAGCATCCGTAACAACCTAGGAAACAATTCCTGTAGCCCCAGTGGCGCTTTAGAAGGGTTTAGGAGCATTTTATTGGCGACGCCATAAGAATTAGGCAATTTTGCTAGTTTTTTGTGTGTGTTAGCCCACAAATTTTTTAGGTGCCGGGGGTTCGGGTCAAATTTTCTTGGATTCTACCATAGTAGCATCCGTAACGTCCTGGGAAACAACTCCAGTAGCCCCAGCGGCGCTTTACACGGGTTCTGGAGTAATGTATTGGTGACAAAATAGGAATTAAGCGATTTTGCCAGTTTTTAGTATCTATTAGCCCACGAATTTTGTAGGTGTTGGGGGTCCAGGTCTAATTTTCTTAAATTCTTCCATAGTATCGTACGTAACGACCTAGGGAATGACTCCAGTAGCCCCGGCGGTGCTTTAGAGGGGTTTGAGAGCATTTTATTGGCGATGCAATAGGAATTAGACAATTTTTCCAGTTTTTTGTGTATGTTAGCCCACAGAATTTTTAGGTGCCGGGGGTCCGAATCGAATTTTCTTGGATTCTTCCATAGTAGCATCCGTAACGACCTGGGGAATGACTCTAGTAGCCCTGGTGGTCTTTTAGAAGGGTTTAGAAGCATTTTATTGGCCACGAAATAGATATTAGGCGATTTTGCTAGTTTTTCGTGTGTGTTAACCCACAGATATTTTAGCTGCCAAGGGTTTGGGTCAAATTTTCTTGAATTCTTCCATAGTAGCATACGTAATGACCTGGGGATAGACTCTAGTAGCACTGGAGTCACTTTAGAGGGGTTTAGGAGTATTTTATTGGGGATGCAATAGGAATTAGGCGATTTTTCTAGATTTTCGTGTGTGTTAACCCACAAATTTTTTAGGTGCCGGGGGGGGGAGGTCTGGGTTGAAGTTTCTTCAATTCTTCCATAGTAGAATCCGTAACGACCTAGGGAACGACTCTAGTAGCCCCGAAGGCGATTTAGAGGGGTTTAAGAGCATTTTATTGGCAATGAAATAGGAATTAGATAATTTTTTCAGTTTTTCGTGTGTGTTAGCCCACAGATTTTTTAGGTGCCGGGGATCCGGGTCGAGTTTTCTTAGATTCTTCTATAGTAGCATCCGTAACGATCTAGGAAACGACTCCAGTAGCCCCGGAGGTGCTTTAGAGGAGTTTAAGAATATTTATTAGCAATGAAATAGGAATTAGTCGATTTTGCTAGTTTTTTGTGTGTGTTTGCCCACAGAATTTTTAGGTGCCGGGGGTTCGGGTCTTAATTTCTTGGATTCTACCATAGTAGCATCCGTAATGACCTGGGGAACAACTTCAGTAGCCCCGGTGGCTCTTTACAGGGGTTCTGGAGTAATGTATTGGTGACAAATTAGAAATTAGGCGATTTTGCCAGTTTTTCGTGTCTGTTAGCCTACAGATTTTTTAAGTGCTAGAGGTCAAGGTCTAATTTTCTTGGATTCTTCCATAGTATCGTATGTAACAACCTAGGGAACAACTCCAGTAGCCCCGACGGCGCATTAGAGGGGTTTAAGAGCCTTTTATTGGCGATGCAATAGGAATTAGGCAACTTTTCCAGTTTTTTGTGTGTGTTAGCCCACGGATTTTTTAGGTGCCGGCGTTCCGGGTCCAATTTTCTTGGATTCTTCTATAGTAGCATCCGTAACAACCTAGGGAATGACTCCAGTAGCCCCGGCGGTGCTTTAGAAGGGTTTAGGAGCATTTTATTGGCGACGCAATAGATATTAGGCGATTTTGCTAGTTTTTCGTGTGTTAGCCCACAGATTTTTTAGGTGCCAGGGGTCCGGGTCAAATTTTCTTAAATTCTTCCATAGTAGAGTCTGTAACAACTTAGGAATGAATTCGGTATCCCCATCGGCGCTTTAGAGGGGTTTAGGAGCAATTTATTGGCGATGCAAAAAGAATTAGGCAATTTTGCCTGTTTTTCGTGTGTGTTAGCCCAAATTTTTTAGGTACCGGATGTCCGGGATGAATGTTCTTGGATTATTCAATAGTAGCATCTGTAAAGACCTAGGGAACGACTCTAGTAGCCCCGGCAATGCTTTAGAAGGGTTTAGGAGCATTTGATTGGCGACGCAATAGAAATTAAGCGATTTTGCTAGTTTTTCGTGTGTGTTAGCTCACTAAATTTTTAGGTGCTGGGGGACCGGGTAGAAATTTCTTATATTCTTCCATAGTAGCATCCGTAACGACCTAGGGAACGACTCTAGTAGCCCTGACGGCTCTTTAGAGGGGTTTAGGAGCATTTTATTGGCGACGCATTAGGAATTAGGCGATTTTGCCAGTTTTTTCGTGTGTGTTAACCCATGGACTTTTTAGGTGCCGGGGGTCCGGGTCAAATTTTATTGGATTTTTCCATAGCAACGTCTGTAACAACCTAGGGAACGACTTCAGTAGCCCCGGCGGCGCTTTAGAGGGGTTTAGGAGCATTTTATTGGCGACACAATAGGAATTAGGCAATTTTGCCAGTTTTTCATGTGTGTTAGCCTACAGATTTTCTAAGTGTCGGAGGTCCGGGTCGAATTTTCTTGGATTCGTCCATAGTAGCATCCGTAACAACCTAGGAAACGACTTCAGTAGCCCTAGAGGCGCTTTAGAGGGGTTTAGGAGCATTTTATTGGCGACGCAATAAGAATTAGACAATTTTGCCTATTTTTCGTGTGTGTTAGCCCACGAATTTTTTAGGTGTCGGGGGTCAGGGTCAAATTTTCTTGGATTCTTCTATAGTAGCATCCTTAATGACCTAGGGAACGACCTCAGTAGCCCCAGCGGCGCTTTCTAAGGGTTTAGGAGCATTTTATTGTCGACGCAATAAGAATTAGACAATTTTGCCAGTTATTCGTGTGTGTTAGCCCACAGATTTTTTAGGTGCCGGGGGTCCGGATCAAATTTTCTTGGATTTTTCCATAGTAGCATCCGTAACGACCTGGAAAATGGCTCTAGTAGCTTCGGAGTCGCTTTAGAAGGTCTACGAGAGTTTTATTGGCAATGAAATAGGAAATAGGCAATTTTGCCAGTTTTTCGTGTGTGTTAGCCCACGGATTTATTATGTGTCGAGGGTCCGGGTCGAATTTTCTTGGATTCTTCAATAGTAACGTCCGTAACGACCTAGGGAATGACTCCAAAAGCCCCGAAGACACTTTAGAGGGGTTGAGGAGCATTTTATTTGCGACGCAATAGAAATTAGGCGATTTTGCTAGTTTTTCGTGTGTGTTAGCCACAGAGTTTTTAGGTGCCGGAGGTCTGGGTTGAATTTTCTTAGATTCTTCCATAGTAGCATCCTAATGACCTAGGGAACGACTCCAGTAGCCCCGTCGTCGCTTTAGAAGCGATTAAGAGAATTTTATTGGCAACGCAATAGGAATTAGGCGATTTTGCTAGTTTTTCGTGTATGTTAGCCCACCGAGTATTTAGGTGTCGGGGGTCCGGGTCGAATTTTCTTGGATTCTTCCATAGTAGCATCCGTAACGACCTTAGTAGCCCCGACGGCATTTTCTAAGGGTTTAGGAGCATTTTATTGGCGACGCAATAGGAATTAGTCAATTTTTCCAGTTTTTCATGTGTGTTAGCCACAAATTTTTTAAGTGGTGGGGGTTCGGGTCGAATTTTCTTGGATTCTTCTATAGTAGCATCCGTAACGACCTTAGTATCCCCGGCGGCACTTTCTAAGGGTTTAAGAGCATTTTATTGGCGATGCAATAGGAATTAGGCAATTTTTTAAGTTTTTCATGTATGTTAGCCACAAAATTTTTAGGTGGCGGGGGTCCGGGTCGAATGTTCTTGGATTCTTCCATAGTAACATCCGTTACGACTTAGGGAATGACTCTAGTAGCCTCGGAGGCACTTTAGAGGGGTTTAGGAGCATTTTATTGGCAATAAAATAGGAATTGTGCAATTTTGCTTGTTTTTTTATGTGTGTTAGCCACACAATTTTTAGGTGCCGGGGGTCTGGGTCGAATTTCCTTGGATTTTTCAATAGTAGTATCCGTAACTACCTAGGAAACGACTCATGTAGCCTCGCCGGCGCTATTGAAGGGTTTAGAAGTATTTTATTTGCGACGCAATAGAAATTAGGCAATTTTGCCAGTTTTTTGTGTGTGTTAGCCCACAGATTTTTTAGGTGCCGGGGGTCCGAGTTGAATTTTCTTGGATTCTTCCATAGTAGCATCTGTAACGACCTAGGGAACGACTCCAGTAGCCCCGGCGGTGCTTTAGAGGAGTTTAGGAGTATTTTATTGGCAACGCAATAAGAATTAGGCGATTTTGCCAGTTTTTAATGTGTGTTAACCCACTGATTTTTTAGGTGCCAGGGGTTCGGGTTAAATTTTCTTGATTCTTCTATAGTAACATCCGTAACGATCTAGGGAACGACCTCAGTAGACCCGGCGGCGCTTTAGAGGGATTTAGGAGCATTTTATTGACGACGTAATAGGAATATGACAATTTTGCAAGTTTTTCGTATGTGTTAGCCCATTGATTTTTTTAGGTGCCGGAGGTTCGGTTCTAATTTTCTTGGATTCTTCAATAATAGCATCCGTAACGACCTAGGAAACGACCTCAGTAGCTCCAGCGGCGCTTTAGAAGTGTTTAGGAGCATTTTATTGGCGACACAATAGGAATTAGGCAATTTTGCCAGTTTTTCGTGTGTGTTATCTCACGGATTTTTTTAATGCCGAGGGTTCGGGTCAAATTTTCTTAGATTCCTCCATAGTAACGTTCATAACGACCTAGGGTTCGACTCCAGTAGCCCAACGACGCTTTAGAGGGTTTAGGAGCATTTTATTGGTAACGCAATAGGAATTAGGCGATTTTGCCAATTTTTTATGTGTGTTAGCCCACAGAGTTTTAAGGTAGCGGGGGTCCGGGTTGAAGTTTATAGGATTCTTCCATAGTATCATCCGTAACAACCTAGGGAACGACTCCAGTAGCCCCGACAGCGCTTTAGAGTGGATTAGGAGCATTTTATTGGCGACTCAATAGAAATTAGGCGATTTTGCCAGTTTTTCGTGTGTGTTAACACACAGATATTTTAGGTGCCGGGGGTTCGCGTTGAAATTTTCTTGGATTCTTCCATAGTAGCTTCCGTAACGACCTAGCAAACCACTTTAGTAGCCCCGACAATGCTTTAGAGGGCTTTAAGAGCATTTTATTGGCGACGCAATAGAAATTAGGCAATTTTTCCATTTTTTCGTATGTGTTAGCCCACATATTTTTTAGGTAGCGGGGATTCGGGTCGAATTTTCTTGGATTCTTCCATAGTAGCGTCCGTAACGACCTAGGAAATGACTCCAGTAGCCCCGACAGCGCTTTAGAGGGGTTTGGGAGAATTTTATTAGCGACACAATAAAATTAGGCAATTTTGCCAGTTTTTTTTATGTGTTAACCCACGGATTTTTTAGGTGCTGGGAGTCCGGGTCGAAATTTTAATGGATTCTTCCATAGTAGTATCCGTAATGACCTAGGGAACGACTTCAGTAGCCCCGGCAATGCTTTAGAGGGGTTTAGGAGCATTTTATTGGCGACGAAATAGAAATTAGGCAATTTTGCCAGTTTTTTGTATGTGTTAGCCCACGGATTTTTTAGGTGTCGGGGGTCCGGATCGAATTTTCTTGGATTCTTTCATAGTAGCATCCGTAACGACCTAGGGAACGACCTCAGTATTCCCCGGTGGTGCTTTAGAAGGGTTTAGGAGCATTTTATTGGCGACATAATAGGAATTATGCGATTTTACCAATTTTTCGTGTGAGTTAGCCCACAGATTTTTTAGGTGTCTGGGGTTCGGGTCGAATATTATTGGATTCTTCCATAGTAGTATCCGTAACGACCTAGGGAACGACTCCAGTAGCCCCGGCGGCGCTTTAGAGGGGTTTAGGAGCATTTTATTGGCAATGAAATAGGAATTAGGCAATTTTGCCAGTTTTTCGTGTGTGTTAGCCCACGGAATTTTTAGGTGCCGGGTGTCTGGGTCGAATTTTCTTGGATTCATCCATAGTAGCATCCGTAATGACTTGGGGAACGACTCTAGTAGCCCTAGAAGCGCTTTAGAGGGGTTTAGGAGCATTTTATTGGAAATTAAATAGGAATTAGGCAATTTTGCCAGTTTTTCGTGTGTGTTAGCCCACAGATTTTTTAGGTGTCGGGGGTTCAAGATGAATTTTCTTGGATTATTCCATAGTAGCGTCCGTAACAATCTAGAGAATGACTTCAGTAGCCCCAGTGGCTCTTTAGAAGGGTTTAAGAGCATTTTATTGGTGATGTAATAGGAATTAAGCAATTTTGCTAGTTTTTCGTGAGTGTTAGCCCACAGATATTTTAGGTGTTGGGGGTTCGGGTAGAATTTTCTTGAATTCTTCAATAGTAGCATCCGTAACGATCTAGGCAACGACTTCAGTAGCCCCGGCGGTGCGTTAGAGGGGTTTAGGAGCATTTTATTGGTGACGCAATAAGAGTTAGGCAATTTTGCCAGTTTTTCGTGTGTGTTAGCCCATGAATTTTTTAGGTGCCGAGTTTCGGGTCGAATTTTCTTGAATTCTTCAATAGTAGCATCCGTAAAGACCTAGGCAATGACTTCAGTAGCCCCGGTGGTGCGTTAGAGGGGTTTAGGAGCATTTTATTGGCGACGCAATAGGAATTAGGCAATTTTGCCAGTTTTTCGTGTGTGTTAGCCCACGGATTTTCTAGGTACCGGGGGTTTGGGTCGAATTTTCTTGGATTTTACTATATTAGAATCTGTAACGACCTAGGTAATGACTCGAGTAGCCCCGACGGTGCTTTAGAAGGGTTGAAGAGCATTTTATTGGTGACGCAATAGATATTAAGCAATTTTTTCAGTTTTTCATGTGTGTTAGCCCACAGAATTTTTAGGTGCCGGGGGTCCGGATCGCATTTTCTTGAATTCTTCCATAGTAGAGTCCATAACGACCTGGGGAACGACTCTAGTAGCCCCGGAGTCACTTTAGAGGGGTTTAGGAGCATTTTATTGGCAATGAAATAGGAATTAGGCAATTTTGCGAGTTTTTCGTGTGTGTAAGCCCACGAATGTTTAAGGTACCAGAGGTCCGGGATGAATTTTCTTAGATTCTTCAATAGTAGCATCCATAACGACCTAGGGAATGACTCTAGTAGCCCCAACAATGCTTTAGAAGGGTTCTGGAGTAATGTATTGGCGACACAATAGGAATTAGGCGATATTGCCAGTTGTTTCGTGTGTGTTAGACCACAATTTTTTTAGGTGCCGGAGGTACGAGTAGAATTTTGTTAGATTCTTCCATAGTAGTATTCGTAATGACCTAGGGAACGACTCCAGTAGCCCTGACGACGCTTTAGAGGGTTTAGGAGCATTTTATTGGCGACGCAATAGGAATTAGGCGATTTTGCTAATTTTTCATGTGTGTTAACCCACAGATTTTGTAGGTGCCGGGGGTCCAGGTAGAATTTTCTTGGATTCTTCCATAGTAACATCCATAATGACATAAGGAACGACTTCAATAGCCTCGACGGTGTTTAGAAGGTTTAGGAGCATTTTATTGACGACACAATAGGAATTAGGCGATTTTGCTAGTTTTTCGTATGTGTTAGCCCACATATTTTTTAGGTGCCGGAGGTCCAGGTCGAAATTTCTTGGATTCTTCTATAGTAGCATCTGTAACGACCTAGGGAATGACTTTAGTAGTCCCGGCGGCGCTTTAGAGGGGTTTAAGAGCATTTTATTACTGATGAAATAGGAATTAGGCAATTTTGCCACTTTTTCATGTGTGTTAGCCCACGGATTTTTTAGGTGTCAGGGGTCCGGGTCGAATTTTCTTGGATTCTTCCATAGTAGCATCCGTAACGACCTAGGGAACGACCTCAGTATTCTCGGCAGTGCCTTAGAAGGGTTTAGGAGCATTTTATTGGCGACGCAATAGAAATTATGCGATTTTACCAATTTTTCGTGTGTGTTAGCCCACAAATTTTTTAGGTGTCTAGGGTCAGGGTCAAATATTCTTGGATTCTTCCATAGTAGCGTCTGTAACGACCTGGGAAACGACTCTAGTAGCCCCGGATTCTCTTTAGAGGGGTTTAAGAGCATTTTATTGGCAATGAAATAGGAATTAGGCGATTTTGCCAGTTTTTCGTGTGTGTAAGCCCACAGATTTTTTAGGTACCGGAGGTCCGGGATATATTTTGTTAGATTCTTCAATAGTAGCGTCCGTAATGACCTAGGGAACGACTCTAGTAGCCCCAGCGATGATTTAGAAGGGTTTAGGAGCATTTTATTGGCGATGAAATAGAAATTAGGCAATTTTGCCAGTTTTTCGTGTGTGTTAGCCCACGGATTTTTTAGGTGTCGGGGGTCCAGGTAGAATTTTTCTTGGATTCTTCCATAGTAGCATCCGTAACGACCTAGGGAACGACCTCAGTATTCGCCGGCGGTGCTTTAGAAGGGTTTAGGAGCATTTTATTGGTGACGCAATAAGATTATGCGATTTTACCAATTTTTGGTGTGTGTCAGCCCACAGATTTTTTAGGTGTTTGGGGTTCGAGTCGAATATTCTTGGATTCTTCCATATTAGCATTTGTAACGACCTGCGGAACGACTCTAGTAGCCCAGAGACGCTTTAGAGGAGTTTAGAAGCATTTTATTGGCAATGAAATAGGAATTAGGCAATTTTGCCAGTTTTTTGTGTGTGTTAGCCCACAGATTTTTTAGGTGCCGGAGGTCCAGGTCGAAGTTTCCTTGATTCTTCCATAGTAGCATCCGTAACGACCTAGGGAATGACCTATGTAGCCCCGGCGGCGCTTTAGAAGGGTTTAGGAGCATGTTATTGGCGACGCATTAGGAATTAGGCGATTTTGCCAGTTTTTCGTGTGTGCTAACCCATGGATTTTTTTGGTGCTGGGGGTTCGGGTCAAATTTTCTTGGATTCTTCCATAGTATCATCCGTAACGACTTAGAAAACTACTCCAGTAGCCCCGACGGTGCTTTAGAAGGGTTTATAAGCATTTTAGTAGCGACGCAATAGGAATTAGGCGATTTTGCCAGTTTTTTGTGTGTGTTAGCCCATAGATTTTTTAGGTGCCGGGGGTACAGGTTGAATGTTCTTGGATTCTTTCATAGTAGCATTCGTAACGACCTAGGGAATGACTCCAGTAGCCCCGGTGGAGCTTTAGAAGGGATTAGGAGCATTTTATTGGTGACGCAATAGTAATTAGGCAATTTTGCCAGTTATTCGTATGGGTTAGCCCACAGATTTTTTAGGTGTCGGTGGTCTGGGTCAAATTTTCTTGGAATATTCAATAGAATCTTTAACGACTTGGGGAACGACTCTAGTATCCACGAAGGCGCTTTAGAGGGGTTTAGGAGCATTTTATTGGCAATAAAATAAGAATTAGACAATTTTGCTAGTTTTTCGTGTGTGTTAGCCCACAGAATTTTTAAGTACCGGGGGTCTAGGTCGAATATTCTTGGATTTATCAATAGTAGCGTCTGAAACGATTTGGGGACCGACTCTAGTAGCCCCAGAAGCGCTTTAGAGGGGTTAAGGAGAATTTTATTGGAAATGAAATAGGCATTAGGCAATTTTGCTAGTTTTTCGTGAGTGTTAGCCCATGGATTTTTTAGGTGTTAGGGGTCTGGGTCGAATTTTCTTGGATTCTTCTATAGTAGCGTCCGTAACGACCTAGGTAATGGCTGCAGTAGCCCCGGCGGTGCTTTAAAGGGTTTAGGAGTATTTTATTGGTGACGCAATAGATATTAGGCGATTTTGCCAGTTTTTCGTGTGTGTTAGCCACGGATATTTTTAGGTGCTGGGGGTCCGGGATGAATTTTCTTTGATTCTTCAATAGTAGCATCCGTAATGAGCTAGGGAACGACTCTAGTAGCCCCGGCGATGCTTTAGAAGGGTTTAGGAGCATTTTATTGGCGACGCAATAGGAATTAGGCAATTTTGCCAATTGTTTCGTGTGTGTTAGACCACAAATTTTTTAGGTGCCGGGGGTTCGGGTAGAATTTTCTTAGATTATTCCATAGTAGTATCCGTAATGACCTAGAGAGCGACTCCAGTAGCCCCGGCAGCGCTTTAGAGGGGTTTAGGAGCATTTTATTGGCGATGCAATAGGAATTAGGCAATTTTGCCAATTTTTCATATGTGTTAACACACGAATTTTTTAGGTGCCGGGGGTCCGGGTTGAAATTTCTTGGATTCTGTCATAGTAACGTCCGTAACGACATAGGGAACGACTTCAGTAGCCCCGACGGTGTTTAGAGAGGTTTAGGAGCATTTTATTGGCAATGAAATAGAAATTTGGCAATTTTGCCAGTTTTTTACGTGTGTTAGCACACAGAATTTTTAGGTGCCGGGGGTCTAGGTCGAATTTTCTTGGATTCTTCCATAGTAGAATCCGTAACGACCTAGGGAACGACCTCAGTAGCCCCGGCGGCGCTTTAGAGGGGTTTTGGAGCATTTTATTGACAATGAAATAGGAATTAGGCGATTTTGCCAGTTTTTTGTGTGTGTTAGCCCATAGAATTTGTAGGTGCCGGGGGTATGGGTTGAATTTTTTTGGATTCTTCCATAGTAGCATTTCTAACGACCTAGGGAACGCTCAAGTAGCTCCGGCGGTGCTTTAGAGGGGTTTATGAGCATCTTATTGGCAACGCAGTAGGAATTAGGCGATTTTGCCAGTTTTTTGTGTGTGTTAACCATGGAATTTTTAGGTGCCGGGGGTCCGGGTTGAATTTTCTTGGATTCTTCAATAGTAGCGTCCGTAATAACTTAGGAAACTACTCCAGTAGCCCCAAAGGCGCTTTAGAAGGGCTTAGGAGCATTTTATTAGCGACGCAATAGGAATTAGGCGATGTTACTTGTTTTTCATATGTGTTAGCTCATAGATCTTTTAGGTGCCGGAGGTCCGGGTTGAATTTTCTTGGATTCTTCCATATTAGCATCCGTAACGACCTGGGGAATGACTACAGTAGCCCCGGCGGAGCTTTAGAAGGGATTATGAGCATTTTATTGGTGATGCAATAGTAATTAGGCAATTTTGCCAGTTTTTTGTGTGTTAGCCCACAGATTTTTTAGATGTCGGGGGTTTGGGTAGAATTTTCTTGGATTCTTCCATAGTAAAATCCATAACGATCTAGGGAACGACTCTAGTAGCTCTAGAGACACTTTAGAGGGGTTTAGGAGCATTTTATTGGCAATGCAATAGGAATTAGATAATTTTGCCAGTTTTTCGTGTGTTAGCCTACAGAGTTTTTAGGTACCGGGGGTCCGAGTTGAATTTTCTTAGATTCTTCAATAGTAGCATCCGTAACGTCCTAGGGAATGACTCCAGTAGCCTCGGAGTCTCTTTAGAGGGGTTTAAGAGCATTTTATTGGCGACGCAATAGGAATTAAGCGATCTTAACAATTTTTCGTGTGTGTTAACCTATGGATTTTTTGGGTACCAGAGGTCCGGGATGAATTTTCTTAGATTCTTCAATAGTAGCATCTATAATGAACTAGAGAACGACTTCAGTAGCCCCGGCAATGCTTTAGAGGGGTTTAGGAGCATTTTATTGGCGACAAAATAGAAATTAGGCAATTTTGCCAGTTTTTCGTGTGTGTTAGCCCACAGATTTTTTAGGTGTCGGGGGTCCGGGTCAAATTTTCTTGGATTCTTCCATAGTAGCATCCGTAACGACCTAGGGAACGACCTCAGTATTCCCCGGCGGTGCTTTAGAAGGGTTTAGGAGCATTTTATTGGCGACGTAATAGGAATTATGCGATTTTACTAATTTTTCGTGTGAGTTAGCCCACAGAATTTTTAGGTGTCTGGGGTTCGGGTCGAATATTCTTGGATTCTTCCGTAGTAGTATCCATAACGACCTAGGGAATGACTCCAGTAGCCCCGACGGCGCTTTAGAGGGGTTTAGGAGCATTTTATTGGCAATGAAATAGGAATTAGGCGATTTTGCCAGTTTTTTGTGTGTGTTAGCCCATAGATTTTTTAGGTGCCGGGGGTACGGGTTGAATTTTCTTGGATTCTTCCATAGTAGCATCTGTAACGACCTAGGGAACGCTCAAGTAGCTCTGGCGGTGCTTTAGAGGGGTTTAGGAGAATCTTATTGGCAACGCAGTAGAAATTAGGCGATTTTACCAGTTTTTCGTGTGTGTTAGCCATGGATTTTTTAGGTGCCGGGGGTCCGGGTTGAATTTTCTTGGATTCTTCCATAGTAGAGTCCGTACTGACTTAAGAAACTACTCCAGTAGCCCTGGAGGCGCTTTAGAAGGGCTTAGGAGCATTTTATTAGCGACGCAATAGGAATTAGGCGATTTTACCAGTTTTTCGTATCTGTTAGCCCATAGAATTTTTAGGTGCCGGAGGTTCGTGTTGAATTTTCTTGGATTGTTCCATATTAGCATCCGTAACGACCTGGGGAATGACTACAGTAGCCCCGGCGGAGCTTTAGAAGGGATTATGAGCATTTTATTGGTGATGCAATAGTAATTAGGCGATTTTGCAAGTTTTTCGTGTGTTAGCCCACAGATTTTTTAGATGTCGGGGGTTTGGGTAGAATTTTCTTGGATTCTTCCATAGTAGAATCCATAACGATCTAGAGAACGACTCTAGTAGCTTTAGAGACACTTTAGAGGGGTTTAGGAGCATTTTATTGGCAATGAAATAGGAATTAGGCAATTTTTTCCAGTTTTTCGTGTGTGTTAGCCCAAGGAATTTTTAGGTGCCGGGGGTCTGGGTCGAATTTTCTTGGATTCTTCCATAGTAGCATCCGTAACGTCCTAGGGAATGACTCCAGTAGCCTCGGAGTCTCTTTAGAGGGGTTTAAGAGCATTTTATTGGTGACGCAATAGGAATTAAGCGATCTTAACAATTTTTCGTGTGTGTTAACCCACGGATTTTTTGGGTACCGGAGGTCCAGGATGAATTTTCTTAGATTCTTCAATACTAGCATTCGTAATGAACTAGAGAACGACTTCAGTAGCCCCGGCAATGCTTTAGAGGGGTTTAGGAGCATTTTATTGGCGACAAAATAGAAATTAGGCAATTTTGCCAGTTTTTCGTGTGTGTTAGCCCACAGATTTTTTAGGTGTCTGGGGTCCTGGTCGAATTTTCTTGGATTCTTCCATAGTAGCATCCGTAACGACCTAGGGAACGACCTCAGTATTCCCCGGCGGTGCTTTAGAAGGGTTTAGGAGCATTTTATTGGCGACGTAATAGGAATTATGCGATTTTACTAATTTTTCGTGTGAGTTAGCCCACAGATTTTTTAGGTCGAATATTCTTGGATTCTTCCGTAGTAGTATCCGTAATGACCTAGGGAACGACCTCAGTAGCCCCGACGGCGCTTTAGAGGGGTTTAGGAGCATTTTATTGGCAATGAAATAGGAATTAGGCGATTTTGCCAGTTTTTTGTGTGTGTTAGCCCATAGATTTTTTAGGTGCCGGGGGTACGGGTTGAATTTTTTTGGATTCTTCCATAGTAGCATCTGTAACGACCTAGGGAACGCTCAAGAAGCTCCGGCGGTGCTTTAGAGGGGTTTAGGAGCATCTTATTGGCAACGCAGTAGGAATTAGGCAATTTTGCCAGTTTTTCGTGTGTGTTAGCCATAGATTTTTTAGGTGCCGGGGGTCCGGGTTGAATTTTCTTAGATTCTTCCATAGTAGCGTCCGTAAAGACTTAGGAAACTACTCCAGTAGCCCCGGAGGCGCTTTAGAAGGGCTTAGGAGCATTTTATTAGCGACGCAATAGGAATTAGGCAATTTTATCAGTTTTTCGTGTGTTAGCCCATAGATTTTTTAGGTTCCGGAGGTCCGGGTTGAATTTTCTTGTATTCTTCCATATTAGCATCCGTAAGGACCTGGGGAATGACTACAGTAGACCCGGTGGAGCTTTAAAAGGGATTATGAGCATTTTATTGGTGATGCAATAGTAATTAGGCAATTTTGCCAGTTTTTCGTGTGTTAGCCCACAAAGTTTTTAGATGTCGGGGGTTTGGGTAGAATTTTCTTGGATTCTTCCATAGTAGAATCCATAACGATCTAGGGAACGACTCTAGTAGCTCTAGAGACACTTTAGAGGGGTTTAGGAGCATTTTATTAGCAATGAAATAGGAATTAGGCAATTTTGCCAGTTTTTCGTGTATTAGCCCAAGGAATTTTTAGGTGCTGGGAGTTCGGGTCGAATTTTCTTGGAGTCTTCCATATTAGCGTCCGTAATGACCTAGGGAACGATTCAGTAGCCCCGGCGGCGCTTTAGAGGGTTTAGGAGCATTTTATTAGCGACGCAATAGGAATTAGGCAATTTTGCCAGTTTTACGTGTGTTAACCCACGGATTTTTTAGGTGCCGGGGGTCCGGATCAAATTTTCTTGGATTCTTCTATAGTAATGTCCTTAACGACATAAGGAACGACTTCAGTAGCCCTGGCGGCGCTTTAGAGGGGTTTTGAAGCATTTTATTAGCGACGCAATAGGAATTAGGCAATTTTGCTAGTTTTTTGTGTGTGTTAGCCAACAGATGTTTTGGGCGCCGGGGGTCCGGGTCGAATTTTCTTAGATTCTTCCATAGTATCATCCGTAACGACCTAAGAAACGACTCCAATAGCTCCGGCGGTGCTTTAGAAGGGATTAGGAGCATTTTATTTATGACGCTATAGGAATTAGGCAATTTTGTTAGTTTTTCATGTGTGTTAGCCCATGGATTTTTTCGGTGCCGGGGGTCCCCATCGAATTTTCTTGGATTATTTAATAGTAGCATCTATAACAACCTAGGGAATTACTCCAGTAGCCCCGACGACGCTTTAGAAGGGTTTAGCAGCATTTTATTGGCGACGCAATAAGAATTAGGCGATTTTGCCAGTTTTTTTTTGTGTGTTAGCCCAGAGATTTTTTAGGTGCTGGGGGTTCGAGTCGAATTTTCTTAGATTCTTTCATATTAGTATCCGTAACGACCTAGGAAATGACTCTAGTAGCCCAGCGGCGCTTTAGAAGGGTTTAGGAGCATTTTATTGGCGACGTAATAGGAATTATGCGATTTTACTAATTTTTCGTGTGAGTTAGCCCACAGATTTTTTAGGTGTCTGGGATTCGGGTCGAATATTCTTGGATTCTTCCATACTAGTATCCGTAACGACCTAGGGAATGACTCCAGTAGCCCTGGAGGCGCTTTAGAAGGGCTTAGGAGCATTTTATTAGCGACGCAAAAGGAATTAGGCGATTTTACCAGTTTTTCGTATCTGTTAGCCCATAGAATTTTTAGGTGCCGGAGGTCCGGATTGAATTTTCTTGGATTCTTCTATATTAGCATCCGTAACGACCTGGGGAATGACTACAGTAGCCTCGGCGGAGCTTTAGAAGTGATTATGAGCATTTTATTGGTGATGCAATAGTAATTAGGCGTTTTTGCAAGTTTTTCGTGTGTTAGCCCACAGATTTTTTAGATGTCGGGGGTTTGGGTAGAATTTTCTTGGATTCTTCCATAGTAGAATCCCTAACGATCTAGGGAACGACTCTAGTAGCTCTAGAGACACTTTAGAGGGGTTTAGGAGCATTTTATTGGCAATGCAATAGGAATTAGATAATTTTGCCAGTTTTTCGTGTGTTAGCCTACAGAGTTTTTAGGTACCGGGGGTCCGAGTTGAATTTTCTTAGATTCTTCAATAGTAGCATCCGTAACGTCCTAGGGAATGACTCCAGTAGCCTCGGAGTCTCTTTAGAGGGGTTTAAGAGCATTTTATTGGCGACGCAATAGGAATTAAGCGATCTTAACAATTTTTCGTGTGTGTTAACCTATGGATTTTTTGGGTACCAGAGGTCCGGGATGAATTTTCTTAGATTCTTCAATCGTAGCATCTATAATGAACTAGAGAACGACTTCAGTAGCCTCGGCAATGCTTTAGAGGGGTTTAGGAGCATTTTATTGGCGACAAAATAGAAATTAGGCAATTTTGCCAGTTTTTCGTGTGTGTTAGCCCACAGATTTTTTAGGTGGCGGGGATCCGGGTCAAATTTTCTTGGATTCTTCAATAATAGCGTCCGTAACGACCTAGGAAATGACTCCAGTAGCTCCAACGGTGCTTTACAGGGGTTTATGAGCATTTTATTAATGATGCAACATGAATTAGGCAATTTTGCCAGTTTTTTGTGTGTTAGCCCACAAATATTTTAGGTGTCGGGGGTCTGGGTCGAAATTTCTTAGAATATTCCATAGTAGCGTCCGTAACGACCTAGTGAATGACTCTAGTAGCTCCGGTGGCACTTTAGAAGGATTTAGGAGCATTTTATTAGCGACGCAATAGGAATTATGTGATTTTGCCAGTTTTTCGTGTGTGTTAGCCCACAGATTTTTTAAGTGCCGGGGGTCTGGGTTGAATTTTCTTGGATTCTTCAATAGTAGCATACGTAACGACCTAGGGAACGACTCTAGCATCCCCGAAGGCGCTTTAGAGGGGTTTATGAGAATTTTATTGGCAATGAAATAGGAATTAGTCAATTTTGCCAGTTTTTCATATGTGTTAGCCCACAGAATTTTTAGGTGCCGGGGACTTGGGTCGAATTTTATTGGATTCTTCAATAGTAGAATCCGTAATGACCTGGGGAATGATTCTAGTAGCACTAGAAGCGCTTTAGAGGGGTTTAGGAGCATTTTATTGGAAATGAAATAGGAATTAGGCTATTTTGCCAGTTTTTCGTGTGTGTTAACTCACGGATTTTGTAGGTGTCGCGTGTCCGGGTTAAATATTCTTGGATTCTTCCATCGTAGCATCTAAAATGACCTAGAGAATGACTTCAGTAGCCCCAGCGGCGCTTTAGAGGGGTTTAGGAGCATTTTATGGGCGACACAATAGAAATTAGGCAATTTTGCCAGTTTTTCGTGTGTGTTACCCACAAATTTTTTAGGTGTCGGGGTTCCGGGTAGAATTTTCTTGGATTCTTCCATAGTGGCATCCGTAACGACCTAGGGAACGACCTATGTAGCCCCGGAGGCACTTTAGAAGGGTTTAGGAGTATTTTATTGGCGATACAATAGGAATTTGGCCATTTGACCAATTTTTCGTGTGTGTTAGCCCACAGATTTTTTAGGCTCCGGGGGTCCGGGTCGAATATTGTTGGATTCTTCCAGAGTAGCATTCGTAACGACCTGGAGAATGACTCTAGTAGCCCCAGCGGCGCTTTAGAAGGGTTTAGGAGCATTTTATTGGCGACGCAATTGGAATTAGGCGATTTTGACAATTTTTCGTGTGTGTTAGCCCACAGATTTTTTAGGTGTCAGGGGTCTGGGTAGAATATTCTTGGATTCTTCCATATTAGCGTCTGTAACGACCTGGGAAACGACTCTAATAGCCTCGGAGATGCATTATAGGAGTTTAGCAGCATTGTATTGGTAATGAAATAGGAATTAGGCAATTCTCCCAATTTTTGGTGTGTGTTACCTCACAGATTTTTTAGGTGCCGGGGGTTCGGGTCAAATATTTTTAGATTCTTCCATAGTATCATCTGTAACGACTTAGGGAATGACCTCAGTAACCCTGAAGGCGATTTAGAAGGGTTTAGGAGTATTTTATTGGCGACGTAATAGAATTATGCGATTTTACCAATTTTTCGTGTGTGTTAGCCCATAGATATTTTAGGCGTTGGGGGTCCGGGTCGAATATTCTTGGATTCTTCCATATTAGCATCCGTAATGACTTGGAGATTGACTACAGTAGCCCCTGTGGAGCTTTAAAAGGGATTAGGAGCATTTTATTGGTGACGCAATAGTAATTAGGCGATTTTGCTAGTTTTTCATGTGTTAGCCCACAAAATTTTTAGGTGTCGGGGGTTCAGGATCGAACTTTCTTGAAATCTTCCATGGTAGAATCCGTAACGACCTAGGGAATGACTCTAGTAGCCTCGGAGGCACTTTAGAGTGGTTTAGGAGCATTTTATTGGTAATGAACTAGGAATAAGGCAATTTTGCCAGTTTTTTGTATGTGTTAGCTCACGGAATTTTTAGGTGCCGGGGGTCTGGGTTGAATTTTCTTGGATTCTTCTATAGTAACATCCCTAACGACCTAGGGAATGAATCTAGTAGCCCTGACGGTGCTTTAGAGGGGTTTAGGAGTATTTTATTAGCGACGCAATAGGAATTAGGCGATCTTAACAGTTTTTCGTGTGTGTTAACCCAGAGATTTTTTAGGTTTTGGGGGTTCGGGTCGAATTTTCATAGAATCTTTAATAGTAGCATCCGTAACGACCTAGGGAACGACTTCAGTAGCCCCGACGATGCTTTATTTAAGAGTATTTTATTGGCGACGCAATAGGAATTAGGCAATTATTCCAGTGTTTCGTGTGTGTGAGCCCATAGATTTTTTAGGTGGCGGGGGTTCGAGTCGAATTTTCTTGGATTCTTCCATAGTAACGTCCGTAACGACCTAGGGAACGGCTCTAGTAGCCCCGTAGGCACTTTAGAGGGGTTTTGGAGCATTTTATTGGCAATAAAATAGGAATTAGGCGATTTTACCAGTTTTTTGTGTTTGTTAGCCAATAGATTTTTTAGGTGCCGGTGGTCTGGGTCAAATTTTCTTGGATTCTTCAATAGTAACATCTGTAACGACTTAGGAAATGACTTCAGTAGCCCCGGCGGTGCTTTAGAGGGGTTTAGGAGCATTTTATTGGCGACACAATAGGAATTAGGCAATTTTGCTAGTTTTCCATGAGTGTTAGCCCACTGATTTTTTAGGTGTCGGGGGTCCGGTCGAATATTCTTGGATTCTATAATAGTAGCATCCGTAACGACCTAGGGAACGACTTCGGTAGCCCCGACGGTTCTTTAGAGGGGTTTTAGAGCATTTTATTGGCGACGCAATAAGAATTAGGATATTTTTCCAGTTTTTCGTGTGTGTTAGCCCACAGATATTTTAGGTGGTGGGGGTCTGGGTCGAATTTTCTTGGATTCTTCTATAGTGACGTCCGTAATGATCTAGGGAATGACTCTAGTAGCCCCGGAGGCACTTTAGAGGGATTTAGGAGCATTTTATTGGCAATAAAATAGGAATTAGGCTATTTTGCCAGTTTTTCGTGTGTGTTAGCTCACGGATTTTTTAGGTGTCGCGGGTCCGGGTTAAATATTCTTGGATTCTTCCATCATAGCATCCAAAATGACCTAGAGAATGACTTCAGTAGCCCCAGCGGCGCTTTAGAGGGGTTTAGGAGCATTTTATGGGCGACACAATAGGAATTAGGCAATTTTGCCAGTTTTTCGTGTGTGTTACCCATAAATTTTTTAGGTGCCGGGGTTTTGGGTTGAAATTTTCTTAGATTTTTCCATAATAGCATCTGTAACGACCTAGGAAACGACTCCAGTAGCCCCGGCGGCGCTTTAGAGGGGTTTAGGAGTTTTTTATTGGCAACACAATAGGAATTAGGCGATTTTTCTAGTTTTTCGTGTGTGTTAACCCACTGATTTTCTAGGTGCCAGGGGTCAGGGTCGAAATTTCTTGGATTTTTCCATAGTAATGTCCGTAACAACCTAGGGAACGACCTTAGTAGCCCCGGCGGTGCTTTAGAGGGGTTTAGGAGCATTTTATTGGCGACGCAGTAGGAATTAGGCAATTTTGTCAGTTTTTCGTGTGTGTTAGCCTATAGATTTTTTAGGTGCCGGGGGTCTGAGTCGAATTTTCTTAGATTCTTCCATTGTAGCGTCCGTAATGACCTAGAGAACGACTTCAATAGCCCGGCGGCGCTTTAGAAGGGTTTAGAAGCATTTTATTGTCAATGGAATAGGAATTAGGTGATGTTGCTAGTTCTTTGTGTGTGTTAGCCCACAGATTTTTTAGGTGCCGGGGGTCCGGGTCGAATTTTCTTTGATTCTTCCTTTGTAGCATCTGTAATGTACTAGGAAACGACTCTAGTAGCCCAGACGACGCTTTAGAGGGGTTTAGGAGCATTTTATTGGCGATGCAGTAGAAATTAGGCAATTTTGCCAGTTTTTTGTGTGTGTTAACACACGGATTTTTTAGGTTCGGGGAGTCAAGGTCGAAATTTTCTTGGATTCTTACATAGTAGTGTCCGTAATGACCTAAGAAATGACTCCAGTAGCTCCAGCGGTGCTTTAGAAGGGTTTGAAAGCATTTTATTAATGATGCCGGAGGCTCTGGTCGAAAGTTCTTGGATTCTTCTATAGTAGCATCCGTAACGACCTAGGGAATGACTCAAGTAGCCCCGGCGGCGCTTTAGAAGGGTTTAGGAGCATTTTATTAGCGACGCAATAGGAATTAGGCGATTTTGCCAGTTTTTTTTGTGTGTTAGCCTACAGAGTTTTTAAGTGCCGGGGGTCTATAGTAATGTCCGTAACGACCTAGGGAACGACTCCAGTAGCCTTGGCGGTGCTTTAGAGAGGTTTAGGAATATTTTATTGGCGATGCAATAGGAATTAGGCGATTTTGCCAGTTATTCGTGTGTGTTAGCCCACGGATTTTTTAGGTGCCGGGGGTCCGAGACGATTTTCTTGGATTCTTCCATAGTAGCATCCATAACGACCTAGGGATTGACTGCAGTAGCCCCGGAGGCGCTTTAGTGGGTTTTAGGAGCATTTTATTGGTAATAAAATAGGAATTAGGCAATTTTGCCAGTTTTTTGTGTGTATTAGCGTATAAATATTTTAGGGGCCGGTGGTATGGGTTGAAATTTCTTGGATTATTTCATAGTAACTTCCGTAACGACCTGGAAAAATGACTCCAATAGCCCCAACGGCGCTTTAGAAGGGTTTAGGAGCATTTTATTGGTAATAAAATCGGAATTAGGCGATTTTGCCAGATTTTCGTGTGTGTTAGCACACAGATTTTTTAGGTGCCGGGGGTCCGGGTTGAATTTTCTTGGATTCTTCCATAGTAGCATCCGTAACGACCTAGAGAATGACTTTAGTAGCCCCGGCGGTGCTTTAGAGGTATTTAGGACCATTTTATTGGAAACGCTATAGGAATTAGGCGATTTTACCAGTTTTTCGTGTGTGTTAACCCACAGATATTTTAGATGCCGGGGTCTAGGTCGAATTTTCTTAAATTCTTCCATAGTAACATCCGTAACGACCTAGGAATGACTTCAGTAGCCCCGGTGGCGCTTTAAGGGGTTTAGGAGTATTTTATTGGCGACGCAATAGGAATTAAGAAATTTTGCCAGTTTTTCATTTGTGTTAGCCCACGGATTTTTTAGGTGCCGGGGGTCAGGGTCAAATTTTCTTGGATTATTCCATAGTAGCATCCGTAGCGACCTAGGGAACGACTCTAGTAGCCCCGGCGGCACTTTAGAAGGGATTAGGAGCATTTTATTGGCGACGCAATAGAAATTAGGCAATTTTGCCAATTTTTCGTGTGTGTTATCCCACGAATTTTTAATGTGCTGGGGGTCCGGGTCGAAATTGTCTTGCATTCTTCCATAGTAGCATTCGTAATGACCTAAGGTATGACTTTAGTAGCCCCGACGGCGGTTTAGAGGGGTTTAAGAGCATTTTATAGGCGACGCAATAGGTATTAGGCAATTTTGCTATTTTTTCATGTATGTTAGCCCACAGATATTTTAGGTGCCGGGGGTTTGGGGATAATTTTGCTTTGATTCTTCAATAGTAGCATCCGTAACGACCTGGAGAACGACCCTAGTAGCCCTGGAGGCGCTTTAGAGGGGTTTAGTAGTATTTTATTTGTAATGAAATAGGAATTAGGCAATTTTGCCAGTTTTTCGTGTGTGTTAGCCCACAGACTTTTTAGGTGCCGGGGGTCTGGGTCGAATTTTCTTAAAATCTTTTATAGTAGCATCCATAACGACCTGGAGAATGAATCTAGTACCCCCGGAGGTGCTTTACAGGGGTTTAGGTGCATTTTATTGGTAATAAAATAGGAATTAGGCAATTTTCTCTAGTTTTTCGTGTGTGTTAGCCCACGGATTTTTTAGGTGCCGGGGGTCCAGGTTGAATTTTCTTGGATTCTTCCATAGTAACGTCCATAATGACTTAGGGAACGACTCCAGTAGCCCTGGCGGCGCTTTAGAAGGGTTTAGGAGCATTTTATTAGCGACGCAATAGGAATTAGGCGATTTTGCCAGTTTTTCGTGTGTGTTAGCCCATAGATTTTTTTGTGCCGGGGGTCCGGGTTGAATATTCTTGGATTCTTCCATAGTAGCCTCCGTAAGGACCTAGGGAATGACTCCAGTAGCTCCAGTGGTGCTTTAGAGGTGTTTAGGAGCATTTTATTAGCGACACAATATGAATTAGGCGATTTTGCCAGTTTTTCGTTTGTGTTAGCCCATAGATTTTTTTGGTGCCGGGGGTCCGGGTTGAATTTTCTTGGATTCTTCCATAGTAGCATTCGTAAGGACCTAGAGAATGACTCCAGTAGCCCAGCGGCGCTTCAAAGGGGTTTAGGAGCATTTTATTGGCGACGCAATAGGAATTAGGCAATTTTGCCAGTTTTTCGTTTGTGTTAGCCCATAGATTTTTTAGGTGTCGGGGGTACGGGTTGAATTTTCTTGGATTCTTCCATAGTAACATTCGTAATGACCTAGAGAACGACTTCAGTAGCCCGGCAGCGCTTCAGAGGGGTTTAGGAGCATTTTATTGGCGACGCAATAGGAATTAGGCAATTTTGCCAATTTTTCGTGTGTGTTAGCCTACAAATTTTTTAGGTACTGGGGTCCGGGTTGAATTTTCTTGGATTCTTCTGTAGTAGAATCCGTAACGACCTAGGGAACGACTCCAGTAGCCCTGGTGGTGCTTTAGAGGGGTTTAATAGTATTTTATTAGCAATGACATTGGAATTAGGCAATTTTGCCAGTTTTTCGTGTGTGTTAGCCCACGGATTTTTTAGGTGTGGGGTCCAGGTCGAATTTTGCTTGGATTCTTCCATAGTAGCATCCGTAATGACCTAGGGAACGACTCCAGTAGCCCCGGCGGCGCTTTAGAAGGGTTTAGGAGCATTTTATTGACAATGCAATAGATATTAGGCTATTTTGCCAGTTATTCGTATGTGTTAGCCCACGGATTTTTTAGGTGCCTGGGGTATGTATCGAATTTTATTGGAATCTTCCATAGTAGCGTCCGTAACAATCTGGAGAACGAATCTAGTACCCCAGAGGTGCTTTAGAGGGGTTTAGGTGCATTTTATTGGTAATAAAATAGAAATTAGGCGATTTTGCTAATTTTTCATGTGTGTTAGCACACAAAATTTTTAGGTGCCGGGGGTCTGGGTCGAATTTTCTTGGAATCTTCCATAGTAGCATCCATAACGACCTTGAAAATTACTCCTGTAGCCCCGGCGGCACTTTATAAGGGTTTAGGAGCATTTTATTAGCGACGCAGTAGGAATTAGGCTATTTTGCCATTTTTTCGTGTGTGTTAGCCCACAGATTTTTAAGGTACTGGGGGTCCGGGTTGAATTTTCTTGGATTTTCAATAATAGCATCCGTAACGACCTAGGGAATGACTCCAGTAAACCCCGGCGGTGCTTTAGAGGTGTTTAGGAGCATTGTTTTGGCAACGCTATAGGAATTAGGCGATTTTACCAGTTTTTCGTGTGTGTTAACACACAGATTTTTAGATGCCAAGGGTATGGGTCAAATTTTCTTGGTTTATTCAATTGTAACATCTGTAACGATCTAGGGAACGACTTCAATTGCCCCGGTGGCACTTTAGTGGGGTTTAGGAGTATTTTATTGGCGACGCAATAGGAATTAGGCAATTTTACCAGTTTTTCGTATGTGATATCCCACGGAATTTTTAGGTGTTGGGGGCTCGAGTCAAATATTCTTGGATTCTTCCATAGTAGCATCCGTAACGATCTAGGGAACGACTCCAGTAGCCCCGGCGATGCTTTAGAAGGGATTAGGAGCATTTTATTGGTGACGCAATAGAAATTAGGCAATTTTGCCAATTTTTCTTGTGTGTTAACCCATCGATTTTTAATGTACAGAGGGTCCGGGTCGAAATTTTCTTGGATTCTTTCATATTAGCGTCCATAACGACCTAGGGAACGACTTCAGTAGCTCCGGCGATGCTTTACAGGGGTTTAAAAGCATTTTATTGGCGACGCAATTGGTATTAGGCAATTTTGCCAGTTTTTCGTATGTGTTAGCCCACAGATATTTTAGGTGCCGGGGGTCTGGGGATAATTTTTTTGGATTCTTATATAGTAGCGTCTGTAACAACCTAGAGAAAGAATCTAGTAGCCCCAGAGGCACTTTTGTGGGGTTTAGGAGTATTTTATTGGCAATAAAATAGGAAGTGGGCAGTTTTGCCAGTTTTTCGTGTCTGTTAGCCCACAGATTTTTAGGTGCCGAGGGTTCAGTCGAAGTTTCTTGGATTCTTCCATATTAGCGTCTATAATGACTAAGTAAAGGAATCCATTAGCCCCGGTGGCACGTTAGAAGGGTTTAAGAGCATTTTATTAGTGATGCAATAGGAATCTGTGTGTTAGCCCACAGATTTTTTAGGTGTCGGGGGTCTGGGTTAAATTTTCTTGGATTCTTCTACTGTAGCATCCGTAACGACCTGGGGAATGACTCTAGTAGCCCCGAAGGCACTTTAGAGGGGTTTAGGAGCTTTTTATTGGCAACATAATAGAAATTAGGCGATTTTGACAGTTTTTCGTGTGTGTTAACCCACGGATATTTTTAGGTGCCAGGGGTCCGGGTCTAATTTTCTTGGATTCTTCCATAGTAGCATCCGTAAAGACTTAGAGATTGACTCCAGTAGCCCTGGCGGTGCTTTAGAAGGGATTAAGAGCATTTTATTAGCGACGCAATAGAAATTAGGCGATTTTCCCAATTTTTCGTATGTGTTAACCCACGGATTTTTAATGTACCAAGGGTCCGGGTCGAAATTTTATTAGATTCTTCCATAGTAGCATTCGTAACGACCTAGGGATGACTTCAGTAGCCCCGTCGGTGCTTTAGAGGGATTTAAGAGTATTTTATTGGCAACGCAATAGGAATTAGGGAATTTTGCCAGTTTTTCGTTTGTGTTAGCCCACAGATATTTTAGATGCCGGAGGTGTGGGGCGAAGTTTCTTGGATTCTTCCATCGTAGCGTCTGTAACGATCTGGAGAACGAATCTAGTAGCCCTAGAGGTGTTTTTGTGGGGTTTAGGAGTATTTTATTGGCAATAAAATAGGAATTAGGCGATTTTGCCATTGTTTCGTGTGTGTTAGCCCATGGATTTTTTAGGTGCCGGAGGTACGGGTTGAATTTTCTTGGATTCTTCCATAAGAGAGTCTATAATGACCTAGGAAATGACTTCATTAGTGAAGGCGGTGCTTTAGAAGGGTTTAAGAGCATTTTATAAGCGACGCAATAGGAATTAGGCAATTTTACCAGTTTTTCGTGTGTGTTAGCCCACGGATTTTTTAGATGCCGGGGTCCTAGTCAAACATTTCTTGGATTCTTCCGTAGTAGCGTCTGTAACGACCTAGGGAACGACTTCAGAATCCCCGACGGCGCTTTAGAGGGGTTTAAGAGCATTTTATTAGCGACGCAATAAGAATTAGGCGATTTTGCCAGTTTTTTGTGTGTGTTAGCACATAGATTTTTTAGTTGCCGGAGGTACGGGTTGAATTTTCTTGGTTTTTTCCATAGTAGTGTCCGTAACGACCTAGTGAACGACTCCAGTAGCTCTGCAGGCGCTTTAGAGAGGTTTAAGAGCATTTTATAGGCGACGCAATAGGTATTAGGCAATTTTGCTTATTTTTCATATATGTTAGCCAACAGATATTTTAGGTGCTGGGGGTCTGGGATAATTTTCTTGAATTCTTCTATAGTAGCGTCCGTAACGCCCTGGGGAGCGACCCTAGTAGCCCTGGAGGCGCTTTAGAGGGGTTTAGTAGTATTTTATTAGCAATGAAATAGGAATTACGCAATTTTGCCATTTTTTCGTGTGTGTTAGCCCATGGATTTTTTAGGTGCCAGGGATCCGGGTCGAATTCTCTTAGATTCTTCCATAGTAGCGTCCGTAATGACCTAGGACGACTCCAGTAGCCCCGGTGGCGCTTTAGAAGGGTTTAGGAGCATTTTATTGGCAACGTAATAGAAATTATGCGATTTTGCCAGTAATTCGTGTGTGTTAGCCCACGGAATTTTTAGGTGCCGGGGGTCCGGGTCGAATTTTCTTGGATTCTTCCATAGTAGCGTCCGTAACGACCTGGAGAACGAATCTAGTACCCCCAGAGGTGCTTTAGAGGGGTTTAGGTGCATTTTATTAGTAATAAAATAGGAATTAGGCGATTTTGCCCGTTTTTTGTCTGTGTTAGCACACAAATTTTTTAGGTGCCGGGGGTCCGGGTCGAAGTTTCTTCGATTCTTCCATAGTAGCATCCGGTGGCGCTTTAGAAGGGTTTCAGAGCATTTTATTAGCGACGTAATAGGAATTAGGCGATTTTGCCATTTTTTCGTGTGTGTTAGCCCACAGATTTTTTAGGTGTCGGGGGTTCGGGTTGAATTTTCTTCGATTTTTACATAATAGTATCTATAACGACCTAGGAATGACTCTAGTAGCTCCGACGACGGTTTAGAGGTGTTTAGGAGCATTTTATTGGCAGCGCTATAGGAATTAGGCGATTTTACCAGTTTTTCGTGTGTATTAACCTATAGATTTTTTAGATGCTGGGGGTCTGGGTCGAATTTTCTTGGATTTTTCCATAGTAACATCCGTAATGACCTAGGGAATGACTTTAGTCACCTCGGTGGTGCTTTAGAGGGATTTAGGAGCATTTTATTGGCGACGCAATAGGAATTAGGCAATTTTACCAGTTTTTCATGTGTGTTAGCCCACGGATTTTTTAGGTGCCGAGGTCCGGGTCAAATTTTCTTGGATTCTTCAATAGTAGCATCCGTAACGACCTAGGGAACGACTCCAGTAGCCCCGACGGCGCTTTAGAAGGGATTAAGAATATTTTATTAGCGACGCAATAGAAATTAGGCAATTTTGTCAATTTTTCATTTGTGTTAACCCATTGATTTTTAATGTGAAGGGTGTCCGGGTCAAAATTTTCTTGGATTCTTCCATATTAGAGTCCGTAACGACCTAAGGAACAACTTCAGTTGCTCTGGCAGCGCTTTAGAGGGGTTTATGAGCATTTTATTAGCGACGCAATAGGTATTAGGCAATTTTGCCAGTTTTTCGTGGATGTTAGCCCACAAATATTTTAGATGCCGGGGGTCTAGGGATAATTTTCTTAGATTCTTATATAGTAGCGTCTGTAACGACCCGGAGAACGAATCTATTAGCCTAGAGGTGCTTTTGTGGGGCTTAGAAGTATTTTATTGGCAATAAAATAGGAATTAGGCGATTTTTCCAGTTATTCGTGTGTGTTAACCCACGGATTTTTTAGGTGCTGGGGGTCCGGTCGAATTTTCTTGGATTCTTTCATAGTAGCGTCTATAATGACCTAGGAAATGACTCCAGTAGCTCCGGCAGCGCTTTTGAGGGGTTTAGAAGCATTTTATTGGCGACACAATAGGAATTAGGCAATTTTGCCAGTTTTTCGTCTGTTTTAGCCCACAGATTTTTTAGGTGTTGGGGTTCGGGTATAATTTTCTTGGATTTTTCTATAGTAACGTTCATAACGACTTAGGGAAATACTTCAGTAGCCCCGACGGCACTTTAGAGGGGTTTAGGAGCATTTTATTGAGGACACAATAGGAATTAGGCAATTTTGCCAGTTTTTCGTGTGTTTTAGCCCACGGATTTTTTAGGTGTCGGGGGTTCGGGTCAAATTTTCTTGGATTCTTCTATAGTAGCATCCATAACGACCTAGGGAATGAGTCCAATAGCCTTGGCGATGCTTTAGAAGGGATTAGGAACATTTTATTGGCGGCAGAATAGGAATTAGGTGATTTTGCCAGTTTTTCGTGTGTGTTAGCCCACGGATTTTTTAGGTGCCGGTGGTTCGGGTCAAATTTTATTGGATTATTCTTCTATAGTAGCGTCCGTAATGACCTAGGGAATGACTCTGGTAGCCCCGGAGGCGCTTTAGAAGGGTTTAGGAGCATTTTATTAGCGGCGTAATAGGAATTAGGCAATTTTGCCAGTTATTCGTGTGTGTTAGCCCATGGATTTTTTAGGTGGCGGGGTTCTGGGTCGAATTTTCTTGGAATCGTCCATGGTAGCGTCCGTAACAACCTGGAGAACAAATTTAGTAGCCCCAGAGGCGCTTTAGAGGGGTTTAGTAGCATCTTATTGGTAATAAAATAGAAATTAGGCGATTTTGCCAGTTTTTCGTGTGTTTTAGCACACAAAATTTTTTGGTGGCGGGGGTCCGGGTCGAATTTTCTTGGATTCGTCCATAGTAACGTCCGTAATGACCTAGGAAACAACTCCAGTAGCCTCGGCGACACTTTAGAAGGGTTTAGGAGCATTTTATTAGCGATGCAATAGGAATTAGGCGATTTTGCCAGTTTTTCGTGTGTTAGCCCATAGATATTTTCGGTGTCGGGGGTCCGGATTTAGTTTTCTTGGATTTTTCCATAGTAGCATCCGTAACGACCTAGGGAATGACTCCAGTAGCCCCGGCGGCGCTTTAGAGGTGTTTAGGAGCATTTTATTGGCAACGCTATAGAAATTAGGCGATTTTACTAGTTTTTTGTGTGTTAACCCACGGATATTTTAGATGTCGGGGGTCCGGGTCGTATTTTCTTGGATTCTTCTTCCATAGTAGCGTCCATAATGACCTAGGGAATGACTCTGGTAGCCCCGAAGGCGCTTTAGAAGGGTTTAGGAGCATTTTATTGGCGACGCAATAGGAATTATCAATTTTGCCAGTTTTTCGTGTGTGTTAGCCCACATAATTTTTAGGTTTTGGGGGTCTGGGTCGAAGTTTCTTGGATTATTCCATAGTAGCATCCGTAACGACATAGGGAACGACTCTAGTACCCCCGGCGGCACTTTAGAAGGGATTAGGAGGATTTTATTGGCGACGCAATAGAAATTAGGCAATTTTGCCAATTTTTCGTGTGTGTTAACCCACGGATTTTTAACGTGTATGGGGTGAGGGTCCAAATTTTCTTGGATTTTTCCATAGTAGTGTCTGTAACGACCTAGGGAATGACTTCAGTAGCCCCGACGACGCTTTAGAGGGGTTTAAGAGCATTTTATAGGCAATGCAATAGGTATTAGGCAATTTTGCTTGTTTTTCGTGTATGTTAGCCCACAGATATTTTAGGTGCCGGGGGTATGGGGATAATTTTCTTGGATTCTTCTATAGTAGCGTCCGTAACAACCTGGGGAACGACCCAGTAGCCCTGGAGGCACTTTAGAGGGGTTTAGTAGTATTTTATTAGCAATGAAATAGGAATTAGGCAATTTTGCCAGTTTTTCGTGAGTGTTAACCCATGGATTTTTTAGGTGCCAGGGGTCCGGGTCAAATTTTCTTGGATTCTTCAATATTAGCGTCCTTAACGACCTAAGGAACGACTTCAGTTGCTCCGGCAGCGCTTTAGAGGGGTTTCTGAGCATTTTATTAGCGACGCAATAGGTATTAGGAAATTTTGCCAGTTTTTCGTGTGTTTTAGCCCACAGATATTTTAGGTGCCGGGGGTTCGGGTCGAAGTTTTTTGGATTCTTCAATATTAGCTTCCGTAACGACCTAAGGAACGACTACAGTTGCTCTAGCAGCACTTTAGAGGGGTTTATGAGCATTTTATTGGCGACGCAATAGGTATTAGGCAATTTTGCCAAGTTTTCGTGTGTAACGCCCACAGATATTTTAGGTCCCGGGGGTCTAGAGATAATTTTCTTGGATTCTAATATAGTAGCGTCTGTAACGATCTGGAGAACGAATCTAGTATCCCAGAGGTGCTTTTGTGGGGCTTAGAAGTATTTTATTGGCAATAAAATAGGAATTAGGTGATTTTACCAGTTTTTTGTGTGTGTTAACCTACAGATTTTTTAGAGGTCGGGGTTCGGGTCGAATTTTCTTGGATTCTTCCATAGTAACATCCGTAATGACCTAGGGAAAGACTTCAGTAGCCCAGGCGGTGCTTTAGAGGGGTTTAGGATCATTTTATTGGCGATGCAATAGGAATTATCAATTTTGCCAGTTTTTCATGTGTGTCAGCCCACAGATTTTTTAGGTGCCGGGGGTCTAGGTCGAATTTACTTGGATTTTTCTATAGTAGCATCCGTAACAACCTAGGGAACGACTCCAGTAGCCCCGTCGGCACTTTAGAAGGGATTATGAGCATTTTATTGGCGACGCAATAGGAATTAGGCGATTTTGCCAATTTTTCGTATGTGTTAGCCCAAAGATTTTTTAGGTGACGGTGGTCTGAGTCAAATTTTGTTGGATTCTTCTTCCATAGTAGAGTCCGTAACGACCTGGGGAATGACTCCGGTAGCCCCGGAGGCGCTTTAGAGGGGTTTAACAGTATTTTATTAGCAATGAAATAGGAATTAAGTGATTTTGCCAGTTTTTTGTGTGTGTTAGCCCACGGATTTTTTAGGTGCCGGGGGTCCGGGTCGAATTTTCTTGGAATCTTCCATAGTAGCATCCATAACAACCTAGGTAACGACTCCATTAGCCCCGACAGCGCTTTAGAAGGGTTTAAGAGCATTTTATTGGCAACGCAATAGGAATTAGGCAATTTTGCCAGTTTTTCATGTGTGTTAGCCCACGGAATTTTTAGGTGCCGGGGGTCCGGGTCGAATTTTATTTAATTCTTCCATAGTAGCATCCGTAACAACCTAGGTAACGACTCCAATAACCCCGGCGGCGCTTTAGAAGGGTTTAGGGGCATTTTATTGGCAACGCAATAGGAATTAGGCGATTTTGCCAGTTATTCATGTGTTTTAGCCCACGGATTTTATAGGTGCAGGGGGTACGGGACGAATTTTCTTGGAATCTTCCATAGTAGCGTTCGTAACGACCTGGAGAACGAATCTAGTACCCAGAGGTGCTTTAGAGGGATTTAGGTGCATTTTATTGGTAATAAAATAGGAATTAGGCGATTTTGCCAGTTTTTCGTGTGTGTTAGCACACAAATTTTTAAGGTGCCGGGGGTCCGGGTCGAAGTTTCTTGGATTCTTCCAAAGTAGTGTCCGTAACGACCTAGAAACGACTCCAATAGCCCCGGTGGCGCTTTAAAAGGGTTTAGGAGCATTTTTTTAGCGACGTAATAGAAATTAGGCGATTTTGCCATTTTTTCGTGTGTTAGCACACAGATTTTTTAGGTGCCGGGGGTCCGGGTTGAATTTTCTTGGATTGTTCTATAGTAGCATCCATAATGACCTAGGGAATGACTCTAATAGCTCCGACGGCGCATTAGAGGTGTTTAGGAGCATTTTATTGGCAGCGCTATATGAATTAGGTGATTTTACCAGTTTTTCGTGTGTGGTAATCCATAGATTTTTTAGATTCCGGGGGTCTGGGTCGAATTTTCTTGGATTCTTCCATAGTAACATCCGTAAGGACCTAAGGAATGACTTTAGTCACCCCAGTGGCGCTTTAGAGGGGTTTAGGAGCATTTTATTGGCGATGCAATAGGAATTAGGCAATTTTGCCAGTTTTTCATGTGTTTTAGCCCACGGATTTTTTAGGTGCCGGGGGTCAGGGTCAAATTTTCTTAGATTCTTCAATAGTAGCATCCGTAACGACTTAGGGAACGACTCCAGTAACCCCGGCGGCGCTTTAGAAGGGATTAGGAGCATTTTATTGGCGACGCAATAGAAATTAGGCAATTTTGCCAATTTTTCGTGTGTGTTAACCTACCGATTTTTAATGTGCATGGGGTCCGGGTCGAAATTTTCTTGGATTCTTCAATATTAGCGTCTGTAATGACTTAAGGAACGACTTCAATTGCTCTGGCAGCGCTTTAGAGGGGTTTATGAGCATTTTATTGGCGACGCAATAGGAATTAGGCAATTTTGCAAGTTTTTTGTGTGTGTTAGCTCACAGATATTTTAGGTGGTGGGGGTTCGGGTCGAAGTTTCTTGGATTCTTATATAGTAGCGTCCGTAACGATCTAGGAAACAACTGCAGTAGCCCCGGTGGCGCTTTATAAGGGTTTAGGAGCATTTTATTGGCAACGCAATAGGAATTAGGCGATTTTGCCAGTTATTCATGTGTTTTAGCCCACAAATATTTTAGGTGCCTGGGGTCTAGGGATAATTTTCTTGGATTCTTATATAGTAGCATCTGCAACGACCTGTAGAACGAATCTAGTAGCCCAGAGGTGCTTTTTTGGAGCTTAGAATTATTTTATTGGCAATAAAATAGGAATTAGGCGATTTTGCCAGTTATTCGTGTGTGTTAAACCACAGATTTTTTAGGTGCCGGGGCTCCAGTCGAATTTTCTTGGATTCTTTCATAGTAGCGTCTATAATGACCTAGGAAATGACTCTAGTAGCTCCGACGGCGCTATAGAATGGTTTAAGAGCATTTTATTAGCGACGCAATAGGAATTAGGCGATTTTGCCAGTTTTTCGTGTGTGTTAACCCACGGATTTTTTAGGTGGCGTGGTTTGGTCAAAATTTCTTGGATTCTTCCATAGTAACGTCCATAACGACCTAGGGAAAGACTTCAGTAGCCCTGGCGGCACTTTAGAGGGGTTTAGGAGCATTTTATTGGCGACGCAATAGGAATTAGGCAATTTTGCAAGTTTTTCGTGTGTTTTAGCACACGGATTTTTTATGTGCCGATGGTCCGGGTCAAATTTTCTTGGATTCTTCTATAGTAGCATCCATAACGACCTAGGGAATGACTCCAATAGCCCTGGCAGTGCTTTAGAAGGGATTAGGAACATTTTATTGGCGGCAGAATAGGAATTAGGCGATTTTGCCAGTTTTTCGTGTGTGTTAGCCCACGGATTTTTTAGGTGTCGGGGGTCCGGGGTGAATTTTGTTGGATTCTTCTTCCATAGTAGCGTCCGTAATGACCTAGGGAATGACTGTGGTAGCCCTGAAGGCGCTTTAGAAGGGTTTAGGAGCATTTTATTGGCGACGCAATAGGAATTAGGCAATTTTGCCAATTATTCGTGTGTGTTAGCCCACGGATTTTTTAGGTGCTGGGGGTTCGGGTCAAATTTTCTTGGAATCTTCCATAGTAGCGTCCGTAACGACCTAGAGAACGAATTTAGTAGCCCCGAAGGCGCTTTAGAGGGGTTTAGGAGCATTTTATTGGTAATAAAATAGGAATTAGGCGATTTTGCCAGTTTTTCGTGTGTGTTAGCACATAAATTTTTAGGAGCCGGGGTTCCAGGTCGAGTTTTCTTGGATTTTTTCTATAGTAGCGTCCGTAACTACCTAGGGAATGACTTCAGTCGCCCCGACGATGCTTTAGAGGGGTTTAAGAGCATTTATAGGCGACGCAATAGGTATTAGGCAATTTTGCTTGTTTTTCGTGTATGTTAGTCCACAGATATTTTAGGTGCCAGGCGTATGGGGATAATTTTCTTGGATTCTTCTATAGTAGCGTCCATAACGACCTGGGGAACGACCCAATAGCCCTGGAGGCGCTTTAGAGGGGTTTAGTAGTATTTTATTAGCAATGAAATAGGAATTAGGCAATTTTGCCAACTTTTCGTGTGTGTTAACCCATGGATTTTTTAGGTGCCAGGGGTCTGGGTCGAATTTTCTTGGATTCTTCAATATTAGCGTCCGTAACGACCTAAGGAACGACTTCAGTTGCTCCGGCAGCGCTTTAGAGGGGTTTATGAGCATTTTATTGGCGACGCAATAGATATTAGGCAATTTTGCCAGTTTTTCGTGTGTGTTAGCCCACATATATTTTAGGTGCCGGGGGTCCGAGTCGAAGTTTCTTGGATTCTTAAATATTAGCATCCGTAACGACCTAAGGAACGACTACAGTTGCTCTAGCAGCACTTTAGAGGGGTTTATGAGCATTTTATTGGCGACGCAATAGGTATTAGGCAATTTTGCCAGTTTTTCGTGTGTGTTAGCCCACAGATATTTTAGGTGCCGAGGGTCTGGGGATAATTTTCTTGGATTCTTATATAGTAGCGTCTGTAACGACCTGGATAATGAATCTAGTAGCCCAGAGGTGCTTTTGTGGGGTTAGAAGTATTTTATTGGCAATAAAATAGGAATTAGGCGATTTTGTCAGTTACTCGTGTGTGTTAAACCACGGATTTTTAGGTGCCAGGGGTCCGGTCGAATTTTCTTTGATTTTTCTATAGTAGCGTCTATAATGATCTAGGAAATGACTCTTGTAGCTCCGACGGCGCTTTAGAAGGGTTTAAGAGCATTTTATTAGCGACGCAATAGGAATTAGGCGATTTTGCCAGTTTTTCATCTGTGTTAACCCACAGATTTTTTAGGTGTCGGGGTCTGGGTCGAATTTTCTTGGATTCTTCCATAGTATTGTCCGTAACGACCTAGGGAAAGACTTCAGTAGCCCCCGCGGCACTTTAGAGGGGTTTAGGAGCATTTTATTGGCGACGCAATAGAAATTAGGCAATTTTTCTAGTTTTTCGTGTGTTTTAGCCAACGGATTTTTTAGGTGCAGGGGGTCCGGGTCGAATTTTGTTGGATTCTTCTTCCATAATAGAGTCCGTAATGACCTAGGGAATGACTCCGGTAGCCCCGGAGGCGCTTTAGAAGGGTTTAGGAGCATTTTATTGGCGACGCAATAGGAATTAGGTTATTTTGCCAGTTATTCATGTGTGTTAGCCCACAATTTTTTTAGGTGCCGGGGGTCCAGGTCGAATATTCTTGGAATATTCCATAGTAGCGTCCGTAACGACCTAGAGAACAATTTAGTAGCCCCGGAGGCGCTTTAGAGGGGTTTAAGAGCATTGTATTGGTAATAAAATAAGAATTAGGCGATTTTGCCAGTTTTTCGTGTGTTTTAGCACATAAATTTTTTAGGTGCCGGGGGTCCGGGTCAATTTTCTTGGATTCGTCCATAGTAACGTCCGTAACGATCTAGAAAACGACTCCAGTAGCCCCGGTGGTGCTATAGAAGGGTTTAGGAGCATTTTATTAGCGATACAATAGGAATTAGGCGATTTTGCCATTTTTTCATGTGTGTTAGCCCACAGATTTTTTATGTGCCAGGGGTCCGGGTTGAATTTTCTCGGATTTTCCCATAGTAACATCCGTAACGACCTAGGGAATTACTCCAATAGCCCCGGCGGCGCTTTAGAGGTATTTAGGAGCATTTTATTGGCAACGCTATAGGAATTAGGTGATTTTACCAGTTTTTTGTGTTTGTTAACCCACAGATTTTTTAAATGCCGGGGGTCCGGGTCGAATTTTCTTGGATTCTTCCATAGTAACATCCGTAATGACCTAGGGAAAGACTTCAGTAGCCCCGAAGGCGCTTTAGAGGGGTTTAGGAGCATTTTATTGGCGACGCAATAGGAATTATCAATTTTGCCAGTTTTTCGTGTGTGTTAGCCTACAGATTTTTTAGGTGCCAGGGGTCTGGGACAAATTTACTTGGATTCTTCCATAGTAGCATCCGTAACAACCTAGGAAATAACTCCAGTAGCCCCGGCGACACTTTAGAAGGGATTAGGAGCATTTTATTGGCGACGCAATAGGAATTAGGCGATTTTGCTAATTTTTCGTGTGTGTTAGCCCACAGATTTCTTAGGTGCCGATAGTCCTTATCGAAATTTCTTGGATTCTTCCATAGTAGCGTCCAAAACGACCTTTGGAATGATTTTAGTAACCCCGGAGGCGCGTTAGAGGGGTTTAGGAGCATTTTATTGGCAATAAAATAGGAATTAGGCAATTTTGCTAATTTTTCATTTGTGTTAGCCCATAGATTTTTTAGGTGCCGGGGGTTCGGGTCGAATTTTCTTTGATTCTTCCATAGTACCATCCGTAACGACCTAGGGAACGAATCCAGTAGCCACGGCTCACTTTAGAAGGGTTTAGGGGCATTTTATTGGCAACGCAATAGGAATTAGATGATTTTGCCAGTTATTCATGTGTGTTAGCCCACGGATTTTTTAGGTGCCGGGGGTCCAGGTCGATATTTCTTGGAATCTTCCATAGTAGCATCCGTAACGACCTAGAGAACGAATCTAGTACCTCCGAAGGTGCTTTAGAGGGGTTTAGGTGCATTTTATTGGTAATAAAATAGGAATTAGGGAATTTTGCCATTTTTTCGTGTGTGTTAGCACACAGATTTTTTAGGTGCCGGGGGTCCGGGTTGAATTTTCTTGGATTTTTCCATAGTAGCATCCGTAACGACCTAGGAAATGACTCTAATAGCCCCGACGATGCTTTAGAGGTGTTTAGGAGTATTTTATTGGCAGCGCTATAGGAATTAGGCGATTTTATCAGTTTTTCTTGTGTGTTAACCCACAGATTTTTTAGATGCCGGGGGTCTGGGTCGAATTTTCTTGGATTCTTCCATAGTAACCTCCGTAACGACTTAGGGAATGACTTTAGTCACCCCGGTGGCGCTTTAGAGGGGTTTAAGAGCATTTTATTGGCGACGCAATAGGAATTAGGCAATTTTGCCAGTTTTTCATGTGTGTTAGCCCATAGAATTTTTAGGTGTCGGGGGTCCGGGTCAAATTTTCTTGGATTCTTCAATTGTAGCATCTGTAACGACCTAGGGAACGACTCCAGTAATTCCGGCGGCGCTTTAAAAGGGATTAGGAGCATTTTATTGGCGACGCAATAGAAATTAGGCAATTTTGCCAATTTTTCGTGTGTGTTAACCCACCGATTATTAATGTGTAGGGGGTCCAGGTCAAAATTTTCTTGGATTCTTCCATATTAGCGTCTATAACAACCTAAGGAACGACTTCAGTTGCTCTGGCAGCGCTTTAGAGGGGTTTATGAGCATTTTATTGGCGACGCAATAGGTATTAGGCAATTTTGCCAGTTTTTTGTGTGTGTTAGCCCACATATATTTTTGGTGCCGGGGTCCGGGTCGATGTTTCTTGGATTCTTATATAGTAGCGTCCGTAACGAACTAGGAAACGACTCCAGTAGCCCCGGTGGCGCTTTAGAAGGGTTTAGGAGCATTTTATTAGCGACGTAATAGGAATTAGGCGATTTTGCCATTTTTTTGTGTGTGTTAGCCCACAGATATTTTAGGTGCCGGGGGTATGGGGATAATTTTCTTGGATTCTTATATAGTAGCGTCTGTAATGACCTGGAGAATGAATCTAGTAGCCCAGAGGTGCTTTTTTGGGGATTAGAAGTATTTTATTGGCAATAAAATAGGAATTAGGCGATTTTGCCAGTTATTCGTGTGTGTTAAACCATGGATTTTTTAGGTGTCGGGGGTTCGGTCGAATTTTCTTAAATTATTCTATAGTAGCATCCGTAACGACATAGGGAACGACTCTAGTAGCCCCGGTGGCACTTTAGAAGGGATTAGGAGCATTTTATTGGCGACGCAATAAGAATTAGGCAATTTTGCAAGTTTTTCGTGTGTTTTAGCCCACGGATTTTTTAGGTGTCGTGGGTCTGGGTTACATTTTCCTGGATTCTTCTATAGTAGCATCCATAACGACCTAGGAAATGACTCTAATAGCCCTGGAGGCACTTTAGAAGGGATTAGGAACATTTTATTAGCGGCAGAATAGGAATTAGGCAATTTTGCCAGTTTTTTGTGTGTGTTAGCCCACAGATTTTTTAGGTGCCGTGGGTACAGGTTGAATTTTGTTGGATTCTTCTTCCATAGTAGCGTCCGTAATGATCTAGGGAATGACTCTGGTATCCCCAGAGGCGCTTTAGAAGGGTTTAGGAGCATTTTATTAGCGACGCAATAGAAATTAAGCAATTTTGCTAGTTATTCGTGTGTGTTAGCCCACGGATTTTTTAGGTGCCGGGGGTTCGGGTCGAATTTTCTTAGAATCTTCCATAGTAGCGTCATTAACGACTTGGATAACGAATTTAGTAGCCCCGGAGGCGCTTTGGAGAGGTTTAGGAGCATTTATTTGTAATAAAATAGGAATTAGGCGATTTTGCCAGTTTTTCGTGTGTGTTAGCAAATAAATTATTTAGGTGCCGGGGGTCCAGGTCGAATTTTCTTGGATTCGTCCATAGTAATGTCCGTAATGACCTAGGAAACGAATCCAGTAGCCTCGGAGGCGCTGTAGAAGGGTTTAGGAGCATTTTCTTATCGATGCAATAGGAATTAGGCGATTTTGCCAGTTTTTCGTGTGTGTTAGCCCATAGATATTTTTGGTGTCGGGGGTCCGGGTTGAATTTTCTTGGATTCTTCCATAGTAACATCCGTAATGATCTAGGGAACGACTTCAGTAGCCCCGGCGGCGCTTTAGAGCGGTTTAGGAGCATTTTATTGGCGACGCAATAGGAATTAATTTTACCAGTTTTTCGTGTGTGTTAACCCACAGATTTTTTAGATGTCAGGGGTCCGGGTCGAATTTTCTTGGATTCTTCCATAGTAACATCCGTAATGACCTAGGGAAAGATTTCAGTAGCCCCGGCGGCACTTTAGAGGGGTTTAGGAGCATTTTATTGGCGACGCAATAGGAATTATCAATTTTGCCAGTTTTTCGTGTGTGTTAGCCCAAAGATTTTTTAGGTGCCGGGGGTTTGAGTCGAATTTCCTTAGATTCTTCCATAGTAGCATCCATAACAACCTAGGGAACGACTCAAGTAGCCCCGACGGCACTTTAGAAGGGATTAGGAGCATTTTATTGGCGATGCAATAGGAATTAGCCGATTTTACCAATTTTTTGTGTGTGTTAGCCCACAGATTTTTTAGGTGCCGATGGTACGGGTTGAATTTTCTTGGATTCTTCCATAGTAGCGTCTGAAACGACCTTAGGAATGATTTTAGTAGCCCCGGAGGCGCGTTAGAGGGGTTTAGGAGCATTTTATTGGCAATAAATTAGGAATTAGGCAATTTTGCTAATTTTTCGTTTGTGTTAGCCCATAGATTTTTTAGGTGCCGGGGGTCCAGGTCGAATTTTATTGGATTCTTTAATAGTAACATCCGTAATGACTTAGGGAACGACTTCAGTAGACCCAGTGGCGCTTTAGAGAGGTTTAGGAGCATTTTATTGGCAATGCAATAGGAATTAGAGAATTTTGCCAATTTTTTCGTGTGTGTTAGCCCACGGATGTTTTAGGTGCCGGGGGTCCGGATCTAATTTTGTTGGAATCTTCCGTAGTAGCGTCCGTAACGACCTGGAAACGACTCCAGTAGCCCTGGCGGCGCTTTAGAAGGGATTAGGAGAATTTTATTGGCGACAGAATAGGAATTAGGCGATTTTGTCAGTTTTTCATGTATGTTAGCCCACAGTTTTTTTAGGTGCTGAGGGTCCCGGTCGAAGTTTCTTAGATTCTTCCATAGTAGCGTACGTAACGACCTGGGGAATGGCTCTAGTAGCTCTGGAGGCGCTTTAAAGGGGTTTAGTAGCATTTAATTTGCAATGAAATAGGAATTAGGCAATTTTTCCAGTTTTTCGTGTGTGTTAGTCCACGGATTTTTTAGATGCCGGGGTTTGGGTTGAATTTTCTTGGATTCTGCCATAGTAACGTCCGTAACGACCTAGGGAACGACTCCAGTAGCCCCGGCGGCGCTTTTGAAGGGTTTAGGCGCATTTTATTGTCGACGCAATAGGAATTAGGCAATTTTGCCAATTATTCGTGTGTGTTAGCCAACGGATTTTTTAGGTGTCGGGGGTCCGGGTCGAATTTTCTTGGATTCTTCCATAGTAGCATCCGTAACGACCTAGAGAACGAATCTAGTAGCCTCGAAGGCGCTTTAGAGGGGTTGAGGAGCATTTTATTGGTAATAAAATAGGAATTAAGCGATTTTGCCAGTTTTTCGTGTGTGTTAGCAAACAAACTTTTTAGGTGCCGGGGGTCCGTGTCAAATTTTCTTTGATTCTTCTATAGTAGCGTCCGTAACAACCTAGGAAACGATTCCAGTAGCCCCGGCAGCGCTTTAGAAGGGTTAGGAGCATTTTATTAGCGACGCAATAGGAATTAGGCGATTTTGCTAGTTATTCGTGTGTGTTAGCCCACGGATTTTTTAGGTGCCGGGGGTCCAGGTCGAATTTTCTTGGAATCTTCCATAGTAGCATCCGTAATGACTTAGGGAACAACTCCAGTAGCCCCGGTAATGCTTTAGAAGGGTTTAGCAACATATTATTGGCGACGCAATAGGAATTAGGCGATTTTATCAGTTTTTCGTGTGTATTAGCCCACAGATTTTTTTGGTGCCAGGGGTCCAGGTCGAATTTTATTGGATTCTTCCATAGTAACATCTGTAACAACATAGGGAACGATTTCAGTAGCCCTAGCGGCGCTTTAGAGGGGTTTAGGAGCAGTTTATTGGGGACGCAATAGGAATTATCAATTTTGCCAGTTTTTCGTGTGTGTTTTGCCCACAGATTTTTTAGGTGCCAGGGTCCGGGTTGAATTTACTTGTATTCTTCTATAGTAGCATATGTAACGACCTAGAAAATGACTTCAGTAGCCCCGGTGGCGCTTTAGAAGTGTTTAAGAGCATTTTATAAGCGACGCAGTAGGAATTAGGCTATTTTGTCATTTTTTCATGTGTGTTAGCCCACGGATTTTTTAGGTGTCGGGGATCCGGGTCGAATTTTCTTAGATTCTTCTATAATAGCGTCTATAACAACTTGGGGAATGACTCTAGTAGCTCCAGAGGCGCTTTAGAGGGGTATAGGAGCATTTTATTGGCAATGAAATATGAATTAGGTGATTTTGCCAATTTTTCATATTTATTAGCCCATGGATTTTTTAGGTGTCAGGGGTCTGAGTTGAATTTTCTTGGATTCTTCAATAGTAGCGTCCATAACGACCTAGGGAATGACTCCAGTAGCCCCGATGGTACTTTAGAGGGGTTTAGGAGCATTTTATTGGCAACGCAATTGGAATTAGGTGATTTTGCTAATTTTTATGTGTGCTAACCGACAGATTTTTTAGGTGCTGCAATTCCGGGTCGAATTTTCTTGGATTCTTCCATAGTAACGTCCGTAACGACCTAGGGAATGACTTCAGTAGCCCCAACGGGGCTTTAGAGGGGTTAAGAAGAATTTTCTTGGCAATAAAATAGGAAATAGGCGATTTTGCCAGTTTTTCGTGTGTGTTAGCCCACGGATGTTTTAGGTGCCGGTGATCCAGGTCGAATTCTCTTGAATTCTTCCATAGTAGCATCCATAACGACCTAGGAAACGACTCTAGAAGCCCCGACAGCGCTTTAGAAGGGTTTAAAAGCATTTTATTAGCGACGCAATAGGAATTAGGCGATTTTACCAATTTCGTGTGTGTTAGCCCACAGATTTTTTAGGTGCCGGGGGTTCGGGTTGAATTTTCTTGGATTCTTCCATAGTAGCATCCGTAACGACCTAGGGAATGAATCCAGTAGCCCCAGCGGTGCTTAAGAGGGGTTTAGGAGCAATTTATTTGTGACGCAATAGAAATTAGGCAATTTTGCCAATTTTTCGTGTGTGTTAGCCCACAGACTTTTTATGTGTCGGGGGTCCGAGTCGAACGTTTTTGGAATCTTCTATAGTAGCATCTTTAACGACCTAGGGAACGACTCCAGTAGCCTAGGTAGCTCTTTAGAAGGGTTTAGAAATATTTTATTGGTGACGCAATAGAAATTAGGAAATTTTCCTAGTTTTTTCGTATGTGTTAGCCCACAGAGTTTTTAGGTGCCGGAGGTCCGGGCCAAATTTTCTTGGATTCTTCAATAGTAGCATCCGTAACGACCAAGAGAACGAATCTAATAGCCTTGGAGGCACTTTAGAGGGGTTTAGGATCATTTTATTGGCAATAAAATTGGAATTAGGCAATTTTGCTAGTTTTTCGAGTGTGTTAGCCCACAGATTTTTTAGATGCCGGGGCTCCAGGTTGAATTTTCTTGGATTCTTCCATAGTAGCATCCGTAACGACCTAGGGAAGGACTCCAGTAGCTCCGCAGTGCTTTAGAGGGGTTTAGGAGCATTTTATTGGCAACACAATAGAAATTAGGCGATTTTACCAATTTCGTGTGTGTTAACCCACAGATATTTTAGGTGTCGGGGGTCCGGGTCGAATTTTCTTGGATTCTTCCATAGTAACAAGAATTAGGCAATTTTGCCAGCTTTTTGTATTTGTTAGCCCACGGATTTTTTGGGTGTCGAGGGTACGGTTCAAATTTGTGGTGATTCTTCAGTAGTAGCCTCCGTAACGACCTAGGGAACGACTTCAGTAGCCCTAGAGGCGCATTAGAGGGGTTTATGAGTTTTTTATTTGCGACGCAACTGGATTAGGCAATTTTGCCAGTTTTTTGTGTGTTTTAGTCTACAAATTTTTTAGGTATCGGGGGTCTTGGTCGAAATTTTTTGGATTATTTTATAGTAGCATCCATAACGACCTAGGAAACGACTCCAGTAACCCCGTCGGTGCTTTAGAAGGGTTAAGAAGCATTTTATTGGCGACGCAATAGGAATTTGGCAATTTATCTAATTTATTTTGTGTGTTAGCCCATGGATTTTTAGGTGCCGGGGTCTGGGTCGAATTTTCTTGAATTCTTCCATAATAGCACCCATATTGACCTAGGTAATGACTCCAGTAGCCTCGGTGGTGCTTTAGAGAGGTTTAGGAGCATTTTATTGGCGACGAAATAGAAATTAGGCGATTTTGCCAGTTTTTCGTGTGTGTTAGCCCACAGATGTTTTAGGTGCCGGGGCTCCAGTTCTAATTTTCTTTGATTCTTCCATAGTATCATACGTAATGACCTAGGAAACGACACCAGCAGCCCCGTCGGTGCTTTATAGGTGTTTAGGAGCATTTTATTGGCGATGCAATAGGAATTAGGCAATTTTGCCAATTTTTCATGTGTGTTAGCCCATGGATTTTTTAGGTGCCGGGGGTTTTGGTTGAATTTTCATTGATTCTTCCATAGTAGCATTTGAAACGGCCTAGGGAACGACTCTAGTAGCCCCGGCAACGCTTTAGAGGGCTTTAGGAGCATTTTATTGGCGACGCAAAAGAAATTAGGTGATTTTGCCAGTTTTTCGTATGTGTTAGCCCATATATTTTTTGGTGTCGGGGGTCCGGTTGAATTTTCTTGGATATTTTCATATTATCGTCTGTAACGACTTAGGCAACGACTCTAGTAGCTCCGGCGGCGCTTTAGAGGGGTTTAAGAATATTTTATTGGCGACGCAATAGGTATTAGGCAATTTTACTAGTTTTTCGTGTGTGTTAGCCCACAGATTTTTTAGGTGCTGCGGGTCCATGTCGAATTTTCTTGGATTCTTCTATAATAACATCCATAACGACCTAGGAAATGACTCCAGTAGCCCCAACAGTGCTTTAGAGGGGTTTAGGAGCATTTTATTGGCGATGAAATAGGAATTAAGCGATTTTGCCAGTTTTTCGTATTTGTTAGCCCATGGATTTTTTAGGTGTCAAGCGTCCGGCCAAATTATTTTGAATTCTTAAATTGTAGCATCCGTAACGACCTAGGGAATGACTCCAGTCTCCCTGATGGCTCTTTAGAGGGCTTTATGAGCATTTTATTGGCGATGCAATAGGAATTAGGCAATTTTGCCAGTTTTTCGTGTGTGTTAGCCCACATATTTTTTAGAGGCCGGGGTCCGGGTCGAATTTTTTTGGATTCTTCAACAGTAGCATCCGTAACGATCAAGGGAACGACTTCAATAGCCCTGGCGGCGCTTTAGAAGGGTTTAGGAGCATTTTATTGGCGATGCAGTAGGAATGATGCAATTTTGCCAGTTTTTCGTGTGTGTCTGGGTTGAATTTTCTTGGATTCTTAAATAATAGCATCTTTAACAACCTAAAGAATGAATCTAGTAGCCCCGAAGACGCTTTAGAGGGGTTTAGGAGCATTTTATTGGTAATAAAATAGGAATTAGGCGATTTTGCCAGTTTTTCGTGTGTGTTAGCACACAAATTTTATAGGTGCCGAGGGTCCGGGTCGAATTTTCTTGGATTCTTCCATAGTAGCATCCGTAACGACCTAGGAAATGACTCCACTAGCCCTGGTGGCACTTTAGAAGGGTTTAAAAGCATTTTATTAGCGACGCAATAGAAATTAGGCGATTTTGCCAGTTTTTCGTGTATCTTAGACCATAGATTTTTTAGGTGCCAGGGGTACGGGTTGAATTTTCTTGGATTCTTCCATAGTAGCATCCGTAACGACCTAAGGAATGACTCCAGTAGCCCCGGTGGCGCTTTAGAGGTTTTTAGGATCATTTTATTGACAATGCAGTAGGAATTAGGCAATTTTGTCAGTTTTTCATGTGTGTAAGCACACGGATTTTTTAGGTGCCGAGTGTCCGGGTCGTATTTTCTTGGATTATTCTATAGTAGCGTCCGCAAAGACCTAGAGAAAGATCTAGTACCCCTGGCGGTGCTTTAGAAGGGATTAGGATCATTTTATTGGCGACGTAATAGAAATTAGGCAATTTTGCCAATCTTTCGTGTGTGTTAGCCCACAGAGTTTTTAGGTGCCGAGGTTTGGGTTGAATTTTCTTAGATTCTTCCATAGTAGCGTCTATAACGACCTCGGGAAAGACTCCAGTAGTCCGGCGGTGCTTTAGACGGCTTTAGGAGCATTTTATTGGCGACGAATAGGAATTAGGTATTTTGCCAGTTTCTCGTGTGCGTTAACCCATGGATTTTTTAGGTGTCGAGCATCCGGGTCAAATGTTTTTGGATTCTTACATAGTAGCATCCATAATGACTTCGGAAACTACTCTAGTAGCCCCGGAGGCGTATTAGAGAGGTTTAGGAGCATTTTATTTGCGATGCAATAAGAATAAGGTAATTTTGCCAGTTTTTCATTTGTGTTAGCCCATAGATCTTTTAAATATCGGGGGTCCAGGTCAAATTTTCTTGGATTATTTTATAGTAGCGTATGTAACGACTTGGACAACGACTCTAGTAGCCCTGATGGCGCTTTAGAAGGGTTTAGGATCATTTTATTAGCGACACAATAAGAATTAGGCAATTTTGCCAGTTTTTCATGTATGTTAGCCCACATATTTTTTAGGTGCCGGGGTCTAGGTCAAATTTTCTTGGATTCTTTCATATTAGCGTCTATAACAACCTAGGGAACGACTCTAGTAGCTCCAACGGCACTTTAGAGGGGTTAGGAGCATTTTATTGGCGATGAAATAGGAATTAGGCGATTTTGCTAGTTTATAATGTGTGTTAGCCCACGGATTTTTAGGTGCTGGGGGTCCTGGTAGAATTTTCTTGGATTTTTGCATAGTAGAGTCCGTAACGACCTAGGAAACAACTCCAGTAGACCCGGCGGCGCTTTAGAATGGTTTACGAGCATTTTATTGGCGATGTAATGGAAATTAGGCAATTTTGCTAGTTTGTCGTGTGTATTAACCCACGGATGTTTTAGGTGCCGGGGGTCCGGGTCAAATTTTCTTGGATTCATACATAGTAGCATCCGTAACGACCTAAGGAACGACTCTAGTAGCCCCTGTGGCGCTTTAGAGAGGTTTAAGAGCATTTTATTGGCGATGCAATAGAAATTAGGTAATTTTGCAAGTTTTTCGTGTGTGTTAGCCCTCAGATTTTTCAGGAGCTGGGGGTTTTGGTCGCATTTTCTTGGATTATTTCACAGTAGCATCTGTAACGACCTTGGGAATGACTCTAATAGCCCGAACGGCGCTTTAGAGGGGTTTAAGAGCATTTTCTTAGCGACGCAATTGTAATTAGGCAATTTAGCTAGTTTTTTGGGTGTGTTAGCCTATGGATTTTTTAGGTGCCGGGGGTTCGAGTCGAATTTTCTTGGATTCTACCATAGTAACGTCCGTAACAACCTGGGAACGACTCCAGTAGCCCCGACAGTGCTTTACAGGGGTTCTGGAGTATTGTATTGGTGACAAAATAGAAATCAGGCAATTTTGCCAGTTTTTCATGTGTGTTAGCCCACGGATTGTTTAGGTGTCGGGGGTCCAGTTCTAATTTTCTTTGATTCTTCCATAGTATCGTATGTAATAACCTAGGAAACGACTCCAATAGCCCCATTAGTATTTTAGAGGGGTTTAGGAGCATTTTATTGGCGACACAATAGGAATTAAGCACTTTTGCCTATTTTTCATGTGTAATAGCCCATGGATTTTTAAGGTACGGGGGGTTCGGTTCGAATTTTCTTGGATTCTACCATATTAGCGTCCATAACGACCTAGGGAACGACTCCAGTAACCCCATCAATGCTTTAAAAGGGTTTAAGAGCATTTTATTGGTAACGCAATAAGAATTAGGCAATTTTGCCAGTTTTTCGTGTGTGTTAGCCCACAGATTTTTTTAGGTGCTAAGGTCCGGGTCGAATTTTCTTGGATTCTTCAATAGTATCATCTGTAACGACCTAGGGAACGACTCCTGTAGCCCCGGTGGCGCTTTAGAGGGGTTTAGCAGAATTTTATTTGCGACGCAATACATATTAGGCAATATTGCCAGTTTTTGGTGTGTGTTAGCCCAATAATATTTTAGGTGCTGGGGTTCTGGGTCGATGTTTCTTGGATTCTTCCTTAGTAGCGTCCTTAACGACCTAGGAAAAGACTCTAGTAGCCCCGACGGTGCTTTAGAGGGGTTTAGGAGCATTTTATTGGCGACACAATAGGAATTAGGCGATTTTGCCAATTTTTCATGTGTGTTAGCCCACGGATTTTTAAGGTGTCGGGCGTCCGGGTTGAATTTTTTTGAATTACTACATTGTATCATCCGTAACGACCTAGGAAAAGACTCCAGTAGCCACAGAGGTGCATTAGAGGGGTTTAGGAGCATTTTATTGGCGATGCAATAAGAATTATGAAATTTTGGCAGTTTTTTGTGTGTGTTAGCCCACAGATTTTTTAAGTGCCAGAGGTTCAGGTTGAATTTTCTTGGATTATTTTATAGTAGCATCCGTAACGACCTGGGGAACGACAGCAGTAGCCTCGACAGTGCTTTAGATGGGTTTAGGAGCATTTTATTGGCGACGAATAGGAATTAGGCAATTTTGCCAGTTTTTCGTGTGTGTTAGTCCATAGATTTTTTAGGTGTCGGGCATCTAGGTCGAATATTTTTGGATTCTTACATAGTAGCATCCGTAACGACCTAGGGAACTACTCTAATAGTCCCGGAGGCGCATTAGAGGTGTTTAGGAGCATTTATTGGCGATGCAACAAGAATTAGGCGATTTTGCTAGTTTTTCGTGTGTGTTAGCCCACGAATTTTTAGGTGCCCGGTGTCTGGGTAGAATTTTCTTTAATTCTTCCATAGTATCGTACGTAATGACCTAGGAAACAACTCTAGTAGCTCCATCGATGCTTTAGAGGGTTTAGGAGTATTTTATTGGTGACACAATAGAAATTAGGCAATTTTGCCTGTTTTTCGTGTGTAATAGCCCACGGAATTTTTAGGTGCGGGAGGTCCGATTCGGATTTTCTTAGATTCTTACATAGTAGCATCCATAACGACCTAGGAAATGACTCTAGTAACCCCGTCGATGCTTTAGAAGGATTTAGGAGTATTTTATTGGTGACATAATAAGAATTAGGCAATTTTGCCAGTTTTTCGTGTGTGTTAGCCCACAGATTTTTTAGGTTCTGGGGTCTGGGTCGAATTTTCTTAGATTCTTCAATAGTAGATTCTGTAACGACCTGGGAACGACTCGAGTAGCCCCGGCAGTGCTTTAGAGGGGTTTAGCATTATTTTATTTGCGATGCAATACGAATTAGGCAATATTGCTAATTTTTCGTGTGTGTTAGCCCACAGATTTTTTAGGTGCCAGAGGTTTAGGTCGAATTTTCTTGGATTATTTTATAGTAGCATCCGTAACGGCCTGGGAACGACTCCAATGGCCTCAGCGGTTCTTTAGACGGGTTTAGGAGCATTTTATTAGCGACGCATAGGAATTATGCGATTTTGCCAGTTTGTGTTGTGTGCGTTAGCCCACAGATTTTTCAGGTGTCGGACATCCAGGTAGAATATTTTCCGATTCTTACATAGTAGTATCCGTAACTATATAGGGAACTACTCCAGTAGCCCCGGAGGCGCATTAGAGGGGTTTAGGAGCATTTTATTAGCGATGCAACAAGAATTAGGAAATTTTGGAAGTTTTTCATTTGTGTTAACCCACAGATTTTTTAGGTGCCTGGGGTCCAGGTGGAATTTTCTTAGATTATTTTATAGTAGCGTCCATAACGACCTGGGGAACGACTCCAGCAGCCCAACCGGTGCTTTAGAAGGGTTTAGGAGCATTTTATTAGCGATGCAATAGGAATTAGTTGATTTTGCCAGTTTTTCATGTATGTTAGCCCATAGATTTTTTAGGTGTCGGGGGTCCGGGTCGAATATTCTTGAATTCTTCCATAGTAGCATCTGTAACGACCTAGGAAATGACTCTAGTAGCCCCGACGGCGCTTTAGAGGGGTTTAGGAGTATTTTATTGGCGACAAAATAGGAATTAGGCGATTTTGCTAATTTTTTGTGTGTGTTAGCCCATGGATTTTTAGGTGCCGGGGGTCCGAGTAGAATTTTCTTGGATTCTTCTATAGTACAGTCTGTAACAACCTAGGGAACAACTTTAGTAGACCCAGCGGCACTTTAGAGGGGTATAGGAGCATTTTATTGGCGACGCAATAAGAATTAGGCAATTTTGTCAGTTTTTCATGTGTATTAACCCACGGATGTTTTAGGTGCCGGGGGTCCGGGTCGAATTCTCTTGGATTCATCCATAGTAGTGTCCGTAACGACCTAGAGAATGACTCCAGTAGCCCCTGCGGCGCTTTAGAGAGGTTTAGGAGCATTTTATTGGCGATGCAATAGGAATTAGGCAATTTTGCAAGTTTTTCGTATGTGTTAGCCCACGGATTTTTTAGGTGCCGGGGGTTTTGGTTGAATTTTCTTGGATTCTTCCACAGTAGCATCTGTAACGACCTAGGGAACGACTCCAATAGCCCGAACGATGCTTTAGAAGGGTTTAAGAGCATTTTATTAGCGATGCAATTGTAATTAGGCGATTTAGCCAGTTTTTCGTGTGTGTTAGCCCATGGATTTTTTAGGTTTCTGGGGCTTCGAGTCGAGTTATCTTGGATTCTACCATAGTAGCATCCGTAACGAGCTAGGGAACGACTCTAGTAGCCCCGACGGTGCTTTACAGGGGTTCTAGAGTATTGTATTGGTGACAAAATAGAAATTAGGCAATTTTGCCAGTTTTTCGTGTGTGTTAGCCCACGAATTTTATAGGTGTCGGGGGTCCAATTCTAATTTTCTATGATTCTTCCATAGTATCATATGTAATGACCTAGGAAACGACTCCAATAGCCCTATCAGTGTTTAAGAGAGGTTTAGGAGCATTTTATTGGCGACATAATAGGAATTAGGCAATTTTGCTTGTTTTTCGTGTGTAATAGCCCACAGATATCTTAGGTGCGGGGGTCAAGTTCGAATTTTGTTAGATTCTTCCATAGTAGCATCCATAACGACCTAGGAAATGACTCCAGTAACCCCGTTGGTGCTTTAGAAGGGTTTAGGAGCATTTTATTGGTGACGCAATAAGAATTAGGCAATTTTGCCAATTTTTCGTGTATGTTAGCCCACAGATTTTTTAGGTGTTGGGGTTCGGGTCAAATTTTCTTGGATTTTTCAATTGTAGTGTCTGTAAAGACCTGGGGAATGACTTTAGTAGCCTTGGTAGTGCTTTAGAGGGGTTTAGTAGCATTTTATTTGCGACGCAATACAAATTAGGCAATATTGCCAGTTTTTGGTGTGTGTTAGCCCACAAATATTTTAGGTGCAAGGGTTTTGGGTCGAATTTTTTTGGATTCTTCCATATTAGCATCGTAACGACCTAGGAAAAGACTCTAGTATCCCCAGCGGTGCTTTAGAGGGGTTTAGGAGCATTTTATTGGCGACACAATAGGAATTAGGCAATTTTGCCAATTTTTTGTGTTTGTTAGCCCACAGATTTTTTAGGTGTCGGGCGTCCGGGTTGAAGTTTCTTGAATTATTACATAGTAGCCTCCAAAACAACCTAGGGAACGACTCTAGTAGCTCCAGTGGTGCTTTAGAAGGGTTTAGGAGACTTTTATTGGCGACGCAATAGGAATTAGACAATTTTGCCAGTTTTTCATGTGTGTTAGTTTGCCCACGGAATTTTTATGTGCCGGTGGTCCGGGTTGAATTTTCTTGGATTATTCCATAGTATCGTCCGTAAAGACCTAGGGAACGCCTCCAGTAGCCCCGGCGGTGCTTTAGAGGGGTTTAGAAGAATTTTATTGGCAACGCAATACGAATTAGGCGATTTTACCAGTTTTTCCTCTGTATTAACCCACAGATATTTTAGGTACCGCGTGTATGGGGCGAATTTTCTTGGATTCTTCGATAGTAGCATCCGTAACGACCTAGGAAAAGAATCCAGTAGCCCCGGCGATGCTTTAGAGGGTTTAGGCGCATTTTATTGGCAACGCAATAGGAATAAAGCGATTTTGTAAGTTTTTCATGTGTGTTACCCACAGATTTTTAGGTGCCAGGTGTACGGGTCGAATTTTCTTGGATTCTTCAATAGTAACGTCCGTAACAACTTAGGGAAATACTCTAGTAGCCCGGCGGCGCTTTTGAGGGGTTTAAAAGCATTTTATTGGCAACGCAATAGGAATTTGGTAATTTTGCCAGTTTTTCGTGTGTATTAGCCCACGGATTTTTTAGGTGCAGGGGGTCTAGGTCGAATATTCTTGGATTCTTCCATAGTAGCGACTGTAATGACCTAGGGAAAGACTCCAGTAGCTCCAGCGGTGCTTTAGAGGGGATTAGGAGCATTTTATTGGCGATACAACAAGAATTAGGTAATTTTGCCAGGTTTTCGTGTGTGTTAGCCCACAGATTTTTTAGGGCCGGGGGTCCAGGTCGAATTTTTGTGGATTATTTTATAGTGGTGTCCGAAATGACCAAGGGAATGACTCTAGTAGCCCCGGCGGCGTTTTAGAAGGGTTTAGGAGCATTTTATTGGAGATACAACAGGATTTTGGCGATTTTGCTAGTTTTTAATGTATTCTAGCCTACAGATATTTTAGGTGGCGGGGGTCCGATTCAAATTTTCTTGGATTCTTCCATAGTAGCGTCTGTAACGACCTAGGAAACGACTCTAGTAGCCCCTGCGGCACTTTAGAGAGGTTTAGGAGCATTTTATTGGCGATGCAATAGAAATTAGGCAATTTTGCAAGTTTTTCGTGTGTGATAGTCCACAGATTTTTTAGGTACTGGAGGTTCGGGTTGAATTTTCTTGTATTCCTCTATAGTAATGTCAGTAACGACCTAGGGAACAACTTCAATAGCCCCGGCGGTGCTTTAGAGAGGTTTAGGAGCATTTTATTGGCGACGCAATAGAAATTAGGCGATTTTGTTAGTTTTTCGTGTGTGTTAGCCCACAGAATTTTTTAGGTATCGGGGGTTTGGTTGACTTTTCTTAAATTATTCCATAGTAGCATCCGTAATGACTTAGGGAATGAGTCCAGTATCCCCGGTGGCGCTTTAGAAGGGTTAAGGAGCATTTTATTGGCGACGCAATAGGAATTAGGTGATTTTGCTAGTTTTTCGTGTGTATTAACCCACAGATTTTTTAGGTACCGGGTGTCCGGGTCAAATTTTCTTGGATTCTTCAATAGTAGCATCCGTAACGACCTAGGGAAAGACTCCAGTAGCCCCGGCGGCGCTTTAGAGGGGTTCAGAGCATTTTATAGGCAACAAAATAGGAATTAGGCAATTTTGCCAGTTTTTCGTGTGTGTTAGACCGCGAATTTTCTAGGTGCCGGGGGTCCGGTTCTAATTTTCTTAGATTCTTCCACAATAGCGTCTGTAACGACCTAGGAAACGACTCCAATAGCCCGAACGGCACTTTAGAGGGGTTTAAGAGCATTTTATTGGCGATGCAATTATTATTAGGCAATTTAGCCAGTTTTTCGTGTGTGTTAGCCCACGGATTTTTTAGGTGTCGGGGGTTCGGGTCAAATTTTCTTGGATTCTACTATAGTAGCGTCCGTAATGATTTAGGGAACGAGTCTAGTATCCCCGACGGCGCTTTAGAAGGGTTAAGGAGCATTTTATTGGCGACGCAATAGGAATTAGGTGATTTTGCCAGTTTTTCGTGTGTATTAACTTACAGATTGTTTTACGTACCGAGTGTACGGGGCGATTTTTCTAGTTTTTCGTGTATGTTAGCCACGGATTTGGCTAGTTTTTCGTGTAATTTTCTTGGATTCTTCCATAGTATCATACGTAACGACCTAGGTAACGACTCCAGTAGCCCCGGAGGCGCTATAAAGGGGTTTAGGAGTATTTTGTTGGCGACGCAATAGGAATTAGGCGATTTTGCGAGTTTTTCGTGTGTGTTAGCCTATGGATTTTTTGGATGTCGATTGTCCGGGTCGAATTTTCTTCGATTCTTTAATGGTAGCGTACGTAAAGACCTAGGTAAAGACTCCAGTAGCCCCAGCAGTGCTTTAGACGGGTTTAGGAGCATTTTATTGGCGACAAATAGGAATTAGGCAATTTTGCCAGTTTTTCGTGTGTGTTAGCCCACAAATTTTTTAGGTGTCGGGAGTTTGGTCGAATGTTTTTGGATTCTTACATAGTAGCATTTATAATGACCTAGGGAACGACTCCAATAGCCCTGAAGACGCATTATAGGAGTTTAGGAGCATTTTATTGGCGATGCAATAAGAATTAGGAAATTTGCCAGTTTGTTATGTTTGTTAGCCCACAGATTTTTTTGGTGCCGGAGGTCCAAGTCGAATTTTCTTGGATTATTTTATAGTAGCGTCCGTAACGACCTGGGGAACGACTCCAGTAGGCCCAGTGGTGCTTTCGAAGGGTTTATGAGCATTTTTTTTGCGACGCAATAGAAATTAGGCGATTTTGCTAGTTTTTTGTGTGTGTTAGCCCACAGATTTTTCTTGGATTCTACCATAGTAGCTTCCTTAAAGACTTGGGGAACGACTCCAGTAGCCCCGGCGACGCTTTACAGGGGTTCTGGAGTATTGTATTGGCGACGCAATAGGAATTAGGCGATTTTGCTAGTTTTTCGTGTGTGTTAGCCTTGTGATTTTTTAGGTGTCGGGGTCTAGATCTAATTTTCTTGGATTCTTCCATAGTGTCATATGTAACGACATAGGGAACGACTCTAGTATCCCCAACGGCTCTCTAGAGGGCTTTAGGAGCATTTTATTGGCGACACAATAGGAATTAGGCATTTTTGCCAATTTTTCGTGTGTGTTAGCCCATGAATTTTCTAGGTGTCGGGGGCCCGGTTATACTTTTCTTGGATTTTGTTATAGTAGCATCCGTAACAACTTAGGGAATGACTCAAATAGCCTCAGCAGCGCCTTAGAAGGATTTAGGAGCATTTTATTGACAACGCAATAGGAATTAGGCAATTTTGCCAGTTTTTCGTATGTGTTAACCCACAGATTTTTTAGGTGCGGGGTGTCTGGGTTGAATTTTCTTGGATTCATCAATAGTAGCATCCGTAACGACCTAAGAATGACTCCAATAGCCCCGACAGCACTTTAGAGGGGTTTAGGAGCATTTTATTGGCAATAGAATAGGAATTAGGCGATTTTGCCAGTTTTCGTGTATGTTAGCCAATGGATTTTTTAGAGGTCGGGGGTTCGGGTCGAAATTTCTTGAATTCTTCCATATTAGCATCCGTAACGACCTAGGGAATGACTCTAGTAGCCCCGGCAGCGCTTTAGAGGGGTTTAGGAGCATTTTATTGGCGACGCAATAGGAATTAGGCAATTTTGCCAGTTTTTTGTGTGTATTAGCCGACTGATTTTTTAGGTGCCGGGGGTTTGGGTCGATATTTCTTAGAATCTTCCATAGTACATTCATAACGACCTAGGGAACGACTCGAGTAGTTCGGCGGTGTTTTAGAGGGGTTTAAGAGTATTTTATTGGCGACGCAATACCAATTAGGCGATTTTGCCTGTTTTTCATGTGTGTTAGCCTAGCAATTTTGTAGGTGCCAATGGTTCGTGTCAAATTTTCTTGGATTCTTCCATAGTAAAGTCTGTAACGACCTAGGGAATGATTCCAGTTGCCCAGCGGTACTTTAGATGGGTTTAGGAGCATTTTATTGGCGACGCAATAGCAATTAGATGATTTTGCAAATTTTTCGTGTGTGTTAGCCACAGATTTTTTAGGTGCCGGTGGTCCAGGTCTAATTTTCTTAGATTCTTCCATAATATCGTTCGTAACGACTTAGGGAATGACTCTAGTAGCTTCGGTGGAGCTTTAGAGGGTTTAGAAGCATTTTATTGGCGACGCAATAGGAATTAGGCAATTTTGCCAGTTTTTTGTGTGTGTTAGCCCACGGATTTTTTAGGTGCCAGGGGTCCGGGTTGAATTTTCTTAGATTCTTCCATAGTAGCGTCCGTAACGACCTAGGGAACGACTCCAGTAACCCCGGCGGCGCTTTAGAAGGGTTTAGGAGCATTATATTGGTGACGCAATAAGAATTAGGCGATTTTGCTAGTTTTTCATATATGTTAGCCCACAGATTTTTTAGGTACAGGGGTCCGGGTCGAATTTTCTTGGATTATTCCATAGTAGCGTCCGTAACGACCTGGGGAACTACTCAAGTAGCCCTGTCGGCACTTTAAAGGGGTTTAGGAGCATTTTATTGGCGACGCAATATGAATTAGGCAATTTTGCCAGTTTTTTGTGTGTGTTAGCCTACAGATTTTTTAGGTGCCGGGGGTTTTGGTCGATTTTTCTTAGATTCTTCCATAGTACATCGGTAAAGACCTAGGGAAAGACTCTAGTAGCCCCGGCGTTGCTTTAGTAGGGTTTAGAATCATTTATTGGCGACGCAATAGGAATAAGGCGATTTTGCCAGTTTTTCATGTGTATTAGCCCACAATCTTTTAATGTGCTAGGGGTTCGGGTTGAATTTTCTTGGATTATTCTATAGTACTGTCCGTAACGACCTAGGGAATGACTCTAGTAGCCCCGACAGCACTTTTAAGGGTTTAGGAGTATTTTATTAGCAATGCAATAGAAATTAGGCAATTTTGCTAGTTTTTCGTGTATGTTAACCTACAGATTTTTTAGGTGTCGGGGTTCTGGTCAAATTTTCTTGGATTCTTCTAAATTAGCATCTGTAACATTCTAGGGAATGAATCTAGTAGCCTTGGCGGCTCTTTATAGGGGTTTAGGAGCATTTTATTGGCGACATAATAGAATTAGGCAATTTTGCCAGTTTTTCGTGTGTGTTAGGTACGGATTTTTTAGGTGGTAGGGGTTTGGGTCAAATTTTCTTGCATTTTTCCATAGTAGCGTCTGAAACGACTTAGGAAACGACTCCAGTAGGCCCGGCGGCGATTTAGAGGGGATAAGGAGCATTTTATTAGCGACAAAATAGGAATTAGGCAATTTTGCCAATTTTTCAGATGTGTTAGCCTACGGATTTTTTGGGTGTCAGGGGTCTGGGTCGAATTTTCCTAGATTCTTCCATAGTAGCGTCCGTAACGACCTAGAGAAAGACTCCAGTAGCCCCGAAGATGCTTTAGAGGGGATAAGGAGCATTTTATTAGCGACAAAATAGGAATTAGGCAATTTTGCCAGTTTTTCGTGTTTGTTAGCCCACAGATTTTTTAGGTGTCGGGGTCCGGGTCGAATTTTTTTGAATTATTCAATAGTAGTGTCTGTAACGACCTAGGGAATGACCCCACTAGCCCCAGAGGCGTATTAGAGGAGTTTAGGAGCATCTTATTGGTGACGCAACAGAAATTAGGCAATTTTGTCAGTTTTTCGTGTGTGTTAGTCTATAGATTTTTTAGGTATCGGGGGTCCAGGTCAAATTTTCTTGCATTATTTTATAGTAGCGTCCATAACGACCTAGGGAATGACTCTAGTAGCCCCGGCGACGATTAGAGGGGTTTAAGAGCATCTTATTGGTGACGCAATAGGAATTAGGTGATTTTGCTAGTTTTTCGTGTGTGTTAGACATGGAATTTTTAGGTGCCGGGGGTTCGTGTCGAATTTTCTTGGATTCTTCAATAGTAGCATCTGTAACGACCTAGGGAATGACTCCAGTAGCTCAGAGGTGCATTAGAGGGGTTTAGGAGCATTTTATTGGCGATGCAATAGAAATTAGGCAATTTTGTCAGTTTTTCGTATGTGTTATTCCATAAATTTTTTAGGTGCCGGGGGTCCAAACCAAATTTTCTTGGATTATTTTATAGTATAGTTCGTAGAGACCTAGGGAACAACTCCAGTAGCCCCGGCGGCATTTTAGAGGGGTTTAAGAGTATTTTATTGGCGACGAAATAGGAATTAGGAAATTTTTCCAGTTTTTTGTGTGTGTTAGCCCATAGATTTTTTAGGTACCGGGGGTTTGGGTCGAATTTTCTTGGATTTTTCCATAGTAGCATCCGTAACGACCTAGAAAACAACTCCAGTAGCCCCGGAGGTGCATTAGAAGGGTTTAGGAGCATTTTATTGGAGACGCAACAGGAATTAGAAAATTTTGCTAGTTTTTTGTGTGTTAGCCCATAGATATTTTAGGTGTCGGGGGTCAAGGTGAAATTTTCTTGGATTCTTCAATAGAAGCATCCGTAACGACCCGAGGAACGACTCTAAAAGCCCCGATGGCTCTTTTGAGGGGTTTAGGAGCATTTTATTAGCGACGCAATAGGATTAGGCAATTTTATCAGTTTTTCGTATTTATTAGCACACATATTTTTTAGTCATCGGGGGTACAGGTCTAAATTTTTTGGATTATTTTATAGTAGTGTCCGTAACGACCTGGGGAATGACTCTATTAGCCCCAGCGGCACTTTAAAGGATTTAAGAGCATTTTATTAGCGATGCAATAGAAATTAGGAGATTTTGCCAATTTTTCGTGTGTGTTAGCCTACGGATTTTTTAGATGCCGGGGGTTCGGGTTGAATTTTCTTGGATTCTTCCATAGTAGCGCCCATAACAACCTAGGGAAAGACTCCAGTAGCCCCGGCGGTGCTTTAGAGGGGTTAAGGAGTATTTTATTGGCGACGCAATAGGAATTAGGTAATTTTACCAGTTTTTCGTGTTTATTAGCACACATATTTTTTAGATGTCGAGGGTCTAGGTCGAACTTTTTTGGATTCTTCTATAGAAGCATCCGTAACGACCGAGGGAACGACTCTAGTAGCCCGAGAGGCGCATTAAAGAAGTTTAGGAGCATTTTATTGGCGATGCAACAGTAATTAGACAATTTTGCCAGTCTTTCGTGTGTGTTAGTCCACAGAATTTTTAGGTGTCGTCGGTCCAAGTCTAATTTTTTCCTGGATTATTTTTTATTAGCATCTGTAACGACCTGGGGAACGACTCCAGTAGCCCCAGCGGCGCTTTAGAGGGTTTAGGAGCATTTTATTACCGACGCAATAGGAATTAGGTGATTTTGCCAGTTTTTCGTGTGTGTTAACTTACGGATTTTTTAAGTGCCAGGGTTTGGTTCAAATTTTGTTAGATTCTTCCATAGTAGTATCTGTAACGACCTACGGAACGACTCTAGTAGCCCCGGCGGTGCTTTAGAGGGGTTTAAGAGTAGTTTATTGGCGACGCAATCGGTAATAGGCAATTTTTCCAGTTTTTCGTTAGTGTTAGCCCATGGATTTTTTAGGTACGGTGTTTTGGGTAGAATTTTCATGTATTCTTCTATAGTAGTATCCGTAACGACCTAGGGAATGACTCTAGTAGCCCCGACAGCGCATTAGAGGGGTTTAGGAGCATTTTTTTGCCAACACAATAGGAATTAGGCAATTTTGCCAGTTTTTCGTGTGTGTTAGCCCACAAATATTTCAGGTGCTGGGGGCCCAGGTCGAATTTTCTTGGATTCTTTTATAGTAGCATCCGTAACGACCTAGAGAACGACTCTAGTAGCCCAGAGGTGCATTAGAGGGGTTTAGGAGCATTTTATTAGCGACGCAACAGCAATTAGACAATTTTGCCAGTTTTTCGTGTGTGTTATTCCATAGATTTTCGAGGTGCCGGGGGTCCAAGTCGAATTTTCTTCGATTATTTTATAGTAGCGTCCGTAAAAACTTGGGGAATGACTCTAGTAGCCCCGACAGTGCTTTAGAGGGGTTTTAAAGCATTTTATTAGTGACGCAACAGGAATTAGGAAATTTTGCCAGTTTTTCATGTGTGTTAGTGCACAGATTTTTTAAGTGCCGGGGTCTAGGTCGAAATTTTCTTGGATTATTTTATAGTAACGTCCGTAACGACCTAGGAAACGATTTCAGTAGCCCCGGCGGCACTTTAGAGGGGTTTAAGAGCATCTTATTGGCGATGCAATAGGAATTAGGTGATTTTGCCAGTTTTTCGTGTGTGTTTGTTCATAGATTTTTTAGGTGCTGAGGGTCCTGGTTGAATTTTCTTAGATTATTTTATAGTAGCGTCCGTAACCACCTGGGGAACGACTCTATTAGCCCCGACGGTTCTTTAAAGGGGTTTAAGAGTATTTTATTGGCGACGCAATAGGAATTAGGAGATTTTGTCAATTTTTCGTGTGTTTTAGCCCACAGATTTTTTAGATGCCGGGGGTCCGGGTCGAATATTCTTGGATTCTTCCATTGTAGCATCCATAACGACCTGGGAATGATTTCAATAGCCCCGGCGGTGCTTTAGAGGGGTTTAGGAGCATTTTATTGGCAACGAAATAGGAATTAGGCAATTTTGCCAGTTTTTCGTGTGTGTTAACCCACGGATTTTTTAGGTGCTGGGGGTCCGGGTCGAATTTTATTAGATTCTTCTATAGTAGCGTCCATAAAGACCTAGGGAATGACTCCAGTAGCCCCGACGGTGCTTTAGACGAGCTTAGGAGCATTTTATTGGCGACGTAATAGAATTAGGCAATTTTGCTAGTTTTTCGTGTGTATTAGCCAACGGATGTTTTAGGTGCCAGAGGTCCGGGTTGAATTTTTATGGATTTTTCCAAAGTAGCGTCTATACCGACCTAGGAAATGACTCCAGTAGCCCCGACGGTGCTTTAGAGGGATTTAGGAGAATTTTATTGACAACAAAATAGGAATTAGGCGATTTTGCCAGTTTTTCATGTTTGTTAGCCCATAGATTTTTTAGGTGTCGGGGTATGGGTCAAATCATTTTGGGTTCTTCAAAAGTAGCATCCATAACAACCTAGGGAATGACTCTAGTAGCCCCGGAGGCGCATTAGAGAGGTTTAGGAGCATTTTATTGGCGGCGCAACAGGAATTAGACAATTTTGCCAGTTTTTCGTGTCTGTTAGTCCAAAGATTTTTTTGATGCTGGGGGTCCAGGTCGAATTTTCATGGATTATTTTATACTAGAGTTCGTAACGACTTGGGGAACAACTCCAGTAGCCTAGACGGTGCTTTAGAGGTATTTAGGAGTATTTTATTGGCGACGCAATAGGAATTAGGCGATTTTGCTAATTTCTTTTGTGTGTTAGCCTACAGATTTTTTAGATGCCAGAGGTCCAGATCGAACTTTCTTTGATTCTACAATAGTAGCATCCGTAATGACCTAGGGATTGACTCCAGTAGCTCCGGCGGTGCTTTAGAGGGATTTAAGAGCATTTTATTGGCGACACAATAGGAATTAGGCAATTTCGCTAGTTTTTCATGTGTTAACCCACAGATTTTTTAGGTACCGGAGGTATGGGTCAAAGTTTCTTAGATTCTTCCATAGTAGAGTCTGCAACGACCTAAAGAATGACTCCAGTAGCCCCGGCGGTGCTTTAAAGGGGTTTAGGAGCATTTTATTGGCGACGCAATAGAATTAGGCAATTTTGCTAGTTTTTCATATGTGTTAGCCCATGAATTTTTTAGGTGTCGCGGGTTTGGATCAAATGTTCTTGGATTCTTCGATAGTAGCATCCGTACCGACCTAGGGAATGACTCCAGTAGCCCTGGCAGCGCTTTAGAGGGGTTTAAGAGTATTTTATTAGCGATACAATAGAAATTAGGCGATTTTGCTAGTTTTTTGTGTATGTTAACCTACGGAATTTTTACATACCGGGGTTCTGGGTCGAATTTTCTTGGATTCTTCCATAGTAGCATCCGTAACAACCTAGGGAATGACTCCAGTAGCCCCGGCGGCTCTTTAAAGGTGTTTAGGAGCATTTTATTGGCGACGCAATAGGAATTAGGCAATTTTGCCAGTTTTTTGTGTGTATTAGCCTACAGATTTTTTAGGTGCCGGGGGTTTGGGTCGATATTTATTAGATTCTTCCATAGTACATTCGTAACGACCTAGGGAACGACTCCATTAGCCCCAGTGGTGCTTTAGAGGGGTTTAAGAGTATTTTATTGGCAACGCAATAGGAAGTAGGCGATTTTGACAGTTTTTCATGTGTGTTAGCCCACGGATTTTTTAGGTGCCGGGGGTCCGGATTGAATTTTCATTGATTCTTCCATTGTAGCATCTGTAGAGACCTAGCAAAAGACTCCAGTAGCCCCGACAGTGCTTTAGAGGGATTTAGGAGTATTTTATTGGCGACGAAATAGGAATTAGGCAATTTTGCCAGTTCTTCAATAACAGCGTCCGTAACGACCTAGAGAATAACTCTAGAATCCCTGAAGGCACATTAGAGGTGTTTAGGAGCATTTTATTGGCGACGCAACATGTATTAAGCAATTTTGCTAGTCTTTCGTGTGTGTTAGCCCACAGATGTTTTAGGTACCGGGGGTACGAATTGAATTTTCTTAGATTCTTCCATAGCATCATCCATAACGACCTAGGGAATGACTCCAGTAGCCTCGGCAGTGCTTTAGAAGGGTTTAGGAGTATTTTATTGGCGACGCAATAGGAATTAGGTGATTTTGATTGCTTTTCGTTTCTGTTAGTCCACACATTTTTTAGGTGCTGGGGTCTGGGTCGAATTTTCTTGGATTATTCAATAGTAGCGTCTGTAATGACCTAGGGAATCACTCTAGTAGCCTCGGCGGCGCTTTAGAGCAGTTTAGGAGCATATTATTGGCAACGCAATAGAAATTAGGCGATTTTGCCTATTTTTCGTATGTGTTAGCCCACAAATTTTTTAGATACCGAAAGTTTGGGTCAAATTTTCGTGGATTCTTCAATAGTAGCATCCGTAATGACCTAGGGAACGACTCCAGTAGCCCTGGCGGTTCTTTAGAGGGGTTTAGGAACATTTTATTTGCGACGAAATAGGAATTAAGCAATTTTGCCAGTTTTTCGTGTGTGTTAGCCCACAGATTTTTTAGGTGCCAGGGGTTCGGGTCAAATTTTCTTAGATTCTTCCATAGTAGCGTCCGTAACGACCTAGGGAATGACTCAAGTAGCCCAGGCGGCACTTTAGAGGGGTTTAGGAGCATTTTAATGGCGACACAATAGAAATTAAGTAATTTTCCCAATTTTTCGTGTGTTAGCCCACGAATTTTTTAGGTGCTGCGGGTTTGGGTCGAATTTTCTTAGATTCTTCTATAGTAGCATCTGTAATGACCTAGGGAATGACTTCAGTAGCCCCGGTGGTGCTTTAGAGAGGTGTAGGAGTATTTTATTAGCGACGCAATAGGAATTAGGAGATTTTGCCATTTTTTCGTATGTGTTAGCCCATAGATTTTTTAGGTGCCGGGGATCCAGATCGAATTTTCTTGGATTCTTCAATTGTAGCATCCATAACGACCTTGGGAACGACTCCAGTAGCCCCGACGATGCTTTTGAGGGGTTTAGAAGTAATTTATTGTCGACGCAATAGAAATTAGGCAATTTTGTCAGTGTTTCGTATGTGTTAGCCCACGAATTTTTTAGGTGCCGAAGGTTCGTGTCCAATTTTCTTGGATTATTCTATAGTAGCATTCGTAATGATCTAGTAAATGACTCCAGTAGCCCCGGAGGCGCATTGGAGGGTTTTAAGATCATTTTATTGATGACGCAACAGGAATTAGGCAATTTTGCCATTTTTCGTGTGTTAGTCTGTAGAATTTTTAGGTGCTGGGGGTCCAGGTCGAATTTTCTTAGATTATTTTGTAGTAGTGTCCGTAACGATCTAGAGAACAACTCAAGTAGCCCCGGCGGCACTTTAGAGGGGTTTAAGAGCATTTTATTATCGACGCAATATGAATTAGGCAATTTTGCTAGTTTTTTGTGTGTGTTAGCCCACGGATTTTTTAGGTGCCGGGGGTTCGGATAGAATTTTCTTGGATTCTTCCATAATAGATTCCGTAACGACCTAGGGAAAGACTCCAGTAGCCCTAGCTGTTCTTTATAGGGGTTTAGAAGCGTTTTATTGGCAACGCAATCAGAATTAGGCGATTTTGCAGTTTTTTGTGTATGTTAGCCCACAGATTTTTTAGATGTCGGGCATTCGATTCGAATATTTTTGGATTCTTACATAGTAGCGTCCGTAACAACCTAGGGAATGACTCTATTAGCTCCGAAGGTGCATTAGAGGGGTTTAGGAGCATTTTATTGGCGATGCAACAAGAATTAGGCAATATTGCCAGTTTTTCGTATTTGTTACCCACAGATTTTTTAGGTGTCGGGGGTCCACATCGAATTTTCTTGGATTATTTTATAGTAGTGTCCGTAACGACCTGGGAACGACTCCAGTAGCCCCGGAGGTGCTTTAGAAGGGTTTAGGAGCATTTTATTGGCAAAAAAATATGAATTAGGTGATTTTGCCAGTTTTTCGTGTGTGTTAGCCCACAGATTTTTTAGGTGTCGGGGGTCCGGGTTGAATTATCTTGGATTATTCCATAGTAGCTCCGTAACGACCTAGGAAATGACTCCAGTAGCCCTAACAATGCTTTTAAGGGGTTTAGGAGTATTTTATTGGCGACGCAATAGGAATTACGCAATTTTGCTAGTTTTTTATATGTGTTACCCCACAGATTTTTTATGTGTCAGAGATTCGGGTCGAATTTTCTTGAATTCTTCCATAGTAGCATCTGTAACGACCTTAGAAACGACTCCAGTAGCCCCGACAACGCTTTAGAGGGGTTTAGAAGCATTTTATTAGCGACGCAATAGAAATTAGGCAATGTTTGCCAGTTTTTCGTGTGTGTTAGCCCACGGATTTTTTAGGTGCCGAGGGTTCGGGTCGAAATTTCTTAGATTCTTCCATACTAGTGTCCGTAACGACCTAGGGAATGACTTCAGTATCCCCTGCGGTGCTTTAGAGGGGTTTATAATTATTTTATTGGCAATGCAATAAGAATTAGGCGATTTTGCCAGTTTTTTGTGTGTGTTAGCCCACAGAGTTTTTGGGTGTCGGGGGTTCGAGTCGAAGTTTCTTGGAATATATAATAGTAGTGTCCATATCGACCTGGAAAACGACTCCAATATCCCTAACGGTGCTTTACAGGGGTTCTGGAGTAATGTATTGGTGAAAAAATAGAAATTAGGTGATTTTGTCAGTTTTTCATGTGTGTTAGCCCACAGATTTTTTTGGTGTCGGAGGTTCAGGTCTAATTTTTTTAGATTCTTCCATACTATCATACGTAACGACTGAGGGAACGACTCTAGTAACCTCGACGGCGCTTTAGAGGGGTTTAGGAGCATTTTATTGGCGACATAATAGGAATTAGGCAATTTTGCCAATTTTTCGTGTGTGTTAGCCCACAGATTTTTTAGGTGCCGAGGGTCCGGGTCAAATTTTCTAGGAGTCTTCCATAGTAGAATCCGTAACGACCTAGGAAACGACTCCAGTAGCCCTAGTGGCGCTTTAGAAGTGTTTAGGAGCATTATATTGGTGACGCAATAGGAATTAGGCGATTTTTCCAATTTTTCGTGTGTTAGCCCACAATATTTTTAGGTGCTGATAATTCGGGTCGAATTTTCTTGTATTATTCCATAGTAGCATCTGTAATGACCTAGGAATGACTTCAGTAGCCCCGACGGTGCTTTAGAGGGGTTTAGTAGTATTTTATTGGCAAAGAAATAGAAATTATGCGATTTTGCCAGTTTTTCGTATGTGTTAGAGTGTGGATTTTTTAGGTGACGGGGGTCCAGGTTGAATTCTATTGGATTCTTCCATAGTAGGTCCGTAATGACCTAGGGAATGATTCTAATATCCCCTATGGTACTTTAGAAGGGTTTAGGAGCCTTTTATTTGCGACGTAATAGGTATTAGGCGATTTTGCCAGTTTTGCATTTGTGTTAGCCCACTAATTTTTTATTTGTCGGGGGTCTGGGTCGAATATTTTTGGATTGTTCAATAGTAGCATCTGTAACGACACTGGGAACGACTCCAGTTGCCCCGACAATGGTTTAGAGGGGTTTAGAAGCATTTTATTTGCGACGCAATACAAATTAGGTGATTTTGCAAGTTTTTCATGTGTGTTAGCTCACGGATTATTTAGATGCCGGGGGTTTGTGTTGAATTTTCTTGGATTCTTCCATAGTATCGTACGTAATGACCTAGGAAATGACTACATTATCCCCGGCGATGCTTTAGAGGGGTTTAGGAGTATTTTATTGGCGACGCAATAGGAATTAGGCAATTTTGCCAATTTTTCGTGTGTGTTAGCCCACAGATTTTTTAGGTGCCGGGGGTTCGAGTCGAATTTTCTTGGATTCTTTCATAGTAGGTTCCGTAACGACCTAGGAAACGATTCTAGTAGCTCCGACGGTGCTTTAGAAGGGTTTAGGAGCATTTTATTGGCGACGCAAATGAATTAGGCGATTTTGCCAGATTTTCATGTACGTTTGCCCATAGATTTTTAAGGTGTCGGAGGTCCGGGTCGAATTTTCTTGGAATCTTCCATTATAGCATCCATAACGACCTGGGAACGACTTCAATAGCCCCAACGGTGCTTTAGAGGGGTTTAGGAGCATTTTATTGGCAACAAAATAGGAATTAGGCAATTTTGCCAGTTTTTTGTATGTGTTAGCCCACGGATTTTTTAGTTGCCCGGGGTCCAGGTCGAATTTTCTTGAATTCTTCCATAATAGTGCCCCGGCAGCGCTTTAGAGGGTTTAGGAGCATTTTATTGGCGACGCAATAGGAATTAGGCATTTTTGCCTGTTTTTCGTGTGTGTCAACCCATAGATTTTTTAGGTGCCGGGGGTTCAGGTCGAATTTTGTTGGATTCTTATATAGTAGCATCCTAATGATCTAGGAAATGACTCTAATAGTCCCGGTGGTTCTTTAGAGGGGTTAGAAGCATTTTCTTGGCGACGCAATAGGAATTAGATAATTTTGCCAGTTTTCATGTGTGATAGCCCTTAGATTTTTTAGGAGCCGGGGGTTCGGGTTGAATTTTCATGGATTCTTCCATAGTAGCGTCTGTAATGACCTAGGGAATGACTCCAGTAGCCCCGGTGGCGCTTTAGAGGTGTTGAAGAGCATTTTATTGGCGACGCAATAGAAATTAGGCAATTTTGCCAGTTTTTCATGTGTGTTAACCCATAGATTTTTTAGATGTCGGGGCTCCAGGTCTAATTTTCTTGGATTCTTCCATAGTATCGTACGTAATGACCTAGGGAACGACTCCAGTATCCCCGACAATGCTTTAGAGGGGTTTAGGAGCATTTTATGCCCACAGATTTTTTAGGTGCTGGGGTCCGAGGCAAATTTTCTTGGATTCTTCCATAGTAGCGTCCGTAACGACTTGGGGAACGACTGTAGTAGCCCCGACGGTGCTTTTGAGGGGTTTAGGAGTATTTTATTGGCGACGCAATAGCAATTAAGTAATTTTGCAAGTTTTTCGTGTATGTTAGCCCACATATTTTTAGGTGCTGGAGATTCAGATTGAAAGTTTTTGGATTCTTCACTAGAAGCATCCGTAACGACCAAAGGAACGACTCCAGTAGCCCCGACGTCACTTTTGAGGGGTTTTGGAGTTTTTTATTGGCGACGCAATAGAAAATAGGCAATTTTGCCAGTTTTTTATGTATGTTAGCACACAGATTTTTTAAGTGCCAGATATTCGGGTTAAATTTTCTTGGATTCTTCCATAGTATCATCCGTAATGACCTAAGGAATGACTCTAGTAGCCCCGACGGCGCTTTTGGGAGATTTATGAGTATTTTATTGGTGACGCAATAGGAATTAGATAATTTTGCCAGTTTTTTGTGTATGTTAGTTAGCCCACAGATTTTTTAGGTGCCGGAGAATCGAATCGACTTTTCTTGAATTCTTCTATAGTAGCATCCATAACGATCTAGGGAATGACTTCCGTAGCTTCAGAGGCGCTTTAGAGAGGTTTAGGAGCATTTTATTGGCGACACAATAGGAATTAGGCAATTTTGCTAGTTTTCGTGTATTTTAGCCAATGGATTTTTTAGGTGCCGAGGTTCGGGTCGAACTTTCTAGGATTCTTAAATAGTAGCATCCGTAACGACCTAGGGAATGACTCCAGTAGCCCCGACGGTACTTTAGAAGGGTTTAGGAGCATTTTATTAGCGACGCTATAGCAATTAGACAATTTTGCCAGTTTTTCCTGTGTGTTAGCCCACCGACTTTTTAGCTGCCGGGGGTCCGGGTGGAATTTTCTTGGATTCTTCTATATTAGCATCCGTAACGACCTAGGGAATGACTCCAGTAGCTCCAGCGGCGCTTTAAAGGGGTTTAGTAGCATTTTATTGGCGACACAATAAGAATTAGGCGATTTTGCTAGTTTTTCGTGTGTGTTAACCCACGGATTTTTTAGGTGCTGGAGGTTCGGGTCTAATTTATTTGATTCTTCCATAGTAGCATCCGTAACGACCTAGGAAATGACTCCAGTAGCACCGGCGGTGCTTTAGAGGGGTTTAGGAGTATTTTATTGGCGATGCAATAGAAATTAAGTAATTTTGCCAGTTTTTTGTTTGTGTTAGCTTAGGGATTTTTTAGATGTCGGGGGTCCAGGTTGAATTTTTTTGGATTCGTCCATATTAGCGTCCGTAATGACCTAGGGAAAGACTCCAGTAGCCACTGTGGCAATTTAGAGGAGTTTAAGAGTATTTTATTAGCGACACAATAGTAATTAGGAAATTTTGCTAGTTTTTCGTGTGTGTTAGCCCACAGATTTTTTAGGCATCGGGGGTTCAGGTCGAATTTTCTTGGATTATTTCATAGTAGTGTCCATAACGACCTGGGGAACGACTCTAGTAGCTCTGGTGGCGCTTTAGAGGGGTTTAGGAGCATTTTTTTGGCGACACAATACGAATTAGATAATTTTGCCAGTTTTTTGTGTATGTTAACCTACGGATTTTTTAGGTGTCGGGGGTTCGGGTCGAATTTTCTTGGATTCTTCAATAGTAGCATAAGTAACGACCTAGGGAATGACTCGAGTAGCCTCGGTGGCACTTTAGAGGGGTTTAGGAGCATTTTATTGGCGACACAATAGGAATTATTTGATTTTGCCTGTTTTTCGTGTGTTAGCCCATTGACTTTTTAGGTGTCAGGGGTCCGGGTCAAATTTTCTTGGATTCTTCCATATTAGCGTCCGAAACGACCTAGGGAATGACTCCATTAACCCCGGTGGTGCTTTAGAGGTGTTTAGCTGCATTTTATTGGCGACACAGTACGTATTAGGTGATTTTGCTAATTTTTCGTGTGTGTTGGCCTACGAGTTTTTTAGGTGTTGAGGGTCCGGGTCGAATTTTCTTAGATTCTTCCATAGTAGCATCCGTAACGACCTAGGTAATGACTCCAGTAGCCTCAGCGATGCTTTAGAAGGGTTTAGGAGCATTTTATTGGCGACGCAATAGGAATTAGACGATTTTGCTAGTTTTTTGTATGTGTTAGCCCAGAAATTTTTTAGGTGCCGGGGGTTCATGTCAAATTTTCTTGGATTCTTCCATAGTAGCATCCGTAACGACCTGCAGAACGACTCTAGTAGCCTAGGCGGCGCTTTAGATAGGGTTAGGAGCAATTTATTGGCGATATAATAGGAATTAGGCGATTTTGCCAGATTTTTATGTGTGTTAGCCCAATGATTTTTTAGGTGCGGGGGGTTTGGGTCAAATTTTCTTGAAATCAACCATAGTAGTATTCTTAATGACTTGAAGAACGACTTTAGTAGCCCCGGCGGCGCTTTACAAGGGTTGAGGAGCATTTTATTGGCAACGCAATAGGAATTAGGCGATTTTGCTTGTTTTTCGTGTATGTTAGCCCACAATTTTTTTAGGTGCCGGGGGTCTGAGTCGAATTTTCTTGGATTATTTTATAGTAGCGTCCATAACGACCTAGGGAACGACTCCATCATCCCCAGCGGCGCTTTAGAGGGGTTTAGAAGCATTTTATTGGCGATGCAATAGGAATTAGGCGATTTAGCCAGTTTTTCGTGTGTGTTAACCCACGAATTTTCTAGGTGCCAGGGGTCCGGGTCGAATTTTCTTAGGTTCTTCCAGTGTAGCGTCCGTAATGACCTAGGTAACAACTCTAGTAGCCCCGGTGGTGCTGTAGAGTGGTTTAGGAGCATTTTCTTGACAACGCAATAGGAATTAGGCAATTTTGGCAGTGTTTCGCCTGTGTTAATCGATGGAATTTTTAGGTGCCGGGGGTTTGGGTCCGTAACAACCTGAGGAGTGACTCCAATAGCCCCGGCAGCGCTTTAGAGGGGTTTAAGAGCATTTTATTGGCAATGTAATAGAAATTATGCAATTTTGTCAGTTTTTCGTGTGTGTTAGACCACGGATTGTTTAGATGCCAGGTGTTCGGGTTGAATTTTCTTGGAATCTTCCGTAATAGCGTCCGTAACGACCTAGTAAAAGACTCCAGTAGTCTGGCTGTACTTTAGAGGTGTTTAGGAGCATTTTATTGGATACGCAATAGAATTAGGCAAGTTTTCTAGTTTTTTGTGTGTTAGCCCACAGATTTTTTAGGTGTCTGGCGTCCGGGTCAAATTATTTTGGATTCTTACATAGTAGCATCCGTAAAGACCTAGAAAACGAGTCTAGTATCCCCGAAGGTGCATTATACGGGTTTAGGAGCATTTTATTGGCGATGCAACAAGAATTAGGCAATTTTGCCAGTTTTTCGTGTGTGTTAGCCCACAGATTTTTTAGGTGTCGGGGGTCCAGGTCGAATATTCTTGGATTATTTTATAGTAGCATCCGTAACGACTTGGGGAATGACTCCAGTATCCCCGGCGGCGCTTTAGAAGGGTTTAGTAGCATTTTATTGGCGACGCAATAGAAATTAGGCAATTTTGCCAGTTTTTCATGTATGTTAGCCCATGGAATCTTTTATGCGCCGGAGGTCCGGGTCGAATTTTTTTGGATTCTTCCATAGTAGCGTCTTTAATGATCTAGGGAATTACTCCTATAGCCTCGGTGGTGCTTTAAAGGGGTTTTGAAGCATTTTTTTGATGATGCAATACGAATTAGCCGATTTTGCTAGTTTTTTGTGTGTGTTAGCCCATAGATTTTTTATGTGCCGGAGGTTCGGGTCGAATTTTCTTGGATGCTTTCATAGTAGCATCCATAATGACCTAGAAACGATTCCAGTAGCCCCAGCGGCGCTTTAGAGGGGTTTAGGAGCATTTTGTTGGCGACGCAATAGGAATTAGGCGATTTTGCCAGTTTTTTATGTGTGTTAGCCCACAGATTTTTTAGGTCTGAGGGTTCGTGTTGAATATTTTAGGATTCTACCAGAGTAGCATTCGTAACGACTTGGGGAATGACTCCAGTAGCCTCGGCGGCGCTTTACAGGGGTTCTGGAGTATTGTATTGGTGACAAAATAGAAATTAGGCAATTTTTCCAGTTTTTCATATGTGTTAGCCCACAGATTTTTTAGGTGCAGGGGGTCCAGGTCTAATTTTCTTGGATTATTCCATAGTATCGTACGTAATGACCTAGGAAACGACTCTAGTAGCCCCGTCGGCTCTTTAGAGGGGTTTAGGAACATTTTATTAGTGACGCAATAGGATTAGGCAATTTTGCTAGTTTTTCGTGTATGTTAGCCCACAAATTTTTTAGGTGCCGGGGGTCTGGGTCGAATTTACTTGGATTCTTTCATAGTAGCTTCCATAACGACCTAGGGAACGACTCCAGTAGCCCGGCCGCGCTTTAGAAGGGTTTAGGAGCATTTTATTAGCGACGCAATAGAATTAGGCGATTTTTGCTAGTTTTTCGTTTGTGTTAACCTAGAAATTTTTTAGGTACTAGGGGTTCGGGTTGAATTTTCTTAGATTCTTCTATATTAGCTTCCGTAACGACCTGGGGAACTACTCCAGTAGCTCCGGCGGTGCTTTAGAGGGGTTTAGGAGCATTTTATTGGCTATGAAATAGGAATTAGGCGATTTTGTCAGTTTTTGGTGTGTGTTAGCCCATTGACTTTTTAGGTCCGGGTCGAATTTTCTTGGATTCTTCAATAGTAGCATCCGTAATGACCTAGGGAACAAATCCATTAGCCCCGACGGCGCTTTAGAAGGGTTGAGGAGCATTTTATTAGCGATGCAATAGGAATTAGGTGATTTTGCCAGCTTTTCGTGTGTGTTAGCCCATAAATATTTTAAGTGTCGGGGGTCCAGGTCGAATATTCTTGGATTATTCCATAGTAGCGTCTGTAATGACCTAGGGAACGACTCCAATATCACTGGCGGCTCTTTAGAGGGGTTTAGTAGCATTTTATTAGCGACGCAATAATAATTAGGCGATTTTGCTAGTTTTTCATGTGTGTTAACCCACGAATTTTTTAGGTGCCGAGGGTCCGGGTCGAATTTTCTTGGATTTTTCTATAGTAGCATCCGTAACGACCTAGGGAATGACTCCAGTAGCCCCAGCAGCGCTTTAGAGGGTTTAGGAGCATTTTATTAGCGACGCATTAGGAATTAGGCAATTTTGCCAGTTTTTTCGTGTGTGTTAGTCCACAAATATTTTAGGTTCCGGGGGTTCGGGTAGAATTTTCTTAGATTCTTCAATAGTAGCATCCGTAACAACCTAAGAAATGACTTTAGTAGCCCCGGCAGCGCTTTAGAGGGTTTAGGAGCATTTTATTGGCGACGCAATAAAAATTAGGCGATTTTGCCAGTTTTTCGTATGTGTTAACCCATGGATTTTTTAGGTGCCGGGGGTCCGGATCGAAATTTCTTAGATTCTTCTATATTAGCGTCCGTAACGACCTGGGGAACGACTCCAGTAGCCCTGGCGGCGCTTTAGAGGAGTTTAGGAGCATTTTATTGGCAACGAAATAGGAATTAGGCGATTTTGCCAGTTTTTGGTGTGTGTTAGCCCATTGATTTTATAGGTTCCGGGAGTCCGGGTCGAATTTTCTTAGATTCTTCAATAGTAGCATCCGTAATGACCAAGGGAACGCCTCTAATAGCCCCAGTGGTGCTTTAGAGGGGTTTAGTAGCATTTTATTGGCAACCAATTAGGAATTAGGTGATTTTGCCAGTTTTCATGTGTGTTAGCCCACGAATTTTTTAGGTGCCGGGGTTCCGAGTTGATTTTTTTTAGATTCTTCAGTAATAGCGTCTGTAATAACCTAGAGAACGACTCCAGTAGCCCCGGCGGCGCTTTTGAGGGGTTTAGGATTAATTTATTGGCGACACAATAGGAAATAGGCAATTTTGCCAATTTTTTATGTGTTACCCCACAGATTTTTTAGGTGCCAGGTCCGGATCAGATTTTCTTAGATTCTTCCATTGTAGCATCCGTGACGACCTAAAGAACGACTTCTGTAGCCCCGTAGGTGCTTTAGAGGAGTTTAGGAGCATTTTATTGGTAATAAAATAGGAATTAGGCGATTTTGCTAGTTTTTCGTGTATGTTAGCCCACAGATGTTTAAGGTGCCGGGGTTCTAGGTCAACTTTTCTTAGATTCTTCCATAGTAGCATCCGTAACGACCTAGGAAACGACTCCAGTAGCCCCGAAGGCGCTTTAGAAGGGTTTAGGAGCATTTTATTGGCGACACAATAGGAATTAGGAGATTTTGCCAGTTTTTCATGTGTGTTAGCCCACAGATTTTTTAGGTGCCAGAAGTCTAGGTCGTATTTTCTTGGATTCTTCCATAGTAGCATCCGTAATGACCGGGGGAATGACTCCAGTAGCCCGGACGGCGCTTTTGAGGATTTAGGAGTATTTTATTAGCGACGCAATAGGAAGTAGGTAATTTTGCCAGTTTTTTGTGTGTGTTAGCCTACAGACTTTTTAGGTGCCGGGGGTCTAGGTTGAATTTTCTTGTATTCTTTCATAGTAGCATCTGTAACAACCTAGGAAAACGACTTCAGTAGCCCCGATGGCGCTTTTGAGGGGTTTAGGAGTATTTTATTGGTGAGCAATAAGAATTAGGCAATTTTGCCAGTTTTTCGTTTGTGTTAGCCCATAGATTTTTTAGGTGTCGGGGGTTTGGGTCGAATTTTCTTGGATTCTTCAATAGTAGTGTCTGTAACGACCTAGGAAACGACTCCAGTAGCCCCGGGGGCACTTTAGAGGGTTTAGGAGCATTTTATTGGCTACGCAATAGAAATTAGACGATTTTACCAGTTTTTCGTGTGTGTTGGCCCACGGATTTTTTAGGTGCTGGGGATCCGGGTCGAATTTTCTTGGATTTTTTAATAAGAGCGTCCGTAACGACCTAGGGAAAGACTTCAGTAGCCCCGATGGTTCTTTAAAGTGGTTTAGGAGCATTATATTGGCGACTCAATAGAAATTAGGCAATTTTGCCAGTTTTTCGTGTTTATTAGCCCACAGATTTTTTAGGTTTCGGGGGTACGGGTCGAATTATTTTGGATTCTTCAATAGTTGCATCAGTAACGACCTAGAAATGACTCCAATAGCCCCGGAGGCGTATTAGAGGGGTTTAAGAGCATTTTATTGGCGATGCTATAGGAATTAGGTTATTTTGCTAGTTTTTCGTGTGTATTAGCCCATATACTTTTTAGGTGCTGGGGGTCCAGGTCAAATTTTCTTGAATTCTTCCATAGTAGCATCCGTAACAACCTAGGGAACAACTCCTGTAGCCCCAACGGCGCTTTTGAGGGGTTTAGGAATATTTTATTGGCAACGCAATAGGAATTAGGGAATTTTGCCAGTTTTTCATATATGTTAGCCAACAGATTTTTTATGTGCTAGGGATTCGGGTCAAATTTTCTTGGATTCTTCCATAGTAGCGTCTGTAACAACCTAGGGAACGACTTCAGTAGCCCCGGCAGTGCTTTTGAGGAGTTTAGAAGCATTTTATTGGCAATGCAATACGAATTAGGCGATTCAGCTAGTTTTTCGTGTGTGTTGGCCCACGAATGTTTTAGGTGCTAGGGGTTCGGGTCGAATTTTCTTGGATTCTTCCATACTAGCGTCTGTAACGACCTAGAGAACGATTTTAGTAGCCCCGCCGGCACTTTAGAGGGAATTAGGAGTATTTTATTGGCGACGCAATAGGAATTCTTCCAACTTTTTGTATATGTTAGCCCACGGATTTTTTAGGTGCCAGGTATTCGAGTCGAATTTTCTTGGATTCTACCATAGTAGCATCCGTAACGACCTGGTGAATGACTCCAGTAGCCTCGGAGGTGCTTTACAGGGGTTCTGAGTATTGTATTTGTGAAAAAATATGAATTAGGCGATTTTGCCAGTTTTTTCGTGTCTGCTAGCCCACGAATTTTTTAGGTGCTGGGGTCCTGGTCTATTTTTTTTATTCCTCCATAGTATCATACATAATGACCTAGGGAACGACTCCAGTAGCTCCGACGATGCATTAGAGGGTTTTGGAGCATTTTATTGGCGATGCAATAAAAATTAGGCAATTTTGCCAAGTTTTCGTGTGTGTTAGCCCACGGATTTTTTACGTGTCGAGGGTCTAGGTCGAATTTTCCTGGATTCTTCCATAGTAGCATCTGTAACGACCTAGGGAACGACTCCAGTAGCCCCGGCGGCGCTTTAGAATGGTTAATGAATATTTTATTTGCGACGCAATAGAATTAGGCGATTTTGCCAATTTTTTGTGTGTGTTAGCCCATTGATTTTTTAGGTGCCGGGGCTCCGAGTCGAATGTTCTTGGATTCTTCTATAGTAGCGTCCGTAACGACCTATAGAACGACTCTAGTAGATCCGGAGGTGCTTTAGAAGGGTTTAGGAGCATTTTAGTAGCAATGAAATAGGAATTAGGCGATTTTGCCAGTTTTTCGTGTGTGTTAGCCCACAGATTTTTTAGGTGCCGGGGGTTCGGGTCGAATTTTCTTTGATTCTTCCATAGTAGCGTCCGCAACGACCTAGGGAACAACTTCAGTAGACCCGGCGGTGCTTTAGAAGGATTTAGGAGCATTTTATTGGCGACGCAATAGGAATCAGGCGATTTTGACAGTTTTTCGTGTGTGTTAGCCTATAGATTTTTTAGGTGTTGGGGGTCTGGGTCGAATTTTCTTGGATTCTTCCATAGTAGCATCCGTAACGTCCTAGAAAATGACTCCAGTAGCCCAGCAGCGCTTTAGAGGGGTTTAGAAGCATTTTATTAGCGACGCAATAAAAATTAGGCGATTTTGCTAGTTTTTTTTGTGTGGGTCGAGCTGAAGTACATCCTCCCTCTCAACTGAACTGGTCGAGAGAGATAAACCCACACCATATTTTTTTGAATCGAAAGCCCCAACTAGAGATGGAATTCCAGAACCTAAAAAACTTAGTTGAGAGCTTTGTGATTGGTTCAAGGGAAGGTCAACCAATGATTGATAGGCCATTCCCTCCCTATCTGTCTCTTGATCCCTCATTCCACTAATCCGTTGTTACTGATTCATTCAAGGCATAGACTCTCCATTTCTTTGTCTTATTAGCGCAGGTGTTCGTCAATGATAAAAGCCGTTGAACTTCAGACTCGAGTGGAGAAAGAGGGCTAGGCCCCCGGAGGGATTTCAGGGACTGGGGAAGACGGGTGGATTATAGAGCTAGGGTAGGGGAAAATCGAAGGCCCATCGGTATTGGGCATGGATGAGCCTTGACTGGGCCAGCATTGATGAAAAAAGAAAAACTTCCCCCATTGCATCATTAACCGGTGTAGTTAGCCCACAAATTTTTTAGGTGCAAGGGGTTCAGGTTAAATTTTCTTGGATTCTTCCATAGTAGCGTCCGTTACGACCTGGGAAACGACTCCAGTAGCCCCGGCGGTGCTTTATAGGGGTTTAGGAGCATTTTATTGGCAACAAAATAGGAATTAGGCGATTTTGCCAGTTTTTCGTGTGTGTTACCCCACAAATTTTTTAGGTGTCGGAGGTCTGGGTTGAAATTACCTGGATTCTTCCATAGTAGGGTCCGTAATGACCTAGAGAATAACTTTAGTAGCCCCGATGGCGCATCAGAAAGGTTTAGGAGCATTGTATTGGCAACGCAATAGGAATTAGGTGATTTTGCAGTTTTTCATATGTGTTAGCCCACAGATTTTTTATATGCCGGGGGTCCGGATTGAATTTTCTTGGATTCTTCCATAGTAGCGTCTATAACGACCTAGGGAATGACTCCAGTAGCCCAGGCGGTTCTTTAGAGGAGTTTAGAAGTATTTTATTTGCGACGCAATACGAATTAGGCAATTTTGCTAGTTTTTCGTGTGTGTTAGTCCATAGATTTTTTAGGTGTCGGTGGTTCAGGTCGAATTTTCTTACATTCTTCCATAGTAGCATCCGTAATGACCTAGGGAACAATTCTAGTAGCCCCGGCGGCGCTTTAGAAGAGTTTAGGAGCATTTTAGTGGCGATGCAATAGAAATTAGGCGATTTTGCCAGTTTTTTTTATATGTGTTAGCCAACGGATTTTTTAGGTGTCAGGGTTCGGGTAGAATTTTCTTAGATTCTACCATAGTAGTGTCCGTAACGACTAGGGAAATGACTCCAGTAGCCCGACGGCGCTTTACAGGGTTCTGGAGTATTGTATTGGCGACGCAATATGAATTAGGTAATTTTGCCAGTTTTTTATGTGTGTTAGCCCATAGATTTTTTACGTGCTAGGGGTCCGGGTTAAATTTTTTGGATTCTTCCATAGTAGCATCCGTAACGAACTAGGAAACGACACCAGTAGCCCTAGAGGCGCTTTAGAGGGGCTTAGGAGCATTTTATTGGCAATGAAATAGGAATTTAGGCGATTTTGCCAGTTTTTCGTGCGTGTTAGCCCACAGATTTTTTAGGTGCCGAGGGTTCGGTTTGAATTTTCTTGGATTCTTCCATAGTAGCATATGTAACACCTAGGGAATGACTCCAGTAGCCCCGGTGGCACTTTAGTGTGGTTTAGAAGCATTTTATTGGCGACGCAATAGGAATTAGGCAATTTTGCCAGTTTTTCATATGTGTTAGCCCATAGATTTTTTAGGTGAATGGGGTCTGGGTCGAATGTTCTTGGATTCTTTCATAGTAGCGTCCGTAACGACCTGGGGACCGACTGTCGTAGCCCCGGAGTCACTTTAGAAGGGTGTAGGAGCATTTTATTGGCAATGAAATAGGAATTTGGCGAGTTTGCTAGTTTTTCGTGTGTGTTACCCTACATATTTTTTAGGTGCCGGTGGTCTGGGTTGAATTTTCTTGGATTCTTCAACAGTAGCATCCGTAACAACCTAGGAAATGTCTCTAGTAGCCCCGACGGCGCTTTAGGAGGGTTTAGAAGATTTTATTGGAGACGGAATAGGAATTAGACGATTTTGCTAGTTTTTTGTATGTTTTAACCCACGGATTTTTTAGGTGCCGGGGGTTTGGGTCAAATTTTCTTGGATTCTTCCATAGTAACGTCCGTAACGACCTAGAGAACGTCTCCAGTAGCCCGGCGGTGCTTTTAAAGGTTTAGGAGCATTTTATTAGCGACACAATAGGAATTAGGCGATTTTGCCAGTTTTTCTTGTGTGTTAGCCCATTGATTTTTTAGGTGCATGGGGTCTGGGTAAACTTTTCTTGGATTCTTCCATAGTAGAGCCCGTAATGACCTGGGAACGACTCTAATAGCCCCGGAGTCACTTTAGAAGGGTGTAGGAGCATTTTATTGGCAATGAAATAGGAATTAGGCGAATTTGCCAGTTTTTCGTGTGTGTTACCCTACAGATTTTTTAGGTGCCGGGTGTTCGGGAAGAATTTTTTGGATTCTTCCGTAGTAGCATCCGTAACGACCTAGGGAAAGACTCCAGTAGCCCGGCTGTACTTTAGAGGGGTTTAGGAGCATTTTATTGGAGACGCAATAGAATTAGACGATTTTGCCAGTTTTTTGTGTTTTAGCCCACAGATTTTTTAGGTATCTGGCGACCGGGTCGAATTATTTTGGATTCTTACATAGTAGCATCCGTAACGACCTAGGGAACGAGTCCAGTATCCCCGGAGGTGCATTATATGGATTTAGGAGCATTTTATTGGCGATGCAACAAGAATTAGGTAATTTTGCCAGTTTTTCGTGTGTGTTAGCCCACAGATTTTTTAGGTGCCGGGGGTCCAGGTCAAATGTTCTTGGATTATTTTATAGTAGCGTCCGTAACAACTTGGGGAACGACTCCAGTATCCCCGGCGGCGCTTTAGAAGGGTTTAGTAGCATTTTATTGGCGACGCAATAGAAATTAGGCAATTTTGCCAGTTTTTCATGTATGTTAGCCCACAAAATCTTTTATGTGCCGAAGGTCCAGGTTGAATTTTCTTAGATTCTTCCATAGTAGCATCTTTAATGACCTAGGGAATGACTCCTATAGCCTCGGTGGTGCTCTAGTGGGGTTTTGAAGCATTTGTTTGATGACGCAATACAAATTAGGCGATTTTGCTAGTTTTTTGTGTGTGTTAGCCCACAAAATTTTTATGTGCCGGGGGTTCGGGTCGAATTTTCTTGAATGCTTCCATAGTAGCATCTATAATGACCTAGAAATGATTCCAATAGCCCCAACGGCGCTTTAGAGGGGTTTAGGAGCATTTTATTAGCGACGCAATAGGAATTAGGTGATTTTGCCAGTTTTTTATGTGTGTTAGCCCACAGATTTTTTAGGTTCGAGGGTTCGTGTCGAATTTTTTTGGATTCTACTAGAGTAGCATTCGTAACGACTTGGGGAACGACTCCAGTAGCCCCGGCGGCGCTTTACAGGGGTTCTAGAGTATTGTATTGGTGACAAAATAGGAATTAGGCAATTTTCCCAATTTTTCATATGTGTTAGCCCACAGATTTTTTAGGTGCTGGGGGTCCAGGTCTAATTTTCTTGGATTATTCCATAGTATCGTACGTAACGACCTAGAAACGACTCTAGTAGCCCCGGCGGCGCTTTAGAGGGGTTTAGGAGCATTTTATTGGTGACGCAATAGGATTAGGCAATTTTGCCAGTTTTTCATATATGTTAGCCCACAGATTTTTTAGGTGTCGGGGGTCCGGGTCGAATTTACTTGGATTCTTTCATAGTAGCTTCCATAACGACCTAGGGAACGACTCCAGTAGCCCGGCCGCGCTTTAGAAGGGTTTAGGAGCATTTTATTAGCGACGCAATAGAATTAGGCGATTTTGCTAGTTTTTCATTTGTGTTAGCCTAGAAATTTTTTAGGTACTAGGGGTTCGGGTCGAATTTTCTTAGATTCTTCTATAGTAGCATCCGTAACGACCTGGGGAATGACTCCAGTAGCCCCGGCGGCACTTTAGAGGGGTTTAGGAGCATTTTATTGGCTATGAAATAGGAATTAGGCAATTTTGTCTGTTTTTGGTGTGTGTTAGCCCATTGATTTTTTAGGTCCGAGTTGAATTTTCTTGGATTCTTTAATAGTAGCATCCGTAATGACCTAGGGAACAATTCCATTAGCCTCGACGGTGCTTTAGAAGGGTAGAGGAGCATTTTATTGGCGATGCAATAGGAATTAGGTGATTTTGCCAACTTTTCGTGTGTGTTAGCCCATAAATATTTTAAGTGCCGGGGGTCCAGGTCAAATTTTCTTGGATTATTCCATAATAGCATCCGTAACGACCTAGGGAACGACTCCAATATCCCTGGCGGCGCTTTAGAGGGGTTTAGTAGCATTTTATTAGCGATGCAATAGGAATTAGGCAATTTTGCCAGTTTTTCGTGTGTATTAACCCACGAATTTTTTAGGTGCCGAGGGTCCGGGTCGAATTTTCTTAGATTCTTTTATAGTAGCATCCGTAACGACCTAGGGAATGACTCCAGTAGCCCCGGCGGCGCTTTAGAGGGTTTAGGAGCATTTTATTAGCGACGCATTAAGAATTAGGCAATTTTGCCAGTTTTTCGTGTGTGTTAGTCCACAAATATTTTAGGTTCCAGGGGTCCGGGTTGAATTTTCTTAGATTCTTCAATAGTAGCATCCGTAACAACCTAGGAAACGACTCTAGTAGCCCCGGCAGCGCTTTAGAGGGTTTAGGAGCATTTTATTGGTGACGCAATAAAAATTAGGCGATTTTGCCAGTTTTTCGTATTTGTTAACCAATGGATTTTTTAGGTGCCGGGGGTCCGGATCGGAATTTCTTAGATTCTTCTATAGTAGCATACGTAACGACCTAGAGAACGACTGCAGTAGCCCCGGCGGCGCTTTAGAGGAGTTTAGGAGCATTTTATTGGCAATGAAATAGGAATTAGGCGATTTTGCTAGTTTTTGGTGTGTGTTAGCCCATTGATTTTTTAGGTTCCAGTGGTCCGGGTCGAATTTTCTTGGATTCTTCAATAGTAGCATCCATAATGACCAAGGGAACGCCTCCAATAGCCCCAGTGGCGCTTTAGAGGGGTTTAGGAGCATTTTATTGGCAACCAATTAGGAATTAGGTGATTTTGCTAGTTTTTCATGTGTGTTAGCCCATGAATTTTTTAGGTGCCGGAGGTCCGAATTGAATTTTTTTGGATTCTTCAGTAATAGCGTCTGTAATAACCTAGAGAATGACTCCAGTAGCCCCGGCGGCGCTTTTGAGGGGTTTAGGAGTAGTTTATTGGCGACGCAATAGGAATTAGGCAATTTTGCCAGTTTTTTGTGTGTTACCCCACAGATTTTTTAGGTGCCAGGTCTGGATCAGATTTTCTTGGATTCTTTCATAGTAGCGTCCATGACGACCTAAAGAACCACTCCAGTAGCCCCAAAGGCGCTTTAGAAGGGTTTAGGAGCATTTTATTGGCGACGCAATAGGAATTAGGCGATTTTGCCAGTTTTTCGTGTGTGTTAGCCCACAGATTTTTTAGGTGCCAGGAGTCCAGGTCGAATTTTCTTGGATTCTTCCATAATAGCATCTGTAACGACCTAAAGAACGACTCCGGTAGCCCCGGCGGTGCTTTAGAGTGGTTTGGGAACATTTTATTAGCGACGCAATAGAATTAGGAAATTTTGCCAGTTTTTTGTGTGTGTTAGCCCACGAATTTTTTAGATGTAGGGGGTTTGGTTCGAATTTTATTGGATTATTTTATAGTAGCGTCCGTAAAGACCTGGAGAATGACTTCAGTAGCCTCGGCGGTGCTTTAGAGGGGTTTAAGAGCATTATATTTGTGATGTAATAGAAATTAGGTGATGTTGCCAGTTTTTTCGTGTGTGTTAGCCTACGAATTTTTTAGGTGCCGGGAGTTCGGGTCGAATTTTCTTGGATTCTTCCATAGTAGCATCCATAACGACCTAGGGAACGACTCCACTAGCCTCGACGGTGCTTTAGAAGGATTTAGGAGCATTTTATTGGCGACGCAATAGGAATTAGGCGATTTTACCAATTTTTTGTGTGTGTTAGTCTACAGATATTTTCAGGTGTCGGGGATCTAGGTCGAATTTTCTAGAATTATTTTATAGTAGCGTCCGTAATGACTGGAGAACGACTTCAGTAGCCTCGGTAGCTCTTTAGAGGGGTTTAAAAGCATTTTATTGGCGACGTAATAGGAATTAGGCGATTTTTCCAATTTTTCGTTTGTGTTAGCCCACATATTTTTTAGATGCCGGGGGTTTGGGTTGAATTTTCTTAGATTCCTCCATAGTAGCATCCGTAATGACCTTTAAAACGATTCCAGTAGCCTCGGTGGCGCTTAAGAGGGGTTTAGGGCCATTTTATTGGCGATGCAATAGGAATTAGGCGATTTTGCCAGTTTTTGTGTGTGTTAGACCACTAATTTTTTAGGTGACGGGGGTTCGGGTCAAATTTTCTTGGATTCTACCACAGTAGCATCCGTAACGACCTAAGGAACGACTCCAGTAGCCCCGGCGGCGCTTTATAGGGGTTCTGGAGTATTATTTTGGTGACAAAATAGGAATTAGGAAATTTTGTCAGTTTTTCGTGTCTGTTAGCCCACGAATGTTTTAGGTGCTGGGGGTCCAGGTCTAATTTTCTTGGATTCTTCTATAGTATCATACGTAACGACCTAGGGAACGACTCCAGTAGCCCCCGCAGCGCTTTAGAGGGGTTTAGTAGCATTTTATTGGCCACGCAATAGGAATTAGGCAATTTTGCCAGTTTTTCGTGTATGTTAGCCCACGGATTTTTTAAGTGCCGGGGGTCCGGGTCGAATTTTCTTGGATTCTTCAATAGTAGTGTCCGTAACGACCAAGGAATGACTCCAGTACCCCCGGCGGCGCTTAAGAAGGGTTTAGGAGCATTTTATTGGCGATGGAATAGGAATTAGGCAATTTTGCGAGTTTTTGTGTGTTAGCCCACAGATTTTATTAGGTGCCGAGGGTCCGGATCGAATTTTCTTGGATTCTTCCATAGTAGCATCCGTAACGACCTGGAGAATGACTCCAGTAGCCCCGGAGGCTCTTTAGATGGGTTTAGGAGCATTTTATAAGCAATGAAATAGGAATTAGGCGATTTTGCTAGTTTTTCGTGTGTGTTAGTCCACAAATTTTTTAGGTACCGGGGGTTCGAGTTGAATTTTCTTGGATTCTTCCATAGTAGCATCTGTAATGACCTAGGGAACGACTCCAGTAGCCCCAGCGGTGCTTTAGAGGGGTTTAGGAGCATTTTTTTGGAGACGCAATAGAAATTAGGTGATTTTGCTAGTTTTTCGTGTGTGTTAACCAACAGATATTTTAGGTGTCGGGGGTACGGGTCAAATTTTCTTGGATTTTATCATAGTAGCATCCGTAACGACCTGGGGAACGACTTTAGTAGCCCGACGGCACTTTAGAGGGGTTTAGAAGCATTTTATTGGTAATAAAATAGGAATTAGGCGATTTTGCTAGTTTTTCGTGTATGTTAGCCCACAGATGTTTAAGGTGCCGGGGTCTAGGTCAACCTTTCTGAGATTCTTCCATAGTAGCATCCGTAACGACTAAGGAAACGACTCCAGTAGCCCCGAAGGCGCTTTAGAAGGGTTTAGGAGCATTTTATTGACGACGCAATAGAAATTAGGCGATTTTGCTAGTTTTTTGTGTGTGTTAGCCCACAGATTTTTTAGGTGACGGGGGTCCAGGTCGAATTTTATTGGAGTCTTCCATAGTAGCATCTGTAATGACCAGGGGAATGACTCCAGTAGCCCCGACGGCGCTTTTGAGGGTTTAGAAGTATTTTATTAGCGACGAAATAGGAAGTAGGCAATTTTGCCAGTTTTTTGTGTGTGTTAGCCCACAGACTTTTTAGGTGCCAGGGGTCCAGGTTGAATTTTCTTGTATTCTTCCATAGTAGCATCTGTAACGACCTAGGGAACGACTTCAGTAGCCCTGATGGCTCTTTTGAGGGGTTTAGGTGTATTTTATTGGTGACACAATAAGAATTAAGCTATTTTGCCAGTTTTTCGTTTGTGTTAGCCCATAGATTTTTTAGGTGCCGGGGGTTTGGGTCGAATTTTCTTGGATTCTTAAATAGTAGCGTCTGTAACGACCTAGGGAACGACTCAAGTAGCCCCAGGGGCACTTTAGAGGGTTTAGGAGTATTTTATTGGCTACGCAATAGGAATTAGACGATTTTACCAGTTTTTCGTGTGTGTTAGCCCACGGATTTTTTAGGTGCTGGGTTCCGGTTCGAATTTTCTTGGATTCTTTAATAAGAGCGTCCGTAATGACCTAGGGAAATACTTCAGTAGCCCCGACGGTTCTTTAAAGTGGTTTAGGAGCATTATATTGGCGACTCAATAGAAATTAGGCAATTTTGCCAATTTTTCGTGTTTGTTAAGCCCACAGATTTTTTAGGTTTCGGGGGTCCGGGTCGAATTATTTTGGATTCTTCAATAGTTGCATCAGTAACGACCTAGGAAATGACTCCAGTAGCCCCGGAGGCGTATTAGAGGGGTTTAAGAGCATTTTATTGGCGATGCAAAAGAAATTAGGCGATTTTGCTAGTTTTTCGTGTGTATTAGCCCATATATTTTTTAAGTGCTGGGGGTTCAGGTCAAATTTTCTTGAATTCTTCCATAGTAGCATCCGTAACAACCTGGAGAACTCTAGTAGCCCCGACGGCGCTTTTGAGGGGTTTAGGAATATTTTATTGGCAACGCAATAGGAATTAGGGAATTTTGTCAGTTTTTCATGTATGTTAGCCAACAGATTTTATATGTGCTAGGGATTCGGGTTAAATTTTCTTGGATTCTTCTATAGTAG